>NC_091472.1:268064502-268410127 GCF_036971445.1 Narcine bancroftii | reverse complement strand
TCCAATGTTACCCGGCAATTGAAATCGTTGATCCTGAGGTCCAAATGGTCCCATTGTTTCATCAGGCCATACAGTCTGCAAGCCTAAGAATACAAGAGGTGATAAGTTTCATTTAAATTCAGCACAGACATTAAGAATTTGCATAAAAGTTCAAGTCACCTTTATTTTAAAGATGAGGTAACTGGTTAACCTAAATACAAGTTTAAATATTAAGACATATTCAATAAAAGTCCACAGTACACTATCCACATACATTCTTTGAATTCTGGAGCCTGATATCTTGTGGGGGGGGGGGGGGGGGGGGGGGAAACTTGACAAGGTTTGCAAGACACTACCTTCCCCTGACAAAGTCATGTTGACCATCTCTAATCAGATTATTCCTCTCTAAATGCTTGTAAATCCTAGCTCTCAGGTTCTTCCCCAACAGCTTGCCCATGACTGAAGTAAGACTTACTGTTCTATAATTTTCTGGGTTATCTCTACTTCCTTTCTTGAACAGAGGAACACATTTGCAATCTTCAAATCATCCAGTACTTCTGTTCCTAATAAGGCTGCAAGTGCCAGTGTCAGCAAGCTCTGCCCTCACTTCCCACAGAAGCCTTGGGCAAATATCATCTGGTCCTGGTGATTGATCTAACTTCATGCTTTCAAAACCTACAACACATTCTCTCTATTAAGGTTAAAACGTTCGTCATTCAGCCCACTTTAAGTCATCCTCACAATTGCCATGGTCTTTTTCTCTGATGAATACTGAAGCAAAGTACTGATTAAAGATCTGACTCTAAGCACATGTTTCCTCTGGATGATGTCCTCCTACAACTCATCTTGTTCTTCACATACCTGTAGAATGCCTTGGGGTTTTACTTAATCCTGCTCACCAAGACCTTCTAGCTATCCTAAGTTCTTTCTTAAGCTCCTTCCTGGCAATCTTGTAATTCTATCAGTTCCCATGTCCTTAAACTTCTCATTTTATTTTTCTTAACTAGGTTTTTAGCATCCCTTGTGTACATCATGGTTGTTTCACCTTACCATCCTTTCCCTGTTTCAATACTTGCATAGAGCACCATGCAACAGTTCTCTAAACGTTTGCCAAATTTCAGTCGGACTTCTCCCCACCCCCGCCATGTAACAAAACAATTTAAATTAGTCTTTTCAAGATTTATAAAAGGAACATTAAAATTGATCAGAGAAAATTACTTGTATTGATTAAAACTAGATTTTAAAAAAAAAAACACATCTGGAGAAAAGAAGAACTTCTGTCCTCAAGTGCAATGAAATACTGAAGAACATGACCAGTCATATCTTGTTTCTGACAGTACAGATTTCTAGGGATTTACAGTCAGGATGGTTTTCTTATTCTCTGAAAAATGAATAACTATATTGAGCTGAGTCACCTTTTCTGATGCTACGTATATTATCCACTAGTCAGGATATTTTGAAAATCTGCATGAAATTTTTGTTCAACTTTTCCAACTATGCTCAGTTCAATTCTATACATACTTTCACAATTTAGAAAACAAAATAGTACAGTGCAGGCAAGAAACTGTTTCCAATGCAATGTGTGAGAGAATAGGTTACAGAGAAATGTGGGAAAACTGAACATAGAACGTAATAGCACAGTACTGGCCCTTCAGCCCTCGATGTTGTGCCAACCCATAAATTCCTTTTTTTTTAAAAAAAAAAGGAATAAACCCTGGCTGGCCTATAACCCTCTAGTTTTATTTCATCCATGTGCCTGTCTAAGAGTCTCTTAAATGCCCCTATTGTTTGTTAAGCTTGCTTTGAGATTGGGACAGATGTATTGGGATGAAAAATTTCCTTCCATCTCATGTCAAAACACGATAAATTTAAAATACAAGAAATTAATTGAAAATAGTAGTCTTCCAAATTTAAAAAAAATACAGATAGAGGAGAGCTAAACTGCTGGAAGAACACAGTACTTCAGGCAGCATCTGTAGTGGCAATGTTTAAGGCTGCATCAGGACCTGGTGTTTTTTTTTTGTTGTCTAGATTCCATCATCTGAATTCTCTTGCATCCCAATGAAGAGGAATAATGTTCTTACCTTGATCAAGAGGTATAACTGCAACATAAGGTTCATCCGACCCAGAAGAGCCTGCTGTGGAAAATGTTCTAATGGTTGTAATCTTTCTAACCAATGTCTGAACTTCAGGCAGATAGGTAACCAACCTGGCTTTGGTGCAGAGCACCTGTAAAAGATAAGTTAGGACTGAAAGTGTTGACAATATATTTAACAACTGCCAGTAATTAATAGATTGTTTAAATATGGCCTTAGAGTAAACCCTCAAAAAAAATGTAATTCGAAAACAATTACAACATGGCAAGGGAGCATAATCTTGGCTGCCACAGGGATGAACTGGTTGTAGAAATTCACCATGCCCACAAATTCCTGAAGGCCCTTCAGTGTTGTCGGTGTGGCGAACCGCTGGATTGCATCTGGTAAAGGGGTGGCGCTGGCTGGAGTAATTTTGTGGACCAGGAGGTCCATTTCCGTGAGGCTGAATTGGCACTTCTCTGGGTTAATGATGAGGCTGAACTGTGCGAAGTAAGTGACCAGTTGGCAGAGGTGCATCATGTGCTCTTCAGGTGAACTGCTGGCTACCAGGATGTCGTTGAGGTAGATGAAAAGGAAAGGCATGTCTCTGCCGACTGCATCCATGAGGCTCTGAAGTTCTGTGCCCCATTTTTCAAACCAAACAGCATGCATAGAAACTCGAACAGGCCAAACGGAGGGTGGTGTGAGGGGTGGGGAGTTGATGATAACAGTCTTTTGAATGTCATCTGGGTGCACGAGGATCTGATGGTATCCCCGGATTAAGTCATCCATGAAGACAGAGGGGGGTCCTACCACCTAGGCCATCCAAGTGCAGGAGCCTAGCTGCTTGCTCATGTCATGAGAGACCATATGTGCTAATGAGGAGTTTTTCCGAGACATGTATTTACCTTCCTCTGGCGAAGCCTGAATGAGGTCATTGATTCGTGAGGCGGCTTCCTGGTTGAACGAGCTGATGATGTAGAAGTATCTCAATGAATCAGAGGTTATCTATTTGATCTAGAACTGGGCCTCTGCTTGGCTGATCTAAGTGCGGGGCTTACTCGTCCAGAAAGTCGGCAGCTTCAACGCGGTGGCACCTACTGCTGCTTGTTCCACTGTGCCAAGTCTTCAGGAAGTGAAGACTCGTCGGGGTCACCAATGTAGCGTGTTGTGAGTGAGCGCAGCGAAGACACTGAGACAACAGGGTGTGAGCTCCGGTATCACAACTGCTTTATTTTGAATTCCATGCTGCAGCCTTTAAGCTAGATCTCAGTCCCACCCCTAATGTCCCGGCACTTGTGTCCCAATGACGCAAGTGCGTAAATTACCTTCTAGTCTGGACCGGAAGGGATGGTCCCACGACACCATCCTTGCCGCGGCTGCCCCATTGACCGTGCTTGACAAGGAGGGCCAGTTCGCCACTACAGGCATGTGCATCACCACAGTTTAAGGAATAAATAATTCTCACAATAACCACTAAACTCCCATTCTTAGTTTTAAATATTGCCAGGATTTATTTTATGCCTATTTATGGCAGATACCTCAAATTGTTTCTTACAAATAAAGAATAATGTAGCTTTACACAGAAGTACATCCTCGAATTGCATGCTCAAGTTTGAAATGGGTCTGGAGTTATTGAGCTCAGGAGACAATGTAAGATTAAATGCATCAGGATATTCAGTCTGAAGAATGATTCTTCAACTAATTTGGTAAAAATAAAGCTTTTATTAAAGCAGCAGTTTGCTTTTTCAAAATGAATAATTGGAAATGACAGATTAAGAGATGGAAAGTAAAGTTTAATTAAAAACATGATGACCATTTATGAATGGAAGACATATTTAAAAATTAATGTTTCATTTAAACTCCTTTAACAACATAGATTGATTGTACAAAATGGATGAATTCAATTCCAGAATTTAAAAAAAATCTTATCTGGCATGAAGTGTTCTGGAATTGCCAGAAGTTAGCATTTTCAGATTAACCAAGAAAGAAAGATCACCTCTTCTGTTCTGTACATTTAATTCTTAAAGAACAAACCAAAAAAGGAAATTATTCCAGAAAATACCTTGGTCATTTTGCTTGTTTTCTGCACCAATTGTTTCTTCTGCAGAATAGAAAAAAAATACCAGAAATGTGATAAATTAAAAATAGATCTGATAATCTACTAAAACCACAAATGCTACAGATCAAAATGGCTGTTATTTTTCTAATTTAGTCCTTGAGACATCAAAAGATGTATGTATGCTTCTGTTCTACATCTATGTTTCATAGATCAAATATTAAAGAAAAAAATCCAGAACATAGCACTTTGAATTAAAGACCAACTAATTATCTCATCACCCAAATAATAGGGACATTAGAATACATAGGGACATGTATTACACATTAGAAGTTCTAAGGCAAATCATCGTGGCAGTATCAAATATGGGTTTTTAAATATACAACTATGGAAAAGCAACCAGTCTCAAAATTAATCTGATGATTTCCCTCAGTCACTTGTATTTTTACAGAATTAGCAAATTATTTCAAGATGAAAATTTGATGAAAGATCTATTGCATGGCTCTTTTAAAACAGAATCCAAGCAATCAACATTTACTTGTTGACGTCTGTAATAAGCTCACTTCACAATTTCAATTCAACTCCCCAACTTCAACAAGCTGCCTTATTGTCCCAAGTAACACAGGAATTAAACAAGAGATATTATATTTAAATATTTAATGGAAACACCAGACTGTAGATGCTGGAATTTGGAGCAAAAAAAAAAAAAGGGCCAGGCACCACTTGTGAAAATCTCCAGTCAACATTTTGTCTCAAGGTTTGAAGAAGGATCTCAACTAGAAAGACTAGCCTCTTTCCACTGGCATCCTGTCCCAGGAATTAACTGGGAATTTACTGGGACAGAGTCCAGTGGAAAAGGAACATTGTCCAAACACTGGCATCAAATGACATCATTTCCTGCCTGTGATTAACTGCCTCTATCCCTATTCACATCCCCACCGTTTGCTGGTAAAACTAGTGGAAAAGGAACAGCAGAAAAACACTTGTTTCCAGTTGAAGGTAGAACACACTCCAATCTCTGGGGATGAGTTGTGTTCAGTGGAAAAACAATTTAGAGCCCAAATTAAGGCTGGTCCAATGAAAAACAGAACAAAGTGCCTCTTATCCCAGGACACTGCACAGCTAATTAACTGGGATGGCAGAGGGAAAGGTGCTACTGACTGTATATTTTCCTCCACAAATGCTGCTTTATCCAAGTTCCTCCAGCAGTTTTTTTTGGATTAAACATTTACTGAATTGGCAAAGTGTTACTTTCACCTTTTCATTTTCAATGCAGTCTAGAGGCAATAGGAATGTTTACCCAGAGAAAAAAAACAATCAATAGTCAACAGAGGCTGACTTGTGATTGATAACACAGAAGATTTACTCTAACTTAGCCTTCTGATCAGAGCTTCGCCTTCTGATTATAACTTCCAAAGATACTTTATGGATTATTTTAAATATAAAGTCTGGCATTTTAATTCAACAGATTCAGCAGATATCATTCAAAGTTTTTCCTAGTGGTTGTTTGCTACTGGGGACGGTTATTTCATTGGTTGAGTAAAAAAAATGCTTTAGAGGAGAAGAGGAAATCTTGCTTGTAAGACAGCATTCATTTTAATCAAAGTTGGGTTTACTAATTTAATTGTTAACCCCCATCATTTTTAGCCACAGACACATCTTTACAATGAGGTCTGAAAAAAAAAATTGATTGAGGGACTTGATGTTGAAGCATTCCAATTCCATGGAAGAATATTAGAACTAGAAACACAAATAGGACATTTATTCATTCTGCCATTCAGAATAACCGGAATTTCAGATTGGAGTTTATGGGAATGTTGCGAGATGGAAATAATTCCTGTACAAATGGTGTGCGGGCGGGGGGTGATACTGTTGGCAGGTGGCCTGTGAAGTACAGAATGATGCATCATGCACTTGGAACACTTGGCAGCAGTAGTAGAGGATGGGAGACAAGGTTGCTCAAGAGGGAAAATGGCAGGTTTAGGCATGGGTACAAGGAAGATCTTGATTAAGAGTGGAGTCAAGTGGCCTGGATGAGAGGAATCAGACCAGCATGGAGTTACAGTGCTGGCGAAACATTAATGTCTGCCAACGCTGTGAGTGAGCGTAGTAAAACACACAGAGAAATGCTAGAGACACTGAGCCAGACTCGCAGCGTCCAGAGGAGGACTTCCCGGACCTGAGCCCTTCTTCAAAGAGCAGGAAGGCGGCGTCGGAATGAAGGAGGGTCGAGTCCAGGCCAACAAAAGGTATTGATTGGATGCGATGAGAGGTGAGAATTGATGTTGGCTCTGTGAAAGGAGACGAAGGGAAAAGGGAGAAGAGGTTGATGGTGTTGGGGGGGTAGGAAGGGGGTGGGGGGGAGGGGGGTGGGGGTCAACAGCAGAGGTGTGTGGAATTAAAAGGGCTGTAGAAAGTAGGGGACACGGGGACTGAATGGGAGAACGAAGGAGAGAGACTGTCGGATGGGTGTCCACCATGAACGCGTTGGGGACGGGAACGACTACCCCTCAGGGATGGGGAAATCAGTCGGGGGCCACTCGCCTGCCGGATGGGGGTGAAATCCAGGGCGGCGAGAATCCACACGGTGAAAGAGGCACTTCACGGATGAGCCGACTGATCCCGGGGCCGCGTTCGCGGACGAGGCCTCCTTGCCCAGGCCGCCGGCCAGTAAGACGAGCCGAGGCGTACGTCTTCCCATCGTCACTCCGTGAACTGCCGCGTCACCTTGTAACCATGACGCTCCATAGCAACCAGGAGAAGCTTCCCATTTTTTCTTCTCCCATTGTTAACTGACGGCGACCCATAACCAAAGTTCGTACTCCATCATGTCACTTCAGACAGAATGAGTCAGAGGCAAAATAATAACATTGCCGCTGCAATGAGCTGACTTTTTCCATGAAACACCGTGTGACGTCGGGGGTTTGTTCTTATTGGCCAGATTTCTGACGCTCTTCCAGCTCGCTTTGTGATTGGCTAAATTGGTCGAGCGGGAAGAGAGGGAAATGGTGGATGGGTCAACTGATTTGGAGACGTATCGCGTCGTCCACCAGCAGCTGCAGGACCTTGTTCTCATGCAGCAGCAGCAGGTGGAAAGCTTCGGCGAAATGGTGAGGAGTGACTCTGCGCCTCTTGTCTTTGTGTTGGCGGGACTTCCGAGGTGATGCTTGGATTCATTCTGGTCGTACCCCGGCAAAAGCAGGCGACATTTTTGGTCACGTGCCGAAACTCAGGCAGCAACTTGGACCATCAGGCATGAGACTTGGGAGCAGAAATAGGCTGTTCAGCCTCTCGAGTCTGCCTCCCCATTTAATGGTGAGCTGATCCATTTTCCTCACTCAGCTCCACAGCCTGGTCTTGTCCCCATAACCTTTGATAGGTTCTTAATGAGGGGTATCTGTCTCTGTCTTAAATACACCCAATAACCTGGACTTCACGCTGCCTGTGGCAACAAATTCCACAGATTTACCACCGTCTGGCTGAAGATGTTCTAAGTGGATGCACCTTCAATTTTGAAGTTGTGCCCTCTTAACCTTGACTCTCCCACCATGGGAAACCACCTTTCTACGTCTATTCTGTTCATGCCTTTCAACATTTGAACTATTTCAATGAGATTAAACCACCCCCTCCCCCCCAACCATTCTCCTAAATTCCAATGAATACACTGTTAAATGCTCCTTGTAGGATAACCCCTTCATTCCTGAAATCATCCGAGTGAACTTCCTTTGAGCTCTCCAATGCCAGCTTAAACGAGGAGCCCAAAACTGCTCACAATATTCCAGATGAGATCTCATCAATGCCTTATAAAGTGTCAACGTCACATTGCTGCCCCTTTCCCCTCCTCACCCCTGGCTAAGAAGAGGAAGGGGCAGGAGCAGACAAGTTGGTGAGAGGGGAAGGAGCTAGGAGGTGATAGGGGAAGGCAGAAGGGTAAGAAAGATGGATCTCTGTTAGAAGGAAGGGTAGGTGTTGGACAGCTGGTGGCAGGGAGACAGATGAGAGAAAGAGACTGGAAGAGGCATTAAGGAAAATTGGAGAAATCAATATTGATGTGATCTGGTTGGAGACTACCAAGATTGAATGTGAGGTGTTGTTATTCTAATTTATACTATGCACTTTGAGGCTATGGGCTGGTATGCCAGGGTGGTACTGTGGTGTGGAAATGAAGTGGTTGGCTACTTTGTTTTTTTCATCAACTGCTAACTTTGTTCCTCTTTCTCTTTCCCTTGCCCCTCCCAACCCCCCCCCCCTCCCCCCCACACACCTTATTTGGATGCCAGCTGATTTTTGGCACTCTTAAAGAAGGAGTTGTGTCTGAAAAATTGTCTGCCTTTTGCATTCTATGGATGTTAATTTTCTCCAGTATCTGCAGATTTATCATTTACCTTTAAAATCATCCTTGTTTGCACCCTTTTGACTATTGCTGTTACATTATATCTAGTACAGTAAGAAGGGTTCTTTTGCGAGCAGACTAGCAATCATCTGTAGCATGCATACAAAATAAGGGGCCCAGAGTGTTGAGTTACAGTGAAAATATCAATTGAGGTCTCTCAATACCATAATTCTTAGTACACCTGAGATCTAGGCCTCAGTGCCCCCCTCTGCAACTGTATCCTTGACTTCCTATCTAACAGACTGCAATCAATGTAGATGGATGATATATTCATGAACATGTTCTTAAAGGATATTTGCTCAGTTCCCTAGTATATTCCCACTACATCCATGACTGTACTACTAGATGCTGTTCCAATTCCATCTTCAATTTTGTTGATCACAGCACAGTGTTATCAAATTTCAATGAGATGGAATACAGAAAAAAAATGGGATGGTGCCAAGATAGCAACTTCTGTAACAATGTCAGTAAGATGAGGGAGATGATCATTGACTTTAGAAGGGGCATAATCCGCACCTCAGTCCAAGTAATTAGTGCTGAAGTTGAAAGAGTAGATAACTTCAAGTTCTTTGGAATAAATATCCCCAATGACTTGAGCTGGGCCAAGCAAGTTGAATTCCTTGCATGCTACACCAAACAGGTGCTTGTAAAGAAAAACTACAATAGACAACTAATTGAAATAAGTTAAAATATTCAATCAATACACAAGATAGATAATAAATACAGTCATGTGCTGCATTATATCCATTCGGGCAAAGTCCAATTGCATATATGTCTTGTGGATAGAGTTCAGAAATCCTGATTGGACAACAGAACATAGTGATGTAACCGGATGTAGTGAATTCAACAGCTTCGTCCACACGTCTTTACCTTGTGTGTCTCTGATTCTGGCAAACAGCGCACCACAATTCTATACATACTTCCTCATAAATTTCCATTCAAAGTGCAGATTTATTGTCTGAACATGCATGACATCACAAAACTCTAATTTTCCTGTGGGCCAGGCAGAATTTCTAATTACCTGTAACTATAAACAGTAATTGAGAAGAAAGAAATGTAAAAAAACTGCAAAGAATGTGCAAAGTAAGGGTCCTTAAACGATTCTGATTGAGTCTGTTGTTTTAAAAGCCTGATGCTGGAGGGGTAGCAACTATTCCTGAACCCGGTGGTGAGTCTTGTGACATCTATACTTTTTTTCCTTCTGGCAGTGGTGAGAACAGAGTATATCCTGGGTGGTGTAGGTCATTGATATTTGCTGCTGCTCTCTGACACATTCCATGTAAATGTTCTTGATGGTGGAGAGAGTTTTGCCTATGATGTATTGGGTTGTGTCCACTACTATTGGGTTGTGTCCACTACCTTTTGAAGGGCTTTCCACTCTGAGGTATTGGTGCCCCCATAAGAGACTGTGATGCAACTGATCAGCACGCTTTGCACCACACGTCTGTAGAGTTTTGCCAAGGTTTGTGATGACATAGTGAACTTCTGCAACTCCTAAGGAAATAGAAGCTTAATTATGGATAATTTATTGCTAGAAACTGCCTATTCAGACTTGTTGAATTGAGTTAGACTTCTCTGGAGATGATGTCACAGTACCTCTTTACAGAATGGTTATGTATAGCATGACTTTAGGGCAACAAAGAATCTCAGGGTTGTCTGCATTGTCATGTATGTATTCTGAAAATATTGAACTTTGAAAGAAATTGCAGATGAATTGAATAGGTATTTTGTGCCACATTTCACTGGACACCAGGTATGTGCCATAAATTCAAGAGAGTTAGGGGGCAAAAGTGTGTGCAGTCACTATTACTAAGGAGAAGGTGCTTGTGAAGGTTGATCTGGTCCGGTGGGACTAGATCCCAGGGTTCTGAAAGTAGTAGCTAAAGAGATTGTGAATGCATTGGTAGTGAATGCCTTGGGGTTCACTTAACTAGTGACCTATCATGGATACTCAACATCTCCTCAGTTGTCAGGAAGGTGCAACAGTGACTGCACTTCCTGAAAAGATTGAAGTGGGCAAGGCTACTGGCCACTATTATGTCAATCTTATATAGGAGCTCTAACGCGATTTTGTCGGGATATATTTGTATAATCAGATGACAATAAACCAAACTTGATCTTTCCAGAATAATTTCAAATTTAGTGCCAGAGAACATACATGACATCATGTACAACTGTGAAATGCTTTTTCCTGTGGGTCATGAAGAATTACCACTTAAATGAGTGTCTGATTGAGTTTGTTGTTGAGGTAGCAGCTGTTCCTGAACCTGGTGGTGTGAATCTTGTGGCACCTATACCTCTTTCCTGATGGTAGCAGCGAGAAGATTGTATGCTGACTTGAGTCAGGAATAGTTCTAGTGAACTAGAATATTTCAAATATCACTCCTTTCTTTAAGAAAGGAGAGAGGCAAAAGACAGGACTCTATAGTAAAAACACAGAGCTAGAGAAACTCAGCAGGTTAAGGCGTGTCCTTTATATAGCAAAGGTAAAAATGCATAACCGACGTTTTGGGCTGGATCCCTTCATCAAGGTATGAAAAAAATGTCAGCAGGCGTCTGAACAAAAGAGATGGGGAGGGAGGTGTGATCGCAAAGGCTGGAGGTAATCGGTGGAGAAGGGAGGGGACAGTAGTGATCAAGGGGAGGAAGGATGGCTGGGCAAATAAAGGGGGAAAGGAGGGAAGAGAACTGGGAAGGGGAGGGGGGAGAGGAGAGCAGATTAGTAGAAACCTGAAAAGTCGATGTTAATGCCATCTGACTGGAGAGCGCCCGGACAGCAAATCAGATGTTCCTCCCATTTGCGGGTTTGTCTTTGTTGTACAAAGTCACTTTTGTTAATAATTTGATATCTGTCAGATCAGCAGTGATGATGGAGTCAATAATTTTTCATGTTTCTGAAACCAAAATATTTTCTATATGTAGATCAGAAATAGAGAAGAAGAATCAGTAAGGGCCAAGATGTATGATGATGTTGTAAAAGAACTGGAGGTGAGAATTTTTAAACTCGTGCAGAAAAACTATTAACAATGTACAGTAAGTATATTTTGATAGTTGTGCTTAATCATTTTCTGCACCACTGCTCTTATTTATTGTGAATTATTAGAAAAACATCAGATATTTGGATAAAAATAATAATATTCACATTACTTTCCATAGTATTTTCAAATATATCTGTAAAATTATATCTTGAATTTATTCATAACTAGCAGGATATTAGGCATTGCCCGTGAAATAAAACACTCATTTATTGACTACATGGTTGAAACAAAATACCCCAAATCTTCATTGATTTGTGCATGTCAGGAGGCCTGGCACTGAGGCAGGCCTGGTGTTGCTGTTCTGTTTCCCGCTGCTTGCCTGCTCCTTGCATGTCTGGAAGCATCAACAGTGAGGCTCTGCTGCCTCTTGCTTTCTTCTTTGTCTAACTCTATGGGCTTGTGAAGAGCTTCTGCCAATGTTGCTTTGTTTTTCTGGGCCCATATTGAACCGGATTTGGCCACTTGTTTTTATTCTGAATGTCCATTAATGCACAGCACAGTAACTAATTCAAGTGTCTCTTAAAGGTTAAATTCAATGTGGTCATGACATTCAGCATCAAATGTTGCCACAATTATAGTAAACAGTAATGCAAGGCAGTGCAAGCTGGTCAAAAAACACTTTTGAACTTCATATGACCTTAAAGGTTAAATTCAATGTGGTCATGACATTCAGCATCAAATGTTGCCACAATTATAGTAAACAGTAATGCAAGGCAATGCAAGCTGGTCAAAAAATACTTTTGAACTTCATATGACCTTAAAGGTTAAATTTAATGTGGTCATGACATACAGAATCATATGTTACCCTTACTGAACCTCCATGGACATTTCTAGAGTGGTCCATATTGATTTGCATGGAGAACAGACATGCATGCACAAATATTTATTAGATAGACAATGCCCTTCTTTAGTGACTATTTCCTGCCACAATTTAAACAAGCTGTTATTTTTATTTGATGTGGGAATACTTTGGATGATGTAGGAAGTGATAGAACCCCAAGTTGCCAACATTGCATCATTAGTACCCAGAAAATGAAACAATCAATTCAATTAATTTTATTTGCAGAATGAAAGACTTGAACATGCTAAAACAAAAGCATTACTTTCCAAAGAGTCTGAAAAACTACAATTTGCACTTGGTGAAGTAGAAATTCTAACAAAACAGCTAGAACGAGAAAAGAAGGCCTTTGAAAATGCGTAAGTATTTGCAACAGTCTGGATGCAAACAGTGATCAGACTTCACAATTTCATGTTCTGCTTCTCATCAGAGTTATTGTGCCATTTTTGGTCCTTTTTTTTACTGTTTTGAAAGTTATAGGCCTCATTGAGTAGTGAGATTACTTTATTGTATTTATAAGTACAATGCTTATTAAAGTATTGGACATGTTATGATTGTTAGATTTTAAGTAAGGTGGTGCTATGGTTTTTGAATTGTTGAAATGAAATTAACTTTCATTTCACAGTATTAATCTATTCTGTGGTTTTATTTTTGTCTGTTGCTGGTATATTTGGTCCTCATTTTGAGAACAATGTTGTTATCAAGTTGGTTTGAAGCTTTGATTGCCATGGGATGTTGAACATTTACAGAGGAAAATATTTGTGAATTTTGTGATTTTAAACTCAATGTGCAGGAGGAACTTGGGTCAAACAGCATCAGTAGGAGAGAAAGAAAGTTAACATTTTGGGTCAGAACTCTTCATCAAGACTGAGAATGTGGAGAAGAGAAGTGAATGTAAGCTTACGGGCCTATGCAGATTGGTGAACTACAGAGAGGTGAAACATGATGTAAACTAGAGGAACAGCCCCCCCACGACCTCCCTCTCCAGCTATTTGGTTTCATCCCGTTTAGTCTCCATTTCCTCACTGGATTGTTTTGCTCTCTTATTCTCTTCCTTCTCTCTTCCCTCCTGCGCCATCTCACCTCTCCTTTATATATCACCATTGTCACCTTTTCTAATCAGGTTCTCGCACTGGTGAATTTTAATCACGGACTCGACCTTGTACGACTCATCTTCCTTCACGTGACCCCTTTTGTTTTTCATGCCTCCCTCACCCTTTAATGGTACCTGCCATCTACTTCCTCTGTCTGTAATGCTTCACCTCTCTCTGATTCAATAATCCCACATGGGCCATGACCTAGTCCACCTGCCCTGCCCTCTTTACACAAGCTTCTCTACACCACATTCTCCGTCTTAACGAAAGATTCGGACCAAAATGTCCGGCGTTCCTTTCCTCCCACTGATGCAAATTGTGTTTAACTTTGGATTCCAGCATCTGCAGTCTCCTTGAATGTTGAATGTTGTTGAATTAGATTTCCCATTTACTTGTAACTTGTGTACCTATTGCTCTATACTTCAGTTCCATTAGGCAACACACCATCCACTCGATGCCTTTACACACACGAGGTCTTTTTATGTGGGCCTCCCTGAGGCCGCCTGCAGAGGCAGATAATTTTTTTTAACGTAACCTGTTCGTGGAGCAGCCCTTGGTGCGTTGTCTGGAGCTGCTGTAGGCAGGGCAACTGTTGTCGTGGTGCTGCCCATCATAAATATGCGGCAGAACAATGGCCGTCTTCCCTACCCATAATCCTCCATGCAGATGGAACTGTTCTGAGTGAGTTTGAGCCACTGGCGCTGACATGCAGCCCTGAAGGCCTAGGCAGCCTGGTGAGGTGCTGGAGCAGCTGATGGGGCTGTCACAGCTCCCACTTGCTGCCCCTGCCCTGCTGGCTGCCTCTGCCCTTCACGGCCCCAGTCGGTCGCCCCTGTCCTGAAGGGGCTATGGAGGGAGAGGGGTGAGTAAGTGGGAGAGAGATGGGTCGCAGGCTGACGGCATCATTAGGATGTCATCAGCTTGCCCCTTGCCAACCGCTTGCATTGGCAGTACATTCATGCTTGGTGCTCCGCTGCTGACCCTTCTCCTGAGAGGTATTGCAGTCAGCATCTTGGAGCCGGCCAGGGCACATTCATGGAGGTAAGTCTCCCAATGTAAGGCCGGAGAATCTCTGCCTTGACACTCCGGGGAGAGGGGGGTCTTTACTGTAGGAAAGGGTCTATGGTTACATTTGTCCCTCAACTTCTCCCATTATCATCTTCCTTATCAGGTTTCAGCATATACACTTTGTTCCTTGGTTATAGTCCACCAGATATTGTCTCCACTTTCACCCTTCCCTCCTTCCACCTGGCACATCCCTCACTCTTCTTCATTTCACCTATCACCTAATATTCCCTGTCTCAACCCTCCTCCTCTTCACTTTCTACCAGCTACCTTCCCCCTGATGCAGGTTTTCAACCTGAAAAGTTGGCAATTCCTTTCCTCCGACAGATGCTACTTGACCTGCTGTATCCCTCTATCAGTTGGTTTTTATTCCAGACTCTGACATCTGTGTCTCTTGCATCGCCAGTCTGTTCTCCTTGTTCTATTTGTACAATGGTCTTTATAATTTCAAGACTGATTGCTGCTTGTAGGTTACATTTGAAAACCATTTGAAAGCTTGATCTTGTTTATATTAAAGAGTAATACACTTTAACCTCTGACTATGCTACTTCATCATAACACTGTGCAAAGTGATCACCTGGACCATCAATTATACCATGAATGTCAGGTTTTTTTTCAGATTTCCAGCATCTTTTTTCCTTGATTAACAGGTATTTTCTATCAGTTAGCACAGTTTTATGATCTATTAAAATTCTGTTTCAATAAATTATTTTTGTGCTTTATTATGCCATATGTGGATTGTGGAGGAACATGTAGCCTCCCTGACTAGAACATTGGATTGAGGAGTATCACATGACTTCCTGTCTGAAACCTATTCGGAGGTTGCATTACCTGCCAATCAAGATTGGACTCTTTCAGTTGACAGCAAGAGATTTTGTCATGGACTCTTAGGAAATTCCAGTTTAACAATGTTCACAATCTTTGCCATGCACCTTTTCATTACAGTCTTTGTTATGGACCTTTTTAATTGAATCCTGAGCTGTGGTATTTACTTTTCACTAAAGTCTTTTAGCTCAATCTCAGTAATTAGTAATGTTGCAGATCATCCACTAGCAGGAAATGCACAGGTAGTCCCTGACTTATAACAGTAATGGGGACTAAAGAATCAGTCATATCTTAGAATGGACACAAGTCGGAATTGTGCCCACGCGCGTGGAGCACTGAAGTCTTAAAGCAAACTTTTTAATTAAATCTTTTATTCATCGTATATTTGACGATAACATCTTAAAGCTTCCTGAATTTGTCGATCAACCTTGGCAAATCTTTCCACATTCAGGTCCATGCTTACCTTGTTAGTTGGGGTCCCAGGCTGGGTGCGGCCACCTTGATTCTTGTGGACATGTGTAAGTCTTCGTTGGCACATGAGCGAGCCTTTGGTGGGTTCGCATATTGGAGTTCGGTTGGTGCATGCGCGAAAGTTAAGTGCCCTGATGATATTGAAATTGCATCCTTAACTCTTGTGCATGTACCAACCGAACTCCAAACCCACCACTCATGCACCTACCAAAGACTAATGCATTCACACAGGAATCAAGATGGCCACGCCCATCCCCTGACTAACAAGGTAAGTACGCACATTTTGGCTTTTGCATTCCCTGTATCTTTGTTATAGTTTGTGAAATACAACATAAACTATAAATATATATATATAAATATATATAAATATATATATATATACATATATATATATATATATATATACATATATATATTTTTCTTTAAATTAATTTTTTTTTTAATGCATTTGTATGTGTGAATGGTCATAAGTAGCATAGGTCATAAGTCAGGGACTACCTGTATTTTGTAACCACTTGGTAATGACAGCATCACTCCAGTCCTCCCCTTAAAAGATACTAATTCCTTATGGGTTGGGTGCTTCAGGAGCCTATTTAAAACCTACTAATTTGGCTAATTTACTGTCCTGACTCCTGGCTATCATTACAAGGAACAAACACAGGCCAATATGGCACCTGTTTAAAGGGAAGACGAGCAGGAATGGTATCCTGTGTCAGACGACAGCACAGAAAAATGGGACGCTCCCATGAAAATACTGGTACACCTCGGATACACGCCTCCCGCGTGACCCTTGCCTCACCACAGGATAGCACGATGACGGGGATCTGGGCTCTGTGCCAAGGGAACACCCAAATATGAAGCCAAGGCATGGATGCACAAGCTAAGAGAGAGCTTTGGCACCTATGGATGACCTTGCACTGCCTGCTTGCAGATATTGGTGGTAAAGGAATACATATATGCCTGCTAAGATGGAGAAACCTGGCATGAGAGTTGGTGAACAGACAATTTTCTTTCTCTTCCCTCCCCTTTCACACTGGGGAGCAGTTCCCATAGCACCTTGTATTGGGAACACAATAACCCTGTTTGGTTGGAGGTGGAGAGGAGCTGGTAAGATATTGATCCTCTTAATTTGCGTTGTTTTAGAGACGTTTTTAACGTTGAAATATATCTTTGTCTCCACTAGACGTTGAAAATATCAGCTGAGTTCCTCCAGCATTTTGGTGTTGTTACACTTGTGTCCAGAATTGTCTCTCTGTAAACCAACTAAACCTGATACTTCCCAAACACAATGTATGCAATTATCTCTTTTATACAGACTGGAAAGTATTAAAAACAAGACATTGAAGGAGTTAAACAAAAATGACAAGTTAAAAAGCAAATGTAATGGTAAGCCATGATTTTTCAGCTGATTTTCCATTTAAAATGTACAGGTTCTCCTCAACTTGCTTTTGTTTTCCATTCTGGTCAACAGTTCATATCTTGAAATGGACGTATGTAGAAAATGCACTGTATCTGTGTTATCATTTGTCAAATACAACATGGCGACCACTAAGGCCAACCTCTCGCAAGAGGTCTTATTTTCCATAGATAGGCCCGACTTTTACCCATAAACACCTAATTTTTATATTTTTTCAAAAATATGGCCACAAGTTGCATAGGTGGTAAATTGGGGAATACCTGTACTTTCTTTTGAAAAAGTAATGAGACACATATCTGTTAGTTGAAGCACAGGATCTACCTGTGTGGTAGATTTTGTGAAACAAAAATTAAGGTAATCTAGGAAATAAATTTGGAAAATAATTGTTGGCTATTTTATTTCCAGATATTGAGAGTAAAATAGAAAAGCAAGAAGATATTTTAAGTAGCAAAGAAGATCAGATTAAAGAACTCTGTCATCAACTTGCAAAACAGAAAGCTACATTGAAGTAAGTATGTGGGGAAAAAAATATGCAAAAGGATTTCATTATGTTTTGATGGAAAATATTTTTAATTGCAAAAATTTTGTTTTCTATAAAGACAACAGGTTAATGACTTTGAAATACAGCAACATCAAAATGCTTATATAGAACGTGTATTGGAAAGAAAGAAAAGGAAACCATGTGGAAAGTTCCATTCATCAAAGTAGACCTGTGTAAATAGTTTTGAAAACTCCTAAATATTTCCTCAAATATTACTATGATTTGTCAACTGGTTAAATCAGATTGTTTTGATGAAACCATGGCTCTCAGTAAAATATTGCCACTGTAATTTAACATAGAATAGTGCATTACTGGAGCAGGATCTTTGGCCACAATGTCTGTCTCATTCATGACACCCATTTAAACTAATCCCACATGCTTACATCCCTCTGACCCCTTTGCATCTGTGCAGGTCTAAATGTCTCTTAAATCTGCTTCCATCACTTTCTCTGGCAGAGGATTTCAGGATCCTACCACTCTCTTTTTGAAAATAAAACACCTTGCCTCATAAGTCTCCTTTAAATTTTCCTCCTCTCACCTTCTATCTATCACCACTGGTATTTGACATTTCCAAAAAGACCCTGACCATCTACTCTTATCTGTACCTCGGATAAATTTATATGCTTCTATCAAGCCTTTCAACAGCCCCCTACACTCCAGAGAAAGCAATCTAAGATGACCAAATGCTCCTTATGCCTAATAATGGTATAACAACAATAATAATAATTAGCGGGATGGGTAGCGTAGCAGTTAGCGTGATCCTATTACAGTACCAGTGACCCCGGTTTGAATCTGGCACTGTCCATAAGGAGTTTGTATTATCTCCCATGTCTGAGTGGGTTTTCCATGGGTGCTCCAGTTACCTCCAACCCTCTGAAACACACACAGCTGTAGGTTAATTTGGGTGTGTTTGGGCAGTACTGGTTGAAATGGCTGGAATTCGCTTTTACCGTGGTGTAAATTGGGGCGGGGAAAAATTATCTAATCTGGGCAAGATCCTGGTGAACTTCTGTGTATACTCTCCAAATCCTTATTATGCAGTTATCAGAATGACACACAATACTCCAAAAGAGCCCTACTAAAGTTTTATACAGCTACACAATGATATGGAAACATTTATACTCAGCGCCCTGGCCAATAAAAGTAAGTATGCCATTTTTACTACCCTGTTGTTACTTTCAAGGAGCTATGGACTTGCACCCAAGATTTCTGGCATTATATCAGACAAAGCCATCACTAAGATATCAAATGAATTGACCATTGTGCAATGCTTTTCAGCTATCCATATTCCTGGTCTTATGACTTGAGGCATATTTATGAACAAAATGAGTGAAATGTGCTGAAATTTCCCACTGTTGACCATGTGCATGGCCTATCATTATATTTACAATTGTAAACTTGTAAGGCCTTATTACCATTCTGTATTAGTTTCACTGTCAAAAATCAGTTCATCTAGCAAATCTTTTAATTCTAAAAGATTGAAGACAGATTAACTTTTTTTACAACTTCCGAAATCTGGAGTGATGATTTAGATAATGGTGTCTATCGAGAGGGCTGTTCAGTGGCATTTTTTCAGCTAAAATATCATTTTCTTTTGTGTGCACGTTGTATGCACTATTTTGTCAACATGTTTTGAAATGTGTAGAACATTTTGATGAAAAGAGGGAAAGTAAAATTACAGATTTTTCTATGCTATAAATCAAAGATTCAATAGTACTCACCCTTTTAGTTGACATCTTTATCCTGTTGAGTATAGAACTAATTGCAGCTACAATGTTAAAAAGACTTCTGAATGTTTATGTAAAAAATGGAAAATGATTTGTCACTCTGTGAAATAATCATAAAATAGATGTAATTTTCTTCCAGTTTTTTCCTTCAATAGCACAGTATTAAGAATATTGAAACTAAACTATCAAAAGTCACAATTCATGCTATTCAATTTTATACAAAAATTTGTATATTTTAATTTTGACTTTTTGAAAAGATTTTTTGATAAATGGATTATTTTTTGGTTATTGATGTTAATTTGTAGCGGTTTAAAATTGTTTCTTAACTACATGAGAAAATAAATTAAGAGTTTGAATGATTTTTATCTGCCTATTGATATCCAGAACATAAGGTACTTTTTTTTTTAAAAAAAAAAGAATTTTCTTGATAGTTGTTACAAGTGTTATTCATATTTTTCACAACTTAGAGGGAGATCATTTAGCATATTGAGTTTCTGCTGATTCTTAAAGCATTCTCTTTCTATAAGTTGAGCTGTTTTTGAGCAGAAAGACAAAATTATTGAGACGTTGTCTGTAAACATGAGCCATAAGGAGGACCTGGATAACTCATTCTTGAAGGGGCAAGCCATTTTATTTTTCAAATGCAAGACTCTGATAATCACTACTCCCTTTATGCTTGAGACCATGCCTGTAGAATTATGTGTAGTTTGATTTTCTTACCTTAGAATGAATGTACTTAGCACAGATGGATTGTAGTGAATGTTCAAAGGACTGATTCCTGCAATGGCAGAACTTCTACATGAAGGGAGATCAATTTGATTAGGTTTGTATACACTAGAATGAGAAGAGATCAAATTGGGACTCAAATTCTGACAGGACTTGACTGTTTGGATGTAAGGAGGTTGTATTATCTCGGCAGGGATGTCTGGAATGAGGGTTAATAGTCCAAGAATGCTGAACAAGACATTTAGAACTGAGATGAAAATGTTCCTCACTTAGAGTATGATGAACTTGTGGAATTTGTGACCGGGAGAGGGCCATGAAAACTTGGATAGATGGTTATAGATGCAAAGACATTAGAGGACATGGGAAGAGAATTGGGATATGGTTAGTTCTTCCATTTAGTTATGAAAATTTTAAAAAGGCAGATGCTGGAAATCTGGAACTAAAACAAAAATGCTCAACTCGATATGGTAAGACAGAATCTGTGGAAAGTAACACAAGAGTTAATGTTTCAGGTTAAAGACCCTTCAATAGTATCTCGTTTCATGTTTTAAGTTAGCCAGGCACATCTCCCTCCACTTTTTATTGTACTGGGGTTGATCTCTTGGCTTGGCTGAGAGTTGCATTGAATTGATGTTGTAGTGGATGACAATTATGCAGCAATAATAATCCACAGTTCTTCATGCTGTCCAATTTTGAGCTCCAGGATTTGATCTGAGTTTATCCCATTGAATACGATTGTTTTGACTCATACAAGATGTTGGATGTTCTTAGTATAAAGACTGAACTTTCCAAGGATTGAGTGATTATCACTCTTGGCACAAGTAATGATGGTACGGTTACTACAGATCATTCGAAAATAAATGATACCTTTAGAGAATTTTATTCCAGATTGTATATTTCTGCAACTAATAATGATTATAGCTTAATGATAAACTTTTTAAACCACCTAAATATTCTCACATTTTCCCAGAATAAACGTACAAGTCTGGAGGCACCTATTCCCAGGAGGAAATACTTTTAGCGATTTCTTGAGATTTTAAAAACCTTTTTCTAAAATCCTTGTGCCTTAATGATTCATTTAAACAAGGCAATCTTACACCATCTTTTCTTTTTCTTCTTTGCCTTGGCTTCGCGGACGAAGATTTATGGAGGGGGTAAATGTCCACATCAGCTGCAGGCTCGTTTGTGGCTGACAAGTCCGATGCGGGACAGGCAGACATGGTTGCAGGGGAAAATTGGTTGGTTGGGGTTGGGTGTTGGGTTTTTCCTCCTTTGCCTTTTGTCAGTGAGGTGGGCTCTGCGGTCTTCTTCAAAGGAGGTTGCTGCCCGCCAAACTTTGAGGCGCCAAGATGCACGGTTTGAGGCGATATCAGCCCACTGGCGGTGGTCAATGTGGCAGGCACCAAGAGATTTCTTTAGGCAATCCTTGTACCTTTTCTTTGGTGCACCTCTGTCCCGGTGGCTAGTGGAGAGCTCACCATATAACACGATCTTGGGAAGGCGATGGTCCTCCATCCTGGAGAGGTGAACCACCCAGCGCAGCTGGATCTTCAGCAGCGTGGACTCGATGCTGTCGACCTCTGCCATCTCGAGTACTTCGACGTTAGGGATGAAAGCGCTCCAATGAATGTTGAGGATGATGGAGCGGAGATAACGCTGGTGGAAGCGTTCTAGGAGCCGTAGGTGATGCCGGTAGAGGACCCATGATTCGGAGCCGAACAGGAGTGTGGGTATGACAACGGCTCTGTATACGCTTATCTTTGTGAGGTTTTTCAGTTGGTTGTTTTCCAGACTCTTTTGTGTAGTCTTCCAAAGGCGCTATTTGCCTTGGCGAGTCTGTTGTCTATCTCGTTGTCGATCCTTGCATCTGATGAAATGGTGCAGCCGAGATAGGTAAACTGGTTGACCGTTTTGAGTTTTGTGTGCCCGATGGAGATGTGGGGGGGCTGGTAGTCATGGTGGGGAGCTGGCTGATGGAGGACCTCAGTTTTCTTCAGGCTGACTTCCAGGCCAAACATTTTGGTAGTTTCCGCAAAACAGGACGTCAAGCACTGAAGTCCTCACCCAGGATGAGACATATAAGGCAATCGAACAACTGAAAAGTGGAAAAGCAGCAGGTATGGATGGAATCCCCCCAGAGGTCTGGAAGGCTGACGGCAAAACTCTGCATGTCAAACTGCATGAGTTTTTCAAGCTTTGTTGGGACCAAGGAAAACTGCCTCAGGACCTTCGTGATGCCACCATCATCACCCTGTACAAAAACAAAGGCGAGAAATCAGACTGCTCAAACTACAAGGGAATCACGCTGCTCTCCATTGCAGGCAAAATCTTCGCTAGGATTCTCCTAAATAGAATAATACCTAGTGTCGCCGAGAATATTCTCCCAGAATCACAGTGCGGCTTTCTCGCAAACAGAGGAACTACTGACATGGTCTTTGCCCTCAGACAGCTCCAAGAAAAGTGCAGAGAACAAAACAAAGGACTCTACATCACCTTTGTTGACCTCACCAAAGCCTTCGACACCGTGAGCAGGAAAGGGCTTTGGCAAATACTAGAGCGCATCGGATGCCCCCCAAAGTTCCTCAACATGGTTATCCAACTCCACGAAAACCAACAAGGTCGGGTCAGATACAGCAATGAGCTCTCTGAACCCTTCTCCATGAACAATGGCGTGAAGCAAGGCTGTGTTCTCGCACCAACCCTCTTTTCAATCTTCTTCAGCATGATGCTGAACCAAGCCATGAAAGACCTCAACAATGAAGACGCTGTTTACATCCGGTACCGCACGGATGGCAGTCTCTTCAATCTGAGGCACCTGCAAGCTCACACCAAGACACAAGAGAAACTTGTCCGTGAACTACTCTTTGCAGACGATGCCGCTTTAGTTGCCCTACACCATCTTTTAATGAAGTTGTATTTCTCTCATTGTGAAAAAGAGGAAAAATCCACTTGAATGTGCTTTTTAAAGGCCTCTTTATTGAATATTGACATGAAGATTTTAGCTAAAGTACTGGCCCACAAACTTGAGAATATTTTACCATTAAACATTTCTGAAGATCAAACTGGTTTTATTAAAAATCATTATTCTTATTTTAATATACACCATTTATTGCATATTTTGTATTCATTCCCCACTCCTTTCCCTGAATGTGTTGTTTCATTAGATGCTTAGAAAGCTTTTGCAGTTGGGTTATTTATTTATTTGTGACCCTGGAAAATTTTAATTTTGAACTAAGTTTGATTAAATGGATTAATTATTATATTTATGTTCATTCTACTGATTCAAGTCTTGCTAATCTTCAACAATCAACCTTTTAATCTTCACAGGGTATTTAATTATATTTATGTCCATTCTACTGATTCAGGTCTTACTAATTTTCAACAATCAACCTTTTAATCTTCACAGGGTGTTTAATTATTATATTTAAGTCCGTTCTACTGATTCAGATCTTACTAATCTTCAACAATCAACCATTTAATCTTCAACAGGGTACTTGTCCGGGTTGCCCTTCAAATCCATTGCTTTTTGGTTTTGGAACCATTAGCAATTGCCCTTCATGAGTATAGAGATTTTTCAGCGATCTATGAGAAGGGCTTTGAACATAAAGTTTCTTTATAGGCAGATGATCTTTGTTCTTTGTATCTAATCCATATGCTTCCTCACTAAGCATACTATCTTTGTTATTACAAGTGAGTCAGTTTTCAGGGTATAAGTTTAATCTGCATAAAAAACAATCTTTTATCTTTAATTGGTCCTATACCAAGGTATTCTGATTTTCCTTTTAAGGTTGTGAAGGACCATTTACTTATCTTGGTATTACAATTACAAGATGTTCACCCTTATCTATTTCTATAATTGGTCATATTAATTCTATTAAAATGAATATTTTACTTACATTTTTAAATCTTCTAATATATGGCAAGGAAATAAAGTTAATTTTCCAAAAGCCAAAAGGAAAAGTGGTTTGGCATTTCCAAATTTGTGATAATTGTATGTAATTTTTTTCTAATGGAATACAACTTTGAACCTCTGTATGCAATATTCCTAATGTTAATGAAATGTCTGATTTCCAAGTAACAGCAATACATTTTCTCGCTATTACCAAAATTAATTTCAACAGAAAATCGATAATTTAGGAGTTATATTCTCAAAATTTCCATCAACAATAATTTAGGATTTAACATAAAAACACCTATAACTTGTCGTAAAAACTTAATATGAACTTTTCCAACAATTTTTCATTCATTGAGATCAAGCTAGTCATTGTATCTTCAGACCTATTAGACCTCTCTTCAATACATTGTACTTCTCGAACATTTTGAATCTTATTTTCCAACATATCAACTCTCTGTGAGACGTTATTCATCACTTTTAAAGCATTATCCACTTTAACAGTCAAATCGGTCTCAACTTGGTTCAATTCTGTAGTCAGCAATTTAAAATTATTTTCCAAAGTTAAAGTATGTCCATCTAATTTTGTCTCAATCTTATTCATTTCTTTATTAAAAATCTTTTTCTTGCCTCTAAATCGTTCATCTTCTGAACTTGGCATTTCTTCTTCACTGTCATATTCTTCTGAAGCCTTTTCCACTGGAGATGTATCTCCACCTTCAGATGTCACGATTCTGGACTGTCCCTTTAAGAGATTCTGTATTTTTTCTAACTTTTTTTTCTTCTATGCCCCACATGCCCGACTTCTTGTGCATGCTCGATACAGTTTTAAATTTTCCTCCCCCCACCATCTTTACGGGACGCTGCCAAGAAGGCTCTGGAGGAAGGTCCCTCAACAGGGTTCTCACCAGCAGATCTTGTGAGAACTTCAGCAGCCAGCTTTGTTGACAAGGTAGGCCCAACTTTTTTGTTCTTTGATTTTTTTTGGGGGAGGTGTTAATTTTGGAGTCTTTTCTTAGGCGACATCTTTTTTTTCTTTTGTTAATCACCTTAAATTAACTTCAGAGTTATTTTTATATTTAAAAAATTCTTAATATGGACTATCTTAATTAATCCCGCGGGAATCGTTAGGGCGCATGCTGCTTCTCACGGCATCATGTGATGTCCCCAAATATTCTTGATGCATATTTTGAATTGCAATCTCCTTATAAAGGCTTAATATTCTTATTAGTAGTTAATTTAAGACAAGCCTCATTAGTTAAAATCAAGAATACCTGGGAGCAGGATTTGAACCTTCCGCTCTCCAATGAGGTTTGGGTTTCTATTTTTAATTGATTAACACTACTTCCTTTTGTGCACGGCATTGTTGCAATTTAAAGTGGTCCACAGAGCACATATGTCTCATGTTAAACTGTCTCGTTTTTATTCAGATATAAACTCTTTATGTGGCAAATGTAAAACAGGTGATACCTCTTAAGTTCATATGTTCTGGTCCCGCCCCATCTTATAAAAATTTTGGAAAGATGTTTTTCAAAATTTATTGGTGATTTTAAATTTAATATTGGAAATGCCTTTGAATTGTTCGTTTTGGAATATCACAAGAAGATAATGTATTATTGACTCCCATTTTGGACGAATTTTATCTTTTACTTCGTTGACAGCCAGACATGCAATTTTAATAAAATGGAAAGATAAGATAATACCCCACCTACACATGCCCAGTGGCTAAACAATATGTCTTGCTTAAATTTAGGAAAATTTAGATAGGCTATCAAGGATTCAAAATACTACATTTCAAAAGACTTGGGGCACATTTTTGGACTATCAAAATCTTAAGACTTCCTGTTCTGGAATTTTGGCACTGTGTTGTCCCTCGTCAAGAAGGTGATACTTGATTCATAGATGTCAATTTTCAACCTTGCTTTGAGGATGGGGTTTTGAAAATGTTTAACTTTTTTCTTGCTTTTTTTCCCCCTTTTTTGTCGTTATGCTTTATTTCATTATTAAGAATGTCCTCTGGGTTTCTTAATTATGATCATATTTGTAATTTCTAATTTTGTTGCACATTGTATAATTGTACCATTCAATTGTTTATACATAGCAATAAAAATATTTTTTTGAAAATAAGGAAGGATACCCACTTGATTGTGTGGACAAGTTGGGTTGATTGACCCGTTTTCATGACTCTGAATAGCAGATGCTGAAAATCTAAAGCAAAACAACCCAGAAAATTTTGGAAATACTCAGCAGGTAAGGTCACATCTGTTAGAAGAGAAGCAAGGCTATTTTATTTCTCTTCCCAAAGATGTGGTTAACACAGCATTTTCTGCTTTTATTTTAGGTACATAAGTTTCTTTAGCTTTGAGGAAGGAGAACTAAAATGAGGACCAAATGGATTGATTATTCATAGGTGACCTTTGAGAGCTAAGGTGCAAATGGATTAGATATCTTCCAGTGAAGCTTTATGAATCTGAAAAATTAGAAACAGTTAAAGAACAGAGTTGTCAAGTATGGGCTTCATAGAAACAGGACCTTTGGGTCCATCATGTCTATGCTGCCCATCAAGTACATGTTCATACAAATCCTATTTACTAGCATTTGGACTGCAGCCTACCATTTTTCAGTGATTCAAGTCATTACCCCGAGGCATCATAAATGCAGTGAGAGATCCTTTTTTCCACTATCGTGGGCAGTGTGCTCCAGATTTCAATGATTTAATAAAAAAATCACGTTTCAGGACTTTTTTTATCAAGTTAAAAACCATTTGTCTTTCTGTTGTCATCTAAAATAGCAAATTTACCAATTGGAACTGACTGGTTATGAGTGGAATTGAGATTGCAGGTGTTAGCACTTAATCATGGTATAGCTGATTTAAAAAAAAATGAGTGGCTAATATTGTGTTGTTGAGAATTCTGTGATTGAAATTGTAGTCCATATGAAATATCTGTTACCTCATTGTATTACAATAATTATAATAGGTGATTCATAAGATTCATTATATGTGCTTAATTACAGTAATTAGTAAAATTCCCTATAGTGTTCTTTGAGGTCACCTTTTAAAGTGAGCTGTGAGTTAATTGATACTTCAATTAATGGGTTGAACATATGCTGGCTGATCTCCAACAGCTGTGTTTCTTTTACTTTTGTAAAACTTTTCACAGATTTTCGGTTTATGATGGTTGTCCAGCTGATCTTGTAGTTTAATTAAAATTTGATGGTGAAAATCGGAATTGAGAAAACACTCAGCAAGTCAGGCAGCATCAGTGCTGAAAGACCTTTCATCAAATTACCATATATTTCAACATACAAGTCAACCGCCCCTTTTTTTTGCCTCATTTTAATGGTTTTAGGATATATCCAGTGTATGACAACCCCCATTTTTTTGAGCTGTCCAGGCCTCCCAGGAGCAACCCCCAAAAAAATGTTTTAAACACTCAAATCACAAGTAACAAAGCTGCAAATTAAGTAAATAAAAAAAATAACCTCAGCCTTCCAGGCAGGAACAGCGATGGCCCACGGGGCTGGAGCGGTGACATTGTGCCCCCAAATGGAAGCAGAAACCTCGACCTAGCAGGCAGCAGCGGCAATGGTGACATCAGGGTCCCAGGTAGGAGAGGTTATAGCAGTGGTCAGGAGGTGTCAGGGAGTGGTGGCGCCGCCAGTGGGGAGGTACTTCCAACATCGACTTGCTTGTCAAATTGACGTCAAGTTAGTTTTTTTGATGAATTTAAGGTCTCAAAAGTATATCTGGCATATAAGTCAACACCCATATTTTGTTATTTTTGAAGGTTTTATGTCTCAACTTGTATGCCAAAATATACAGTAAGAACAAATAGAAACCACATAGGTTTTGTGTTGTAAACAAGGGGAAGTGAAATGGAATGTTTAATAGATTGAATGGCACAAAATATTTGCTGAAGGTGTGTTAACAGTAGCTGACCTGATCTGTTTGGAGGAGATGTAACAGGACTGAAAGGAATGGCACAGAAGAGAGGAAAAAATGTTGCTGAAGTTGTGGAATACAAATCACTTGTACATGCTGGCAATTGTAGATATCTGGGGAAAACTTGAGATACCAAATACCTAGGCAGCAATAGCAGAGAGGAAAAAAAATAGTTAATATTACAGACTGATGAGAATTCATAAAAACTGGCCAGTTCTGATATAAGCTGAAAAGGCTGGTTTTCTAAAATTGTGAAATTTACTGCTGAATCCTGGAGGCTGTAATATGCAAAAATGAGATGCTGTCCTTTGTGGGGGGTTTGTTGGAACAGAGAAAAACTAAAGGCTCAAATGAGAGTGTGTGTGGGATGCAGAATTAAAGTGACAAGTAGCTGGAAGATAGTGTCAGCATTATAGACTGATGAGAGATCTTTGGATACTCAAAGAGAACAACCCATTTCCCTTGCTCATTTTAAACTCCTCAGGACCCTTTTAAGTTCACATGATTCCTGTTTCTGCAGCCCTTTTTAAACATATCAATATTCCCATTTCCTTTATCCTTTTAAACTTACTGGGGGCCTGTTCCCATGTCCTTTTTTACTCACCAGAACCCCACTCGTATCCTCCCTTTTAAATTCACTGGGGCCCTGTTCCATTTCATCTTTTAAATGCCTAGTTTGCCATGCTCTGTTAAACCAGTGGTTCTCAATCTTTCTTTCCACTCACATACCATTTTAAGTAATCCCTATGCCATCAGAGCTCTGTAATTAGTAAGGGATTGCTTAAGGTGGTATGTGAGTGGGAAGGGAAGGCTGAGAATCATTGCTCTAGACCCAATTGTTACTGAAATATTTTGCTTGAGATAAAATGTCATTGGGCCATTTCCTTTGGAGTTATGAAACCATTCACATAATGAGTCAATTAGATACAATTAAAACTTTTCTTTCCATCCACGTACCACCTTAAGCAATCCCTTACTAATCTCAGAGCATCTATGGCATAGGGAATACTTAGTGCTATGTGAGTGGAAAGAAAAAGGTTGAGACCACTGGTTTGAACTCACTCAGGTCCTTTTCCCTGTGTTCACTTTAACCATGCAGGGGCCCTGTCCCCTTGCTTCTTTAAACACGCTGAGGGTATGTTCATCATGCTCCTTTTAAAATTCACTGGACTCTTGTTCCCTGCATTCCTTTTAAATTCAGAGGTTCATTGGGATGTTTATTAAATTACATGTAAATTAAATTAAAAGTTAAAGTAAGTGTGTTGGTTTATTAAAAGGAGTAGATTTCAGATTTATTGTCAGGGGACATACATGACATCACATTGAACCCCGAGATTCCTTTATCCTGCAGACGCAGCAGAATTACCACTAAGTGATAGTGCAAAAAAATAAACCGTACACAATTGTAAACAAACAAAGCCTTGTAAATAGATAATGAATGCAAACAAACTGTGCAATGCAGAGAGAACAAAAAGAAAATCAATAAATTGCACAAGTCCTTAAATGAGTCCCTGATTGAGTTTGTAGTTGATGAATCTGATGATAGAGGGGTAGCAGCTTGGTGATATGATTCTTGTGGAATCTATACCTCTTTCCTGATGGCAGTAGCGAGAACCGAGCATGCGCTGGGTGGTGTGGGTTTTTGATGATTGGTGTTGCTCTCTGACAGCAGCGCTCCCTGTAGATGTATCAACAGTGGGGATTGTTTTGCCTGTGATGTCCTGGGCTGTGTCCATTACCTTTTCAAGGGCTTTACACTCCAGGGAATAGGTGTCCCTTTACCAGACTGATGCAACCGGACAGCACGCTTCCCACTACATCTCTGTAGAAATTTTCCAGGGTTTCTGGTGTCATACCAAACCTCCGCAAACTCCTGAGGAAGTAGAGATGTTGATGTGCTTTCTTCACGATGCCATTGTTGTACTGGGTCCAGGAAAGATCCTCTGAGATGGTGACTCTAAAGAACTTAAATTTTCTCACTTTCTCCACCTCTGATCCCCTAATGATCACTGGATTGTATACCTCTGGTTTTCCCTTCCTGAAATCAATAACCAGCTCCTTAACTTGGGTGATATTGAGTGCAAAGTTGTTATTGGTGCACCATTTGGCCAAGTTTTCAAATTCCATCCTGTGGGCTGACTCATCCACTTCCTTTATACAACCCACTACTGTGGTATCGTCAGCAAATTTGTAGATGGTGTTATTGCCATACCGAGCTACACAGTCGTAGGTGTAGAGCAAGGGGCTAAGAGTAATATGCAAAAGTGGAAAATCTGCCAATCCAGCACTGTCAAGGTGCTGAAGTCTTGTTGCAGCTGGATCTTTTGGAAACATGGTTGAGTTTAATATCACTGACTGATCTCTGCTTCACTATGGATGCTGCTTTACTCGGTTATTTTGTTATGGCGTTTAGATTTTGAGAACCTGATGTTTTATTGGTTTGAATCATGATCATTGCAAAGATATTTATTTTGTGTGTCAGAAGAATAAATATAACACAAGGTGGCAGTAAAGGATAAAAGGAGATGAATTCATATCAGAACTACGACAGAAATCTGAAATAATAAGACATTACAAGATATAACATCATAGCTTCTGAACAGGTCTCATTATATGGCATTAAGCATATTGTGGAATATAAAACACCATAATATTGACCTTTACGGAGATACTATTTAATTTTGAAAACAATGAACTATATTGGAGCACATGCAGAGGACAAACTTCACCAAATGAGTTTTTAATTTCCTCTATATTTGTAGGAATTTTAACAGGATAGTTGGTGCATGAAAATAAAAGTCAAACTAATACCTCAAGTGCAGGGATATCACTTTCTGATACTTGGTTCCATTGCTAAGTAACCAATTGGTGTTTTGTGCAGTCAACAACTCCAACTTAGCAAGCTTAGACTATTATTTCCCCTCATTTTCATCTATAAATAATCTGTGCTGTTGCAAGATTTGTGGTAAGTATAGCAATATACTTTCTTTCCAATTGATGTACATGTGAGAGATAATGGCTTGGTGGAAATAGATTGGGAGTAGATTAATGGTCTTCCCTACATTTGTGACTCTGCCAAAACCATTAAAAATGCTTATTTCTTTCAAGCATTGAGAAACATTATGTGCTCATTGCAATAGGGAACAAGGTCATTAAACCCACCAAGTCCACACCTGGTCCCAGCAGCGAAATCCCTTTTGTCCCATTCCCCCTCTAATTTCTGAGTAGCCCTGTAATTTATTTTCTCTCCCATGCTAATTGGTACCTTCACCTTAATTTTTTTGCCACTTTTCTCCACTTGGGATTAATTTTCAGTAGCCAACCAACCAGCAGCTTGTCTTTGGGATGCATGTGGAATGCAGAGAATCTGACAGAAATCCACACAATCTTGAGGAGAATGTACAAATTTCAATCACCACTCACATTGAAATTGGGACTCTCGAACTGTGAGGCAGCGGTGATAACATTACTTTGAATTAAAAACTGAGAATAAAAAAACCTCAGAAAACTCAAAATACTGAAAATAAGAAACCTAAAACACTTTAACAAGCCTTTTGAAAAGTAACATTAATACTTCATATCAATTATTTGAATTTTTATTTTTTTTTCCAAATTGTAAAGAGTATTTTTGAACAAACAATTGAGCAGAAGTCAAATTTCAGATTTATTGTCAGAGTACATACATGTCATCACGTACAGCCCCGAGATTCTATCCTGCGGGCGAGGCAGAATTACCACTTGTGGGCAGTGCAAAAAAAACTGACTCAGTGTACACCTGTAAACAAATAAAGAAATGTAAATAAACTGCAATACAGAGAGAAGAAAAAAATAAAGTGCAAAAGTAAGAGTCCTTGAACAACTCCCTGACTGAGCTAGTTGTTGAGGAGTCTGATAGTGGAGGGGTAGCAGCTGTTCCCGAACCTGGTGGTGCGAGTCTTGTGGCACCTAAACCGTTTTCTGGATGGTAGTTGCGAGAACAGAGCCTGTGCTGGGTGGTGTGGATCCTTGATGATTGCTGCTACTCTCTGACGGTAGCAGAGAGTTCCCTCAATGGAGGGAAGGGTTTTTACCTGTAATGTTCTGGGCTTTACACTCAGTGGTACTGGTGTCTCCAAAAAGGTCTTTTTAATGTACCGTATCCTGAGTCTCTTACAGCCATTCCATTCAAATCACCGAATGGAGAAGCATTTCATGTTTTCCGATTGGGAATGGATTTTTAAGATGAGCAGTGAAACAGTTAATCCAAGTTTCCTCTCACAACCAAAATACCAACAGAAGCCAGTGTCACTAACTAATTTGACCTTTAAATGACAAATAGCTGTATCTACATCTGAAAATGTAGATTTGAGTCCATTGTCTCTTGAGTTTGAAGAATGTGAGATGAAAGCAAAGGAACTTGAAACAGGAATGCTGTTTGCTGTGGCTGGTGTCTAGAATCCATGATTGCAGTCTCCAAGTAAGGGATTTGATATTCAGAGATGAGAAGAACGTCTCTAGCCAGAAGAAAGTGAATTTTTGGAATTCTGTACCTGAGGACTGTGGTGGCTCAGTTGCTGAGTATATTAAAGCCAGAGAGTGATAATTTGTGAGATATTAAAGAAATCAAGGAATTTGGAGTTAGTGCAGGAAAGTGACAGTGAGATAAAAGATCACCCAAGATCTAATTGACTAACAGAGAAGTCACAAGGAGCTGTGTCCACTACTATTTGTTTTGCTCTTGTATAATTAGGACATTACAAATAAAATTTATAATTATAAAAGAGCTATTAAGTTTTTTTTTAAAACTTGTGTTATGACTTGAATATGTTTGCTACAATCATCCTGTAATTTCTGCAGTTATGCCTTTTTTATAATCACAGCTGAAAGGAATTTAATAACCCACATTTAATGCCTACTAAATGATGACTACAGATAGAACCATTATATGTGGCCTCAAGGCATCATCGCCAGGTTCACGAGCAGCTAAGTGTCTTTTTAAACTCGTCAGCATACAGCATTACACTGAAATTTGTTTCTTATTTACAAATGTTTGATAGCCAGTGTCTTAAATTAATTGACACATTTGAAAAAGAATCGCTGGCACAACATGCTAAAATTAATTAGCAGACCTGTCAGCTATGATTTTCTGTCTTCTTCCTTTTCTGAAGAATAATTATCCTGGATTTGACAGCTTTATCGTAATACAGTAATTTCTGATTATCTAACAACATAATCAACTTTATAATAACATCCATTCAATAATCTAGATTTACTCATTGACCTGCTGAAAGATCATTAACCTGGAATATTTTTTCTCCCTTTTCAACAGATACTGTTAATCTGCTTGAGTGTTTTCTGCAATTTCTGCCTGTATTGTATAATCATACCATGCTGCCTTTTTAAGAACATAACAACAGGAGTGGCCCATCTGACCCACTATAAATCAAGATCTTACCTGATCTTTTGCCACCATGTCATTTTCCTACTCCGATATCACTTAATTCCCTTAATGTCTAGAAACCAGATTCAAATTTCAAAATTTATTTTCAGAGTACATACATGACATCACATACAACCCTGAGATTTTTTTTCTGCAGGAGAGGCAGAATTACCACTTATTTGTAGTGGGGGGAAAAAAAACTACACAGCGTATACATACAAACACATTAAAAAAAAACAGTAAACAGATAACAAATGTAAACAAACTGCAATACAGAAAGAACAAAAAAAATCAATAAAATGCACAAGTAGGAGTCCCTGATTGAGTTTATTGTTGAGGAGTCTGATGAGGGAGAGGTAGTAGCTAGTCCTGAACCTGGTGGTGCGAGTCTTGTGGCACCTATACTGCTTTCCTGATGGCAGCAGAGAAAATAGACCATTTGCTGGGTGGTGCGAATCCTGACTGCTGCTGCTCTCTGTCAGCAGTGTTCTCGATCATGGGGAGGGTTTTGCCTGTGATAATCTGGGCTTGTCCGCCACCCTTTCGAGGGCTTTACACTCAGGGTTATTGGTGTCCCCGTGCCAGACTGTGATGCAGCCGGTCAGCACACTTTTCACCACACATTTGTAGAAATTTGCCAGGGTTTCTGGTGTCATTACCAAACCTCCACAAACTCCTGACGAAGTAGAGGTGCTGACGTGCTTTCTTTATGATGTGATTGGTATTTTTGGTCCAGGAAAGTTTATCCAAGATAGTGACTACCAAGGTCCTAAATTTGCTCACCATCTCAGATTTTCCCAATGATCACTGGATTATATAGCTCTGACATCCCCTTCCTAAAGTCAACCATCAGGTCCTTAGTTTTGGTGACATAAAGTTCAAGATAGTTGTTGGTGTACCATTCAGCCAAGTTTTCAATCTCCATCTTTTATTCTGACTCATCACCTTCTTCATACAACTCATTACCGTGGTATTGTCCACAAATCTGTAGATGGTGTTGTTGTCACACTGAGCCACACAATTGTAGGTGTAAAGTGAGTAGAGCAGGGTGCTAAGAAAGCAATCCCGTGGTGCTCCAATACTGGTGGAGATTGTGGAGATGTTCTTACCAATCCTCATTGATTGTGGTCTGGAGGTGAGGAAATCCAGGGTCCAATTACACAGTGGGGTGTTGAGCCCAAGGTCTTGGAATTTGCTGATCACTTTTAAGGGGATGATGGTGTTAAATGTTGAACTGCAGTCGATAAAAAGCATCCTGAGGATGTTTCAGGGGTTTGTGTTGGGCCAGTGAGATGGCATCCGGTGTAGACCTGTTGGTATGATTAGTGAACTGGAAATTCGGACAGATGGGATCATCACGGGATGTTTCCTTTTTATCGATTACTGTTTTGAATCAGTGGTTGGGCTGAAGGTTCCATTGCAGAGTTACAGGATACTCAAATCTCTCCACCATCCTTGAGGTTGAGTGAATTTTCACTGCACTCTATTTATAGCATGTACATGTTTTAATATGTGAGGCAACACTGCTCACAATGTTCCTGATGTATTCTCATCAAGGGTCCATACAATTGTAATAAGACTTCTATATTGAAATCTTCTCATAGAAAGACAATATACAATATGTTGATATGCACAAATGTGCTGAGAAACTCAGCAGGCCCCACAGCATCCATAGGTAAAGGGTTACTGTTGTTACCAATCTCCTCTACATTGGTGAGAATGGGTGCAGACTCAAAGATCATTTCATTGAGCACCTTTGCTCTGTCCATTGCAACAGCAAGGACCCTTCCAGTGGCCAATCATTTCAATTCCAAACACTGTTCCACATCGATATGTCTGTCCATGGCCTCATGATCTACTGAACGGAGGCTTCCTGCAAATTTGAGCAACTGCGCCTTGTATTCTGTCTGGGCACTTTTATTAATAATGACTTCTCCAGTTTCTATTACCCTCCCCCACACATGACTTTCTTTCTTTCTCTGTCTTCTCCAGCTCCCCACCCTCTTCCATCCTCTCCCCTCTCCCAACAGAGAACTACCCTCTTCCCCATCACCTCATTTCTTTCTTCTACCCTTTCACCTGTATCCATCTCTGACCTCACATGTTAACCTATGCTCTTCCTCCTACCATTTTATTCAGGCCCAGGCCTGAAATATTGGTTACTCTTCCTATGGATGCTGTGTGACCTGCTGAGTTTCTCTAGCACTTATTGCACTTGTCCCCAAATCTGCAGACTCGTGTTTAATTCCACTGTTTTGTCTTAATTTTTTTTTAACTTGCAGTGACTTGTGCACTGAACACCAATGCTACCCAATGTCTCAGCTTTTGGTAACTACTGCTTTTTTTTCCCCTTATAAAGTCAATAATGAATAGCCTTACATTTTCTACATTAAATTCCATCTGCTCTTGTTCATTCATATGGCTTATACCTATCATTTTGAAGCTTCTTTATGTCATCCTAATATTGTCAGCAACTTAAAAGTATGATATGTATTACTCCAAATGTTGACTCTGTTCAAAGATATTATGGTGTTCCATAATTACGTCATTAAAGATTCCCAAATTTTCCCCACCATCGAAAGCAGAACAGTTTTCTCTCTCTCTCCTTTATTCAATTGTAGGGTCACAAATCTACAAGAACGATTACAGAATTTCTAGAATTTTGGATAAGAGAGCATCGATTATCTTTCAAGCCCTCTATTTCAAATTTGAGATATAAATCATCAGGTCCTTGGCATTGATCCCTTTCAAACTCACTAACAATGAGGCTTGAGCGCATGGAATTTGGAGTACTCTTACGTTCTCTCTGAGAAAATATACCAACATATCTGAAGGATCACACATAGAGTTTACGGATCTGTATGGCAGTGCATTGTCAGTCAACATAATAATCTTCTGAAAAATGAGCAGCTTCATACCAGACATATCATTCCATACAAGTTGGTAAAAGATTTTTTTTTTAAGCATCAGTAAACTTGGAAATTAATTATTTCAAAAACAGTTTTCTAAGAAGGAGATGCTTATTTATGCATTTAAATGGTCACTAAACAGATTGCAGTGAGGACTTTGGTGTATCTGGGAGGAATTTGACTGCTCCATGAATTATACACAACTTTTGATTAATGATGTATGAAAATTCTTCAGCAGTTATGTAACAGATTTGGTGCTTGAAAATTAACCTTTCATAAATGGTTTTATTAAAAAACTGCATTTATAGGTTCAACATAAACAGCTGTGGTTTAAAGAAATTACCTATTGAGGGCAGTGGTAGAACAGCACTGAAGTGAACTTGGTTAATTTCCTCACATCTTGATCCTATAAAGGCTATTCTTTTGTTCCAGTTTCTCTTGCCAAGACATTAGGACCCACATGAATGTGGTTTTAGGCACAATATGTCTCCAAATCAATTTATTTTAGAGTGGAATGTGATAGAGAATATTTTCAGGTAGAATTGCTTTACTTTAGAAATGCAATTGGACACCTTTGGTTTCAATTCACTATTTTGCATTGGATGTGATTTCATGTAAAGTGAACATGGATTGACATCATTCACAAAATAAATTTGGACATTCTTGGGGAGTGTTAGACCAAGTTATTCTGCGAATGACCATTGAAGGGCACTTGCAGAGCAACTGGTCGTCCACCACAGGGTCCATACCTTATTACATAAGCAGCATGCAGTTTGTTAACATGGCCTCCCTCCCATCACCCTATTCCTGATTCTCCAAAAAGCCCCTAATGAAGTCCCAACCATTCTAGTAACAAGCAGGACTGTCTTGATAGACCAGTTGTTTCAGACTGCTCTTGCTTCTCAGATCTAATTTCTTGTGAAGTGCAACATGAAAGTCTGAAGCTGCTGTGATTGTAGTAATGCTTCACTTGTGAAACTGCAATGGTCATTTACTGCATCTGGTGCTCCCATTATGACCTCCTCCACATCAGAGATACTGGGTGCAGACCGGGAGATGGTTTTGTTGAACATTTTGAGCCTATCTGGTACAACAGCGGTGATCTTCCAGTGGCAACACATTTCAATTCCCCAACCCATTCCCATGCTGACGTGGTCTCTTATGGACTGCCAGAATGACATCACCCACAAATTGAAGGAACAGCACTGCAACCAGATGGCATTAATATCGACTTCTCCGGTTTCCATTACTCATCCCTCCCCCCACCCCCCCACCCGACGCATGTCCTGGAGCATGTTCATGTTAAGAAAGAGGAGTTGAATCTTTTTAAAAAACATAATGATTATTTTTGTTTCTGTCCTTGGCATTAGCTGTAGTAGCTGAGTTTTGTCTCATATGAAACACATTCAAGGTTTCATTATAATATTGGAGTTTTGTAAACAGAAGATTTTGGGGATGGGCAAATTAATTTGTAGCATGCCACCTGTCTATGGGTCGGCAAATTTAGTTTGTCTTTGGGAGAGGGGGGTTTAAGATTTATGTGGAAGCTGTTTTGGCTTTGCAAAGCCACATCTATTTTCATTTATCTTATTTTTAATGCTTGTTCATTATAATTGGCATAAGTTCCTCATTAACTAGCCTCTTACATTGGTGGAAGAGAGTTTCACAATTGACTGCCTTAAACCTGCGCACGAACACTACCCAGTCCCCCAGCAGCCCATGTGTCACAGAGGTAGGCCACCAAAAGCAGTGAACAGCACTCTGATTGCTGGTTCTGGGGTCAGGTCATGTAGCACCCACTAATCGGGACAGAACCCAATACATATGTTACAAGATCAAACCAGCAACCACAAAGAAGGCATATCACACAGGGGTAAAGATGAATAATTACTTTATTATCAAAAAAATTCACCTTCAAACTTTAATTCAAAATCCCCCCTTTTATAACAATGCCCACTGGTTTCTATGTAAATTTCTATAACGGTGTAAAACTAATAAATTCCCCAGCCTAAATATAACATATGTAATTAAAGTCTAAGTTATATTTCCAACAAGCCCACAGAAAAACTTAGACACAAAACACACAAGACTCACAAAACTTCGATCTCAACCGAAGCAAAGATCATAAACAAAATTTAGTTTGTTTGGTAAACTGAAGCCAAAAGATCTTTGAGAGAGCGAGAGCACAAAATTCGAAGTTGTCTTCTTGTATTGCTTGCAGAGAGAGGAAGAAGTGGCTGTCTTTGGAATGTTCATCCCTTTTTGAAATCCCAACATTCTAAACTGTGTTCCAGATAATGACTCGTGCTCTGGGCCGCCTTCTACTCCACAGCACCACCCAGTGGTGGTTTATCGTCCAAGTGCAGAAATTTTTAGATAATTTTGTGCTCATGCTCAGTCCATCTCCCACTTTCTCAGCAGTCCACCTTCATCTTGGCTCTCTAAAGCAAACTGTTGCTTTTCAACACAAAACCACACAACACATAGGTCAATACACAACACAGAACTCTGTAACACATAAAATGGCTGACAAACGCGGCAACCACGCAGACCCCATGGGGGCCAATGACCTTCATTCCAGGTGACCACCTGCAGAGCAGGAAACAGCAAGGAACAGTGGGGATCCCATTATTTTGATCTTGTGAATATAAGAACAGTCATTTCCAACCGTGCTCCTGTGTTCTTATTTTTAAACTTCCCTGGCCTTCCCCAAATAAACCATACTATCTGATAAATTTTTTTAAAGTTCTTGAAGGAACAAATTACTTTCTTTTTTTGAAAAAAAGAAATATTGTGGAAGAGATTTTCAGTCTTATTGACTTGGATGTTTCAAGTCTATTATTAGAACAAATTATTTCTTATACTGTACTGAAAGTATTAGGAAAAAACCAATAAAGAGAAAACTGATCTAGCTAACCAACCAAAACAATAGATCAAAAGTATGCTCTGGCTCCAGTTTCATAAATGGCAAGTCAAAATTAAAACTAAATATGATCTTCTTCTAATGTATCCAATTGAAAACCAACTTTTGAAATGTAAATGTCAATTTTATATTAATTGAGATAAGACAGGTAAACTATTGGCTAATCAATTAAAAGATTTAGTAGCCAAACGACAAATTAAATAAATTTGTAAAATTAATGGTCATTTGACAACTGATCATTTAGAAATGCATGATACCTTTAAGCAATTCTATTCTGAACTTTATAGCTCCAATTCTCCTTAGGATAATATTACAATGAATAATTTTTTAGATCAATTGAATATCCCTGTACTTTCTGCTGCTAATCAAAAGCATTTGGATCAACTTCTTTTGCATGAGAAAATTGCTGAGGCTGTATGTTCATTACATTCTGGGAAGTCACCAGGTCCTGATGGATTTTCTGAAGAATTTTATAAGGCTTTTACCTCATCACTTACACCTCACTAAGCCCTGTTTTTTTCTGATCCTTTTAAGTTGGGCAAGCTGCCACAGTCTTTTCACAAAATTTCTATCTTGCTTATTCTTAAAAATAATAAAAACCCAATTGACTGTTTTTATATATGGAAGAACAAATACCCATGCCAAAATAAAGTTAATCTTCTTAAATTTAAAAAGAATGGAGGTTTAGTCCTACCAAATTTTACATTCTATTACTGGACAGTCAAAATATAAAATATTATGTTTTGGACATATATTAACCGTGAAGACTGTCCAATCTAATTCTGTTACAAAATTTTCTATTACTTCTCTTCTTGGATCCTCTTTTCCCTTATCTTTAAATAAATTAACTGACCATCTGGTGGTTAAACATACTTTGAGGATCTGGATACAGCTTAGAAAATATTTTGGTGTATTGAGATTTTCTCTTTCTAGTTCTATTTTTTCCTAATTATTTCTTTAAACCTTCCATGATTAATGTAACCTTTAAATAATGGTATAGATTAGGCATTAAATGTTTTAAAGATCTATTTATTGAAGGGAGTCTTGCTTCTTTTGAACAACTGACAGTTAAATATACCTTGCCAAAAACTCATCTTTTTCGTTATTTACAGATTAGAGATTTTTGCGATCTCAATTACATAGATTTCCTAAGAGCTTTGATAAGAATTTAATAGATGTAATTTTTAATTTGCAACCTTTTTTTTTTACAATGGTTCAATATCTCACATTTATGACGTTGTTGGGATTAAGAGGGCCTCCTTTAGATAAAATTTAAAAAGCTTGGGAATAGGTTCTATAGTTTTCAATTTCTGAAGAAACTTGGAATGCAATTTTTAAATTGGTTAATGCCTCATTTTTGTATGCTCGCCACTCCCTCTTACAATTTAAAGTAGTCCAAATGACCCACGTGTCCAAAATCAAACTATCTTGCTTTTATGCAGATATATCTCTTCGTTGTGATAGATGCAACAATGGAGATGCTTCACTAATTCATAAGTTTTGGACATACCTGAGTCTTGAGAAATGTTGGAAGTATGTCAAACTTTTCCTGTACTTTTTAAAGAAAATTTTAAGTCTAATCCTTTAACTTCCTTGTTTGGTATTGTTGGAGAGAGAGACGTAACTTTAATGGCATCTGATTTCCATATATTAACATTTATTTCTCTTATGGTTAGGATGGCAGTATTGCTTAGATGGAAGGATGTTGCTTCGCCTACTCACACTCAATGGTTATGTGATGTTATGTCATTTTTAAATTTGGATAAATCACTATTTAATTTGAATTTAAATTTTCAAACACTGAAGTCCTCTTTTGAATTACTTTCAAAATCTTTGATTTTGTATTAATGCAGAGGTGTTGGCTAATAAGGTTATATATTACTGCAAGAGGGATTTTTTTTCCTTTCTTTGCCAATTAGTTTTGGTGTTGGTAGTGGGATTAGATTTTTTTAATAATAGAATATTACGTAATATAATTTGTTTGATTAAGAATGTGGGTACTGCGGGTACTATGATCTGAGTGTAGGGTTTTTCTGTACTTTTAAAATGTTGTTTCACTTTTAATATGTATTCAAATGTTCGCTGTATTTTTTGATGTGGAATTTCAATAAAAATATTGAAAAAGGGGAAAAAAAAGCTTATAGTATGCTAGGCTTCATTAGTCAGAGGATTGAGTTAAAAAGTTGTGAGTAATGTTGCAGCTCTATAAAACTGGTTACACCACACATGGAACATTATATTCTGTTCTGGTTGCCTCATTACAGGAAGGATGTGGAATCTATGGAGAGAGAGCAAAGGTGTTCTACCAGAATGTTGCCTTGATTGGAGAATGTATCTTATGGTGCAAGGTTAATAGAGCTAGGGTTTTTCACTTTGGAGCAAAGAAGGATGAGAGGGGACTTAATAGAGGTCTACAAGATTATGATAGGCATGGATAGGGTGGACAGCTAGCTCCGTTTTCTTGCAGTGAGAGTAGCAAGGACCAGAGGACATTTGTACAAGGAGAGAGGAAGATAGCCTAAGGGAAAATTTAGGATTTTTTTAACCTAGAGAGTTGTGGGTGCCTGGAATGTATTTATGAAAGGAAATATCCCTAAATAGCGGAAAGATTAATTACAACAATACAGGCAGGAGCTGGGGAAGATAGATTGGGAGTACATGTTATTTGGTAGATCTAGATTTTTTTTGATGGAGCTGTTTAAAGGCCAGCATATCCCCATGAGGAAGAAAGACAAGGATGATAAGGTGTGGGAACCATAGATAGCAAAATATATTACAAATTTAGTCAAAATAAAATGCAAGCATATGTCATCTATAGGAAACTGAAATTGGATGGGGTTCTTGATGAATATAAAAGGAAGCAGAAGAGAACTTGAAGCAGGGAATCAGAAGGGCTAGAAGTGGTCTTTGTTGAGTAGGATTAAAGAGAATCCCAAGGCATTTCATACATATATATATATATATAAAAAACAAGAGCGTAATCAGGAAGAGAATAGTTTCACTCAAGGACAGAGAATATGACTGGAACCAGAAGTGGGTGAGATACTAAATTAGTACTTTGCATCAGTATTCAGCAAAGTGTAGGACATGGAGGTTGGCAAGATCAGTGAGGTGTATGCTGATATTCCATGGGAAACAAGGAGATGGTAGAGGAACTAAATTAGTATTTTGCATTAGTCTTCATTTTGGAAGACGCTAACTAACTATGCCAGATGTCGAAGGGTATCAGAGAGGGAAAGTGAGTGCAGATACTATTTCAAGGAAGAAGGTGGCTAGAAAGTTGAATGGTCTAAGGGTAGATAAGTCTCTTGGACCAGATGGATTGCATTCTCAGTCCTGAAAGAAGTAGCATTAGAGATTGTAGAGGCATTGGTAACTATCTTTCAGGAATCAATAGATTCTGGCATGGCCTTGGAAGACTGGAAAATCACAAATGTCACCCCACTATTCAAGAAGGGAAGAGGCAGCAGAAAATAAATTTATGGCCGGTTAGCCTGACATTAGTGGCTGGGAGGATGTTGGTGTCAATTAACAAGGATGAGGTTAAAGAGTACTTGGAGGCACAGGCTGCAATAGGCCAAAGCCAGCATTGTTACTTAAGGGAAAATCTTGTTTGACAAACATATTGGAATTCTTTGAGGAAGTGATAAGTAGGCTGGATAAAAGAGATGCAGTGGATGTTGTGTATTTGGATTTTTAGAAGGCATTTGACAAAGGTCAACAAGGTTAACAAGAATAAGAGCCCATGGTATACAAGGAAAGATTCTAGCATGGGTAGAGCATTGGCTGATTGGCAGGATGCAGAGAGTTGGAATACAAGGATCATATTCTGATTGGCTACCAGTAGCTAGTGGCATTCCACAGGGATCAGTGATGGGGCCGCTCCTTTTTATGTCATATATTAATGATTTGGATTAAGGAGTGAATGGTTGTGTGGCCAAGTTTGCAGATGATACAAAGCTAAGTGGAGGAGCAGGTAGTGTAGAGGAAACACAGAGGCTGCAGAAAGACTTAGACAATTTAGGAGAAAGCAGAAATATGACAAATGAAAGATAATGTTGGCAAGTGTACGGTCATGCAGTTTGGTAGAAAAGATAAACAGGTAGACTAGTTTTTTTAAATGGAGAGAACATTGAAAATGCCCAGTTGTAAAGGGATCTAGGAGTCCTCATGCAAGATAGCATGAAGGTAAACTTGCATGTTGAGTTGGTGGTGAAATACTGGCATACATTTCGGGATGATTAGAATAGCAGCGATGTTTTGTTGAGGCACTGGTGAGACCTCACTTGGAGTATTGTGAGCAGTTTTGGGCTCCTCATTAAAGAGATGTGGTGAAGTTGGTGAGGGTTCTGATGAGATTCACAAGGATGATACTGGGAACGAAAGGTTTATCATATGAGGAGCATATGACAACTCTTGGTCTGTATTCGTTGGAATTTATGAGAATCAGGAGGTATCTCATTGAAACATTTCAAATGTTGAAAGACATAGACAGAGTAGATGTAGAAAGGTTGTTTCGCATGGTGGGATAATCTAGCACAGGTGGCCAAAAGGCAGCTTGTGAGCCACATGTCATTTTGACATGTAATGTGCGGCTCATAGATATATGGTGTTTGGAACAGATACCAACGCTCTCGAAGCTGCCCTGCGACCCACTGAATGCCTGCAGCCAGTCCGGGAGTCCTGGGATAGCCACAGCTCATGCTGCATGACCAGGAGAAGGAAGAGGGAGTGGGCACTGAAGGAACAGCTCCTGCAGAGAAGTGGTGTTGAGTTCTCCTCGCTTGGCCAGGCCCAGCACAGCAGAGATCTGCCAACATGGGGTGTTTTGTAGGAGGATCATGGTCCCACTCTGCGGCCACTCCCTGCTCAAGGTCCCCTGCAGGAAGTGACCACAGAGGTTGGTAAGCAGGGGCTGGGCCAGAAGTGCTCTGATGAGGCACAGCCTGCCACAGAGGTGGGGTGTCTGTCAAAGGGAGACACTTTGGTGGGGTGGAAGCAAAAAGGTAGAGATGGGGAGGAGAGGCTCGAGGGGGTCACCAAGCCAGGACTGACCTGGAGCTAACAGCAGCAGTGAAGGTCATATCAGTGGCAACAGGCAAGCCCTGGCCCCACCGGATGGAGAGTCAACATCTGGCAGTCCATATCCCAGACTCTGCTCCCCAAATCCTGCTGGTGAATGGGAAGAGGGGAACAGAGGGTGGGAGGAGCAGATCTGTGGGCACCTTGACCTCGCCCTGCCAAAAGAGACAGCTTTGCATGGGGTCGCTTCCCACATCATATGTCCTCAGCTGTGGACGCAGTGTTCCTGAAGAGCACACATCAGAAACCGGAGCAAGAGTCATCCATCCTGCCGTCGAGCCTGTTCCCATTCAGTGAGATCACAACTGATTTGGCCATGGACCCAGCTCCACCTTTTCCCCCATAATCTATCATTGTATCTTAAATATATTTAATGAGACTGCCTCTACTACTTCCTTGGGCAGAGATTTCCACGGAAAATCTGTAAGGATTTTGAAAATATTTGGTATGTATATGTGTACTTTTTGATTATTGAAACTAATACAAATTAGCTACTTAAAGACAACATACATGAATAAATATTATTGCATACATGTATTTCTTAATACTTATAACATATTTTTGTAACAAAATATGCATGCAAGAGTTAAAACATGCATGTAAGATCTTTTCATGTCTTGTGGTTCTCAAACATTTGAAGTTTATTGTATGTGGCGTTTATGTTAAGGAAGATTGGCCACCCCGGTCTATGGTAATACATTAGTGATGGTATCCTTTGCTCCAAAATATAGAAAATTAAAATGAGTTGCAGTGTGCTTCTCTGTGTAATGAACTGCTTACCTAAATTCTAAACCACTTATTTTAAAAATATAATTTCTCCTTGCGCCCCCCCCCCCCCATAGTTCCAGATTCAGCCTGCACCCACCTGTCAATTGCTCTCAGAATCTTTAAAGATTACCTCCCATTCTTCTTAAATTTCACAAATAGAGGCCAATCTTAATCTTTCTCGGAGAACAATCCCCTCCTCCCACAAGTCATTCTAATGAATCTACATGACTCAATGGCTAGTGCATCATTCTTTAGAAGAGACCAATGCTGCATCAGTGCTTCAAATGAGTTCTCAAGAGAACTCTGTATAATTTCAGCAAGTTCTCATTCATTCTGTACTTTAAGCCTTTAAACTGAAGGGCAATGTTCCACTTGGCTTCTGAATTGTTTGTGTTCCTTCTCTTTTATCCCCTTTTCTTATACCTCCATTTCTCTTTCACTGCTTTGGTATTTGTTTAAAAGCTTTTGTTACGCCACAGACCAGCAGCAATAGAAATTCACCAAGAGATTGTTATTGTTTTTATTTTAAAACAATATATTTATTAATAACTACCAATAATATAACACCTTAATTAACTTAACCCCAACTATGCATGAATATACTTATGTGTGTTTGTGGGATACCCAAACCATTACAGCTTAGGCACAATTCTGGAAAGTCAGTCCAAAGTTCAGTCTTAGAAATCCTGTGCTGAAATGCAGCTTCTTAAGCTGATGCACAGAAGTAATCACAAAGAAAGTGGGAGAGACTGAGTGACCAGACTGCTGAAAACTCACGAATCCATGTCAAGTTGCTTGCTGAGAAATATCCTTTTGGACGAATGGTTGTCATAACTCCCCTTTCCCTTATGTAGGGGAAATGAAATGTGTGACTTCCACTATGCTTCCAAAACCCCCGGCATGGGTCAGTTGAAGTGACCTTTCTTTTGGTCATGGTGTGCTTCAGTAAGTCCCCTTCAAAATGACCTTTCCTTTGGTCACGGTGGGAGGTTCCATAATTCCTGTGACAGGGAGAATCAGACAAATTGTCCATTTCACACAGCATAAGATTGCTGCTGATCACCAAGTGTGCTCACATGTCTCTCCCCACCTGTCCCTGAATAAAACAACATATGTTCTCTCTCTTCAGTCAGTACCTGATTGTTGCCACTCAGTTGTGAATGGTTGCAGCCGGTGCTAGCCCTTAAAGTGACAGTCATTAATTGAAACAGGAGCTCGTGATACTATTAAATACTAACTTTCCAGTTCTGGCAATAGATTATTAATATGAAATGCTAATTCACGTTCTCCATAAATTCTAAAAGTTGAGCCGAGAATTTCTGGCTTTTTGTATCTTAATTTCATAGTGTCATACATTTTGGAAACAGACCCTTTGGCCTACAATGTTCATGTTGGCCAGTCAAAGTATTTATCTCAACCAATCCCAATTTCCATTCAGCTCCTTCATCCATATATTTAAATGCCTCCACATACCCTCAGAGAGTGCTGATCCAGATTCCAACCACATCCTGGGTAAAAAAAAAAATCCTTCTTGGACATACTCCAAATCTCTGACCTTTTTCTTGAACATATTCACTCTGGTGTCAAATACACCTTTGCTATGGGAAAATGTTTGTCACTCATGACCATGTCTATGTCCATCATAATTTTGTAACCTGATTTCGGCCTCCTCTCAGCCTTCTCCTTTCCAAGGAAAACAAACCTAATCCATCCAATCCCTCCTCAGAGTTGAAATGTTCCATCCCAGACGAGGTCCTAGTTCTTATCCACCCACTCCAGAGCACTTGGGCCCTTCCTGTTGTGTGGCAACTAGAACTCCTCAAAGTACTCCAGCTGTGGGCCAACAAATATTTTGCATCATTATACAATAATCTTATATTCTGTGGATGTGCTTCATGAAGGTAAATAGCCTATATGCCTTAATTGCCTTATCTAGCTATGCTGCTACCTTTGGGGCTATATGGACTTGTACACCAAGGTTTCTGAGCACCCTGTCATTCATCATATGTCTCCCAGCCATAGTTTTACCAAAATGTATCATCTCACATTTTTTTAATTGACTTCAGGTCAGATTCAGATTTAGAATTCAGATTTATTCACATACATGACATTACATTCAACCCTGAAATTCTTTATGCGGACATAACAGAATTACCACTTATTGTTAGCGCAAAAAAAACTGTACTCAACGTACACATGTAAACAAATAAAGAAATGTAAACAAACTTTGCAATATAGAAAGAGAGAAAATAGCACAAAAGTAAGGGTCCTCAAATGAGTCCCTGATTGAGTTTGTTGATGAGGAGTTGATGGTGGAGGGGTAGCAGCTCTTCCTGAACCTGGTGGTGTGAGTCTTGTGGCACCTATACCTCTTTCCTGATGGTAGCAGTGAGAACAGAGGGTGTGATGTGGATCATTGATCATTGCTCCGATGGCAGCGCTCTTTTTAGATGTTCTTGATGGTGGGGAAGGTTTTGCCTGTGATATCCTGGCTGTGTCCAGCATCTTTGGCAAACCTTTACGCTCAGGAATATTGGTGAACACATACTACATCATGATGCAGCCAGTCAGCATATCTGTAGAAATTTGCTAGGGCTTCCGATGTCATACCAAACCTCCCCAGACTCCTGAGGAATTAGAGGCTCTAACGCGCTTTCTGCACAATGCCATTAGTATGTTAGGTCCAGGAAAGATCCTCCAAGATAATGACTCCCAAGATCCTAAATTTACTCATCCTCTCCAGCTCTGATCCTCTAGTAATCACTTCTGGTTTTCTCTTTCTGAAGTCAACAATCACCACCTTAGTTAAGTGACATTGAGTGCAAGGTTGTTGTTGATGCACCATTCAGCCAAGTTTTCAATCTCCCTCCAGCATGCTGAATCACTGGCCCTTTTTATGCAACCCACTATCGTGGTATCATCTAAATTGCTGTGGACTTGCTCGCAATAACTGAATAATTATGGAACCACGGATGTATATGCAGTCAGGCGTTGCTCGAACGGATGTAAGCGGTGCATACCTGTATTCCTGCAACTGCCTTATAACTTAAAATATTTAAAGGTCACTTTCTGTGAGATGTTTCCCTGTGGCATTCCCTCCACTTACCTGGCAATGCTCCACGAGATTAGATCTAGCACAGTCCCTTTCCTAGTGGGGCTATCAACATATTTCCCAAGTAGCTGTCCTAAGATCTATATGTTAATTTAACAATTTTGCCACCTCTAAGCTTTTCATGCTAAATTGATCACACTTAATATTGGGGAAGATGAACTCCCCTACTTCTACTATTATCTGAGTATGTTTTACCTTCTTTCTCATTTGCATCGATATTCTGCTCCACTATCTCCTGTGGACACTTTGGAGCCCTCCCATGGACCCCCATCATTGTTTTGAAGTTCTATCCAAATAGCCTCACTCAAAAAATCTCTGGATTTCTTTTCTCTGTTCTGCAATGCCACCTGGTCTTTGACACACTTCCCCATCCTACTTCATGATTCTACACCCTAGAATGTTGAGTTGTCAGCACTGTCCATTTCTCAACCACTTTGCCGTAACAGCTATAATATCATACCTTTATTTTTAAATCACTGCCTTGGTTTGTTCCTGTGCAACATGCTGATAGCTTTTTTTTCCTGAGAATGTTCAATATGGGCCATAGGATACACTCCATAATATTCAAAAGTGGAGGAAATACATCTCTGATGTCATTGTGTACACAATTGATGTTGAGGAAACAATGGGAATGCATGCTGAATTTATAAGTTCCTTGTGTTAAAATAGATCCAGTCCAGCCTTGTCTACAGACAAGATTTCCCATGTGTCTACAGACTTAGATTTCAGATCAGTGACATCCTCTGCATTCTGTTATAGATTTGAAAGAAGGCCGTGAAGACGACTTTATTTTCTTCCCAGACTAGCTGTAGCTTATTTTACTGTGAATCATAACATTGAACGATTAATGTCAGGACTTGATTCCCTTTATCCAATGTAAATGTAATAATAAATATGGCCAGAATTTATTTAGCTCTTGTGTTTTATCTCTGTGATTTACTCATATGCATCCTCGAGTTTGTTAAGTGCAAGTTGACCATTTGGAAGATTTTTAAAGATCATATTTATGACTTTGCTTTGTGTAGCTTCCAGCTGATTTATGCACTCAAATGTTTCAACTAATCCTGTATACACAGACATTTCTTGTCATGTTATTTAGGTATGATAAACATGTTCTACAGACAGACACCCAGCACAAATCCATGAGACTATGCAAAACTACATTAGTTTGCATATAGAATCTTGTTAAAATGGGATCTGCAGTGTGCCTGTCAGGAGACTCTTGAAGAGCTCACAACAGCTTTATTAATATTGTACTCGATGCTGGGACACACATAAAACCTTAAAGGAATTCTCACCATGGTTTCCACAGAACAGCTGTACAAAAGGCAGTCATGAAGGTGAGGGAAAGCATGAAGAAGGAGGATATGGTGCTTTCCTATATGTCTGGGCAGCCATGTGGTGGTCACCTCTGATTCTTGGACTACAAATGGCCTCATGTGGACCTGTGCTCAGGGTGTTGAATGATTTATATGAGAACACTGTAAACAGAGATGCAGTATCCAGTGATGGTGGCAGATTCAGTGCAAGGCATTAATGTCATGGACCCTCTAACTTATGCACATGCAAAGTGCTTTTAGTTTTGCTATCTCTGTTTAACAAAGGTGATAAGATGCACCCAGAAGATTCAATGTATGGCAATAATAGAGGAAACATGTCTGTATTGTCATTAGACACATGGACATTGAGAAAAAATCCCAGCTGCACAATGTGCAAGTGCTTGGGCCAATTTGCCAATGGATACAATTTCATCTGGAAATGATCGCTGGTGCAATAGAGTCTGCGTTATATTGCTTTTTTATGAAATTTTCACATTTAAAATGCGCACATGGATCCACTTTTTAAGCTGGAGAATTTTAATTATAATATTGCAAATTATATATAATTCAGTTTATAAAATGTTTTAATTGTCAAACTATGACTGATTTATTATACTAGCATTCCTTATTACTGTAATAATGTGGAACAGATGCATTTGGCAACCACTTTGAGCCGATAGTTTAAATTTGTGAATCTTATAACCAATATCCAACATTCTGCAAGCCCTGCAACAGTAAAATCTTTGGTATTGTTTCCACTGATGGTTGTTATTTCTGTTTCAATTACTGCTCAGTTTTGTTTTGAAGTTAAAAGTGTAAAAATTGGATTTCATTATTTCTGGTGTGGCATATTATTTATGTGACATATTTTGGCCTCGCATCAAATAACCTGTAACCACCAAAAATAGCTAAATTGGAAAATTCTTGATTCAAAAAATTGCTGATAAGTTTTTCTCCCACTTGTAAGTATTGAAAGTCATTTTACATTCATTCACTGAGAGCAGGTGCTGCATGAGTTGGCAACTGCGGACTCACAATGATATGGACCAGCACTGTAGCAGCTGCACAGGGTGAAGCAGAATTAAGGGAAAATGAGGAAGAGTGGAAAATATAGGGGGTTGTTATCGAACTTTGGGGCACGGTGGGAAGAATCAGAAAGCAAGGGCCTATCAGGATGTTCATAGGTTTATGTGTTTATATGCTGGTTGATGGAATCTCCTCCACACAGGTGTACATCAATGAGCCACTGGCACAGTGATCCATTGCGGAGCTGCAGATTACAGCAATCAATGCATGGATTCTATGGTTGTTGTCAGTGCTGTCTCCCTGAATATCAATGTCAAGGAGTGAGTGAAAATAAAATGATGCTCTCATAAATGCTATTGAATTCACCTGTGGTTCCTGACAGTCTGTATAATGCATGCCATGTTTTACTGAATGTGATGTACAACAACTTCAGGTAATAATCTTTACATCCAATTTCTGATAAATTAGAAATGTGTACCAGGCAAGTGATGACATTGTTGTGTGCACAAAGTATGAAGGAGAAATAGCATGGCGGTACTGTTGGCGTAGCGGTTAGTGCAACGCCTTTACAGTGCCAGTGATCAGGACTGGGGTGCGAATCCTGTGCAGTCTGTAAGGAGTTTGTATGTTCTCTCCATGTGTGCATGGGTTTTCCCCAGGGGCTCTTGTTTCCTTCCACCCTTCAAAAGGTACCAGGGGTGTAGGTTAATTGGGTGTAAATTGGGCAGCGCAAACTTATTGTGGTGAATGTCTGCCAAGCTGCCTGTCTCCCCTCTGGCGAGTCTTGCTGTACTAACATTGGCTGTGCATTATCTCTACTGTTAAGGACACTCCCCTTGGATATAACTGTATATGCATCTATTGTCTTTCATTATGTACCATGAGTTTCTGCTAATAAAATCCATGATTATTGTTTGACCACATCGTCTTTTGTCTACTTCATCAACTGGCACTTCACTCATTGGGCAAAAGGGCCTGATAAATTTAAATTTAGACAAGCAGCACATTATTTTTTTAAAAATTGAAATATGTAAATTGTACATTTAAAAATTTGAAAAAAACACCAGTGTTGGATGAATTGTGACAAGAAGCTCCTTTAAAATAATCTGATTTGGAGGATCTTTCACCAGTTCAAAATATGTTGAAAATATTTCTTCTTATATGATTTTCTTAGAAGAAAAACGCACTTGTTCCTGTTATTTTTATCAAGTTTCTAAGCTGCACTCTTCAGTGCTGCATTTCACCTTTTATTTTTGTTATCCAAAAATAACAAAGGAGCAAATGTATTCCAGCCAAAATTCTAAGTCTCGGCAGCGATGAACTTAAAACCAAATGTACAAGAAAAAAGGTTCACCAGGGATCTCAAAGACCCTCAAATCTATCCTCAAAGACCCCCACCACCACCAAGGCCATGCCTATCCACTCTGCTACCATCAGGAAAAAGGTTCAGGAGCCTAAAGTCGAGCAGTCAGGGTACAAGGACAGTTTCTTCCCCGCTGCCATCGGATTCCTGAATAATCAATGAACCAAAGACACTGGTTACTTTTTGTGTTCTATTATTTTGTTTATAGTAAAGATGGTTATAATATGAATGTTTATACTGTGACGCTGCGGCAAAACACCAAATTTTGTGACTTGTTCATGACAATAAATTCTGCTTCTGATTTTTTTTTTCTGTTTTCAATCTTCTTTATTGGTTTTTATAGGAAATAAAATGAAGAAAAAGAAACAAAACTGACAATACAGTATCACGTATATCCTACCTAACCTACTCTAAAATAATTCAAAAAACAGCTGAGCAGCTTATCTTGAGAGTTACATATATTTTGTAGTTTTTGGTTCCTACCATAAATCAAAAAACAAAATTATGTCTATATCTCATCTGGAAGAGTAAATAAATCTAATCACACGAATCAAATACATGATATCTATTTTTTTTCTAGGTTTAGGCAAGACATAATATGAGAGAACCTTTGAAACACTGTTGGAGGTCTAGAGTCTTTCTATTTGAATAGGATAGCTCTTCTAGCCACAATATAGAGAGGGCCACATCCTGTTGAACAGGTACAGAAAAACTCCCTATGTCTGCATCAATAGCCCCAAAAAGAGCCGTTATTGGATTGGGTCGTAGCTCCAATATTTAAAAATTCCAATAGATTTCTAACGATGAACAAAACCAAAACGTGTCAATATATCAATTTCAGATTTGCATCTGTCAGAAATAGGGGTAATATTAGAAAAAAAATACTAGCCAGCTTATCTTTGTACATGTGAACAGGATACACCACTTTGTATTGGATTAAGAATATTGGAACCATTTTAAAGAGGTATTTACTAGTTTAAAAATCTTGTCCTGAACATCATCAGATAAAGTTCTAGTTCCTAAAGCTTTTTAATCTTATCATGAAGTACTGGATGTAATTTTAATAATCAGACTCTATTGTCATTAACAAATCGTGAAATTCAGTATATTGTGATGCATCACTGAGCAAACATTCATATTATAACCATCTTACAACATTACTATAAAAAGATAAAAATAATAGTGCACAAAAAGTAACCAAAGTTCATTGATTATACAGGAATCTGATGGCAATGGGAAAGAAACTGACCTTGTGCCCTGAGTGCTTGTCTTTAGGCTCCTGTAGCTTTTTCCTGATGGTAGCAAAATGAAAAGGGCATGGCCTGGATAGTGGGGGTCTTTGAGGATAGAGGCTATTTTTTTAAGGCATCACCTCATGTAGATGTCCTCGATGGAGTGAAGTCTAGTGCCTGTGATGTCACAGGCTGAGTTAACAATCCTTTGGAGGTTATTCTTGTCCTGAGAGTTGATGCCTCTATACCAGGCAGTGATGTAACCAGCTAGAATGCTCTCCACGGTACGCCTGTAAAAATTTAGGAGAGCCTTCAGTGACACCTCACAAAGTATAGCTCTGTCGAACCTTCTTAGTGATTGCAGGGCAGATCCTTGGAGATGGTTCACAGCTAGGAATTTGAAGTTCTTGACCCTCTCCACTACTGAGCCCTCGATGAGGACTGGGTCATGTTCCCCTAACTTCCTCCTGAAGTCCACAATTATCTCCTTGGCTTAACTGATGTTGAGTCCAAGGTTGTTGTTATTAAACCATTCAACAAGCTGATCTATTTCCCTCCTGTACGCTTCCTCATTGCCATTTGTGATTCTGCTGACAAACGTTGGCAAATGTAGATGGCATTGGGATTGTATCTGGTCACACAGTCATGGGTGTATATTGAGTAGAGCAGTGGGTATGCCTGTGTTGATGATCAGTGAGGAGGAGTAATTTTTCCCATTCGTACTGACTGTGGTCCCCCGATGAGAAAGTCAAGGAGAGTGGGGTACAGAGGCCCAGAGTTTGTAGCTTCTTGACCAGCAACAAGGGAATAATGGTATTGAAGGCTGAGCTGTAATCTATGAAGAGCAGCCATATGTATGAATCACTAATCCAGAGCTGAGTGGAGAGCCAGTGATATTGTTTCTGCTGTGGAGCAATCTATTGTATATAAATTCCAATTAACCCTTTCTAAGAGGGATTCAACTGAAAAATATTATCAACTAAATCTGGTAGATATACAAATGGAAAACTCTGAAATTTAAGAAATTTAATCTGTAAATTTTTTAAAAATGAGATTTTGGTAAGTCTTATTTACTTGCAAGCAGATCAAAAGACATTAAACAACCTTACTTAAATAATTTTGCAAAATAAACAATACCTTTGATTTTCCATAGAAAGAAAGATTGATCAATTATTTATGGTAAAAAAATAATTATGAGAGATAGCTCTAGATAAGATAAAGCTTTTTAACTTTAAAAAAATCCTAAATTGGAACCAGATTCTCAATGTATATTCCTTTAGATCTTGGAAAAGCTAAATGGAAAAGAGGCCACTGTAGAGATTTCAATTTAGATTTCAAATGTATTGTCAGAGTACATTCATGCATCAAATACAATTCCGAGATTCCTTTTTCCTGCGGGCACGGCAGAATTACCACTAATTAGTAATACAAAAATTAACTGCACACAGCTTGACTGTATAAACAATCAAACGAACTGTAAACAGATAACGAATGTAAACATTGCTGTGCAATGCTGGGAGAGCAAGGAAAATCAAAAAAATGCACAAGTGAGATGAGGTGAAGACTGTGGGGGGGGGGGAGAGAGGGAGGGGAATAAAAATAAAGTGCACAAATAAGAGGCCTTAAATGAGTCCCTGATTGAATTTGTTGATGAGGAGTTTAACGGTGGAGGAGTAGCTGCTGGTCCTGAACCTGTTCCTAAATCCTCAGATGTTTAAAACCTGTTTCTAAATCTGTCCATAATGGTCAATCCAATTAATCGGAATAAAAAACCCAAAACATTAAATTACAAATATTAGCATCCCAATAAACCTAAAATTAGGTAAGGCCATACTTCCATCTTTTTTCGATTTTTGTAAATGAAATTTATTAATTCTCGGGTTTTTGTTTTTACAAACGAATAAAGAAACTTTTGAATCAATATTATTAAAAAAAAGATTTTGGAATGAAAACTGGAATTGCTTGAAATAAATATAAAACCTAGGTAATATTATCATTTTAACTACATTCATATGACATTAAAGAGAATGATAAATAAGAACTAGAAAAAAGACAATCTCACATACTCGAATAGAGGAAGAAAACTGAGTTTATATAAATCTTTAAATTTTTCCATAATTTTAACCCCAAAGCATGTGAAATTATCTAACAGTCTTAAATGGAACTTAGATAGAGATTGATCCTGATTCTGATGGCTAATCAATCCTTTTCAAGAAAGTCCAACCGTGGTAACTGCAGAGGATTCCCTTGCTCTTTGACACAGGGGAAAACATCACCAGGAACTTCCTCAACTGACCCCTCCCAGAAGACAGAGCTTCTCTTTGAATTATAATGTAGATTCTGCCCATCTAGAGGTACAGTAGCACCACTCCAATAAAAATGCAGGAATAAGCATCAGCCACCAGAAATGACCATTTTTTCACTTCACTAAAGTTTCTGAATCTATTAGTTCAAAAGGAATGTGGAATTCCCTCCTCAAGTTTGCAGATGACACAACTGTATTTGGCCTCATCGTTACAGAAGAGGTGGAAAATCTCATTATACAACCCAAGTCTCAATGTGGACAAGATGAAGGAGATGATCATGCACTTCAGGAGGACCACCCTCCACTACACATCAACAACTCTGTAACGGAGAGAGTAGAGAGCACCAAGTTCCTTGGAGTTCACTTAACAATTGATCCATCATGGGTACAAAACATCTCCTAACTTGTCAGGAAGGCACAACCATGTCTGCACTTACTTATGGTTTCTACACAGTCGCTGCATAATTTCCCATCAACAATTTTCACACTTACCTTCCGAAGAGGCCGTTCATTCAGGAAGAACATTTTCACCAAATGCTTGAGTTGTGGTATTTTCATAGGCTGGATGCGGGTTGACATCGACCATGATGTACACCTTGCGTATTGTAATGACTATAATATTAACACATACAGATGCTTATATTGATGACTTGGTCACAAAACATGACACATGGGAAGAACATTTGAAGGAATTGGACAAATTGTTTGGAAGGTTATCCAAAGCAAACTTAACTGTTAAGTTAGCAAAGAGTGAATTTGCAAATACCACTGTGTATATACTTAGGTCATGGCAAAGTTGAACCTATTCAAGTGAAAGTGAATGCAATTTCTGAGTTTCCTATTCCCAATGGCAAGAAAGGAGTGAGAAGGTTTTTAGGAATGGCAGGATATTATAGGGTTTTGCAGAAATCTTCCTTTAACAAATCTTTTGAAGAAAGAGGAGAAATGTGTGTGGACTAGAGTGTCGACAGCTTTATAAAATTTAAAGGATATGCTATGTCATTATCCTGTGTTAAAATCTGCTGATTTTGATTATTTTTTTTCTGTAGCAGTGGACGCGATTGAGGTAGCAGCAGGGTCAGTTTTATTGCAGAAACATAATGAAATTGACCATCCAGTTGCCTACTTTTCAAAGAAATTCAATGTTCCTCAAAGGAACTATTCTACTATTGAGAAAGAACTATTGTCTATATTGTTATCTCTGCAGAATTTTGGTGTGTATCTCAAAAACCAATTGTGGTATTTACTGACCATAATCCTCTGGTGTTTTTGAATAAAATGAAGAACAAAAACAGAAGATTGTTAAACCGGAGTTTAATATTATAAGAATATAATCTGCAAATTATTCATATCAGATGCTCAAATAATATTATTGTGGATTGTTTATCAAGATGTTAAAAGTGATCATGTACAAAATACTCTCAACATTGTTACTTTATTCTTTTCTTTCTTTCTTTGGCTTGGCTTCGCGGACGAAGATTTATGGAGGGGGTAAAAAGTCCACGTCAGCTGCAGGCTCGTTTGTGGCTGACAAGTCCGATGCGGGACAGGCAGACACGGTTGCAGCGGTTGCAGGGGAAAATTGGTTGGTTGGGGTTGGGTGTTGGGTTTTTCCTCCTTTGCCTTTTGTCAGTGAGGTGGGCTCTGCGGTCTTCTTCAAAGGAGGTTGCTGCCCGCCAAACTGTGAGGCGCCAAGATGCACGGTTTGAGGCGTTATCAGCCCACTGGCGGTGGTCAATGTGGCAGACACCAAGAGATTTCTTTATAACATGTATATATAGTGAATCGTTATATATTTAGTGATTTTAAAGAAAGGGAGGTGTAGTGGCAATAATATTTTGGGGAATTTGTAAGATTTAGAGTAGGTTACATACATACACACATTTTAAAACAGTTCTTATTTGAAAGACTGAAGAAATACTGAAGATCTCTGGAGAATATAAGCGCCTTTCACAAGTAGGTGTTAATTGAACTGATGTCATAAAATGAATGGACTGGAGAGACACTCTGGCTGTTGGAAGTTCTTTTCAAGGGTTTTGACAGAGTACACAGAAAGGTCACTCCTGGTTTTTGTTGATCTAACAACAACTTGAGCCGAAGGAAGAACTCCCATTGTTTGCTGGAGAAAGTGGGGTTTTGCAAGTGAGTCACATGGGCTTTCTGGAAGCCAGTTGGAGAGAGAAAGAGAAGAGAAGCTCTCTCAGTCAGTGTGTGTGGGACACTGAGCAGTGCAATCCAGGAAGATCTGATGAAAAGTTCCAAAGCAGTGGATGGCTGGAAGTGCTATGTCTGATGTTTCTCTTGGAATAAGAGGAACAGAAGGAGCTCTGTTCTAACCTGAAAGAAAGAGGTTACCATCTGAAAAACCCTGATGGGGCAAGTTTCATCAGTGAGACATTGAGGTGACTAATGGTGGTACCTCAGTTGTGGAAGTCCTGGAACAACAAATCTCTCTCTGCAAACCCTACAAGAACCTTCCTGAGTGGTAAACATTTACTTTTCAAGCACCAAAGCCTGGTGAACTTTATACATGTTAAATTCTGTGCACAGTATAAGAATTGCCTGCATCCAGAGAACTTGGAAGAAGAAGTGAGATTGAACTTTGAATCAAAGAACTTTAATTTATACACACATTGCATAAATGTGCGCTTAGAATTAGAAGGGGGTTAACTTGGGTTAGTATAGAGTATAGTTTAGTAAAAGTATAAAGATAAGTTAAAGTTTGATTCTATTTTCATATTTGAAGTTGATTAAAAATAACTTTTGTTTTAAAAACCACTTGTCTTGGTGAATGTCTATGCTGCTGGGTTTTGGGGTCCTTTGGGCTTGTAACAGTATAAAATACAGCATCACTGCGTCAATGCCATCAGTTACGTCTTTCATCCACATCCACTAAAGCCTCCAGACTGAAGAGAAAAATGGCTCTCATAGAATAATACAGCCCTTTGGCCCTCGATGTTGTGCCAACCCATATATACTTTCCTAAAAGGAAAGTACTAAATCCTCCCTACCCCAAAATCCTCTATTTTTCTTTCATCCATTTAAGAGTCTCTTAAGTACCTCCAATGTTTCAGCTTCCACCATCATCCCCAGCAAGGTATTCCAGGCACCCACAACACTGTGTGAAAAAAACCTACCCTGATGTCTCCCCTAGACTTCCCTCCCTTAACTTTGTATATATGTCCACTGTTGTTTACTGATCCTGCCCTAGGAAATAGCTGCTGGCTGTCCACCTTATCTTTGCCTCTCATAATTTTGTATCAAATTTCTTCTCATTCTTCTATGCTCCAAAGAGAAAAGTCCCAGCTCTGCTAATCTCATAAGACTTGTTTCCCAATCCAGGCAATATCCTGGTAAATTTCCTCTGAACCCTCTCCATAGCTTCCACATCCTTCCTATAATGAGGTGACCAGAACCGAACACAATACTCTTCTTACCAAAGGTTTATAGAGTTGTAGTATGACCTGACTACTCCTGAATTCAATCCCCCTATTCATGAATCCCAACATCCTATTGGCCTTCTTAACTATCCCATCAATTTGTGCAGTGACCTTAAGGGATGTATGGATTTTCACCCCAAGGTCCCTTTGTTCATCCACACTCTTAAGTAACTGATCATTAACCCTGTACTCAGCCTTATAGTTTGTCCTTCCAAAATGCATCACCTCACATTTATCTGGATTGAAATCCATCGGCCATTTTTCTACCCAAATCTGCATCCTGTCTATATCAGCTTGTAACTTTCGAAAACCTTCATCTCCATCCACAACTCCTTCAACCTTCATGTCATCTGAAAACTTACCCATCCTTCCACCTCTTCAGCCAGGTCATTTATAGAAATCACAAAGAACAGAGGTCCCAGAACAGATCCTTGAGACATTCCACTAGTCACCAACCTCCAAGCGGAATTCTTTCCTTCCACTACCACTCTCTGCTTTCTTCCTACAAGCCCATTTAAAAAAAAATCCATACAGCTAATTTTCTATTGACTTTCTGAAAGAGTATCTCATAGGGGACCTTGTCAAATGACTTGCGAAAATCCATGCTCTACCTTAATTAATTTCTTTGTTACCTCCTCAAAAAGCTCAATTAGACTCATGAGGCATGACCTTCTTTTCACAAAGCCATGCTGACTATCCTTGAGTAGATTGTTCTTCTCCAAATTCTCATAGATCCTATTCTTAAGAATCCATTAGTTTACATACCACTGACTTAAGACTTACTGGTCTATAATTCCCAGGATTCTCTGTTTCCTTTTTTAGACAAGGGGACTACATTTGCTATTCTCCAATCCTTCGGCACCTCCACTGCAGCCAAAGAGGATTCAAAGATCATAGCTACTGCCCCAGCTATCTCTTCTCTTACTTACCACACCAACCTGGGATATATTGCGTCCGGCCCCAGGGACTTATCAATCTTGATGTTTTTTTATGAAGATCCAACACTTCCACTTCCTTAATCTCCACATTATCCAGCACACAGAACTGTTCAATTTCAACTTCACCCTGATCAAGTTCCTTTTCTCTTGTGAATACTGACACAAAGTATTCGTTTAGGAACTCCCTAACCTCTTCCGCATCCAGGCACATGTTGCCTCCATTTTCCTTTAGTGGCCACATCCTCATTCTCAACATCCTTCTGTTCTTCATGTAAACTTAGAACACCTTTGGGTTCTCCTTATTTCTACATCCCAAGGCCTTCTTATGCTCCCTTTGAGCTCTCCTAAGTCCTTTCTTAAACTCCTTGCTGGCTGCCATATACTTCTCATGAGCCCTTCCTGTTTCCTGCTTCCTATATCTAATGTATGTTTCCTTCTTCCTCTTGATTTGTTGCCTGACCTGTTTTGTCAGCCACAGTTCTCTTTTCCTATCATGGGAGAAACCTATTTTGAACTCTGCTCAAGATGTCCCTCAACTTTATTCACATTAGTTCTGTGCTTTCACCCTTAGACATTTGTTTCCAGCTTATTCTTGCTAGATCCTGCCTCATCTCTTCATAATGAGCCCTTTCCCAGTTAAGCACTTCCCCAGTTTGTCTGTTTTTATCCTTTTCCATCGCTATGTTGAAGCTCAGGGAGTTGTGGTCACTCTCACCAAAATACTTCCCCACTGAGAGGTCCTCCATCTGACCAGGTTCATTCCACAGAACCAGATCCACAGATCATGTTAAAGATAGCTCTGAGTATGTGTAGCATTACTCGAACGAACCTTAATTTCATGCGTTTCATGTATGCACATTTAAAAATCCCACGTTATAGTGTCACGAACTGAACATTTCACCACGCGTCATCATGCAAATCGTATTCATTAGCCCATTGTTGCGGACCACCTGCAGTTCAGTTTAGACTGCAGGCAGTCTGCAAAATTGTCTAGGGCTGCTGCAGGAAATATTTCAGAACAGGAATGAGTGACTCATTCCTGTTCTGAACTTTTTTTACACAGCCTGCATTGCGGGAATTTTGTGAAAATTTCCCGATATGCAGCTGCTGTGTAAAATCCATAACTGAAAAGACAGAAGTGGGCAAGGCTACTGACCACCATTATGTCAACCTTCTACAGGTCCTCTATCAAGAGCGTCCTGGCCGGCTGCATCACGATGTGGTTTGGGTACTGCAGAGAAATGGATCAGAGGCCAATTCGCAGGACTATAAGAGTGGCAGAGAGCATCACTGAATCACTTTCCCCCCCACCCCACACATCGACGTGATTTACTGGGATTGTCGGCTGAAGAGAGGGTTCAAAATCACTGAGTATCCCTTCCACCCTGCACATACCATCTTTCAACTCCTTTCGGGGCAGGGATTCAGGAGGATCAGAGCAAGCACCATTAGGCTGAGGAGCAGTTTCTTCCCACAGCAGTGAGAATGCCAAACGACTAAAGGAACTGCTCTCACTAACCATCCAAGGTTCTCATATTTACAAAGCAAAATCTATTTATTTATTTGTATATCTGAATGTTTGTCTGTATGTGTATAATGCCTGGTTGTTTGTCTTCATGGTTTGACAGGAGAAATCTGTTTCATCGAGCAGTACTTGTGCAATCAGGTGACTTAATTTGAAATTTGGCTGCCCACAAAAATGTACAGCTGTCTTACAAATTGCTCCATGACATTTAAAATATGGTTTAAAATAGGCTTCTTCATCACCCCAACATTTTACTCAATCTTTCCAGCCGAGTTTGGTGAACACACTAAATACCCTTCTAGAATGCATGAAAATTTTGGATTTACAAAATTGACATTTCTGCTACAGATGTTCTTGCAATAACTTTCCCTTTAATGTAAAATAACAAGTGATAGCCTTAAAATTAATGATTAGTGAGCAGCCTACTATAAGACCATTTGTAGTTCTTTTGGGATGCTGCAGTGTTTGGCTTGAGGGCAGAGAATCAAGGACAGTGTTATTTTATACTGGTGGGCATGACAAGTACTCAAGACTCTACCATTTTTAAAAGTGAAATTGGAGTTAAAAAGTAAAAATAAAATTTAAAATAAAATACAGTAGGCTAGTGTAATAATGGCCTGCGGCATTTTTTACAGAGGCCATGTGTAATGTGCTGTGTATCTAGGTCATGGTCATAACTTGTGATGCTGGGGATGTGATGCCCTCCTCAAGTGATGAAGAGGCCAGAAGTGGAAACACTTCATATCGACTCAGGCAGAGGGAGGTGAAGCATCGCCCGTCAGATATGGGCACAGGGCTTTGAAAACTTCACAGAATGTAAACTAAATCATTTAGTTTTGACTTCTAATCTTTTATCAAAGTTAAAGTAAAATAATCAATCAAGGAAGAAGAATGTGACAAACAGTGGCTATTTTGACTTGCAGCTCTCTGTGATAAATTGCACCATAACTATAAAAATGAAGGTTTGTGTTGAATTTCAAGACTATTTGTGGGTATATTGGTGGTTGCCTGTTTTACACAGCAGAAGGGAAAAGCTAAAAAGCAACACAAACGACATTGAAACAGGATTTCCCATTGATGAACTTGCCTCACAATTGTCAATTTGTTCCATTCAGAATTTCATTGCTGAAGTAATAGTGTTTTGTTACCACAGGGATTTCTGGAACAGCAAGATGGTTCTGTTGTTATGACAGCAGACTAGTTACCCTGAGGTCATGACTTCAAATCCCAAGTGTTAAACTGAGAAATTGAGTTCAATAAATTTGCTAATTTGACACTTGCTCTCCAGTCTGAACTGATGTTAACGTGATTCCTGCCCTGACCGCATGATGACTCCTAAGGAAGTGAACGACATGTATTAAATGGTGCCTTATCAGCGCCTTTCACATCTGAAAGCCAGTAAAAGTATTTTCCCTGTTATTATATGGGATAATGTAATAGATTAATGGTCTGAAGTAGATAAAATCTGTGAGTGTGGTCCTCAGGGCTGGACAGCATGAGAAACTGGTGAAGATATTAAGGGGGATATGATGAAGCTGTGGCCCAGAAAACACTGAGGTTCTGTTGAATGCATTTTGTAAATAGAATAGGTTAACAATCCAGATGCTAGTATGAAAGGTCAACAACTTTAATTCTGTCCTCTTTCTATGGAAGTTAATTGATCAACTGAGCAATTACAATTACTTCCACCCTGAACTGCTGGCATTTACTATGTGTGGTAAATGTCAGTACTTTAAGCTGCCCATTGAAATAAGGAGGCCCGAATCTGCCTGCTGAACCAGCGCCAGATGAGACACAGTGCACAAAAATCAATCCCATTCATTTGAGTAAGCAGGAATGGCAGCTAAAGAGAACATAAAACCGTGTTGGCTACAATGTTGTGTCGATCCATGTAAACCTACTCCCTGATCAATCTAACCCTTCCTTCCTTCACAGTCCATAACCACCATCACCCCCTCCCCACCCCCTGTCTCAATAGTTCTTACATTCCTGTGTCTATTTAAGAATCTTTTAAATGTCCTTATTGTATCATCATCCAGCCACTACCCTGGCAATGTTTTTCAGGTACCCACCACTCTATATGAAAAAAAAATCTACCTCTGATATCTCCTAAACTTTTGTCCATTCATCTTATTGCCGCCCTAGGGAAAAAGATGGTGGCTGTCCACTCTATCTATGCCCCTCATAATCTTATGCACCTTTTGCAGTGAACTGGGATTCACTGATAGTGTGCTGTGCTGATGGCTGGCACCGCCCCCATCTGCTCACATATAACCCTGGTTTCCCGCCTAAACCCAGAACCCTTCCGAAGACTACTGTGAGACCCTACCCATAGTTGTAAGCTAATGAAAGCATTTGTTCTCCCTCCAGCCATGAAAGCTTTCACGCTACGATTTTATTAGCATTCCCAAATTGATGGAGGGACTACCCAACCCTGCTATGCTGATAGGCCCTCTGTCCTCTGATGTGGCTCAGGAGTTCACGTACTGGCTAGAGTGCTTCCAGGCTTACCTGAACGCGACCAGATACGTCTTCCACACTGATGAACTCAGGAGGTCCACACTCATTTTGAGGGTAGAAACTGAAGAGTATATTGACTGCACTGGATATGATACTGCCATTGAGGTGTTGAAGGCTCAGTACCTGAAGTCGCAAAATGAGGTCCTAGCGAGGCACCGACTTGTTCTACGTTGCCAATGGCCAGGAGAGACCACTGATGGCTACCTGCTGGATCACTGGATGCTTGCAAAGAAGTGCAGGTACGAAGTGGCTACGGGCTATGTTCATGAAGAAGAACAGACCTGGGACATTCTAGTCTCTGGGATCCGCTCGAGGTACATGAGGCAGCGACTACTCGTGTCAGGTAAGAAGGACCTGGCTAGCCACGTTGAACTGGCCAAATCGTTGGAACAGGCCAAGCTTGAGAATGACGACCTTGAAGCCAGCGAGCTCACTTGCCCAGGTAACCCCTTCTAAGGACTGGCTGCTCCCGCTACCCCAGCCCTAACAGCTGCTGCTTCCCGTGCTAGGGAGTATCTGCGGCAAGATCCAGCATCCCCAATCTCGCTGCCTGGCTAAAGACTCAGTGTGTTCCAGCTGTGGCAAGAAAGGACTTTGGGTGAGGGTTTGCTGCACAAGGGGAAGCCTGGGGAAGTCCGCAGCCTGCACCATTCTGGATCCAATTCCCGCCTCAAGCCATCTGTCCTGAATTCACCCGAACCCACTTGCTGTGTTACACACCGATGGAAGGTGGCAGTGAGGAAACAGCGCGAAAAGGCTCGCCGGCCATCTTGCCGCGACCCAAATTCAAAATTGGCACCATCATCTTGGAGGAGGAAGGAGGGCAGCCATCTTGCTGCACCATGAGGTTGATGCCATCTTACCTACGCAGGGCAACCCAGGATGGTGGGGGCCATTCGAGTGAGGAGTATGGAGTTTCCAGGGTCCTAACCTCGATGGTCCTAAATCAGGACAGACCTCATCAGCTCAGCAACTCCATCGTGACTGTGAAAGTAAACGAACATTACACTAAATGCCTAATCAACACAGGCTCTACTGAAAGCTTCATAGACTCACGGACTGTGCAAGAGTACAACCTAAATTTGTATCCTTCCATTTATTGCATATTCCTTGCATCATATTCGCATTCTATGCAAATTCAACAACATTGTAGTATATCTGTCCTTTGAAAGGGGGGAATTCTGTAAGATTCGTCTGTATGTACTTAATGAACTGTGTGCTCCAGTATTGTTAGGTCTGGACTTCCTGTGCCACCTTAAAAGCATGACCTTGGAGTATTCTGGTCCCCTCACCCCTGTTATGGTTTGGATCGGAGGGCCCCTAAAATCAGAACCCACATGCATCCTCTCCACACTGAATATCGATCCCACTCCACTCTTCCCGAATCTGTTCTCAGACTGCAAACCTATTGCTACCAAAAGTAGGAGCTACAGCAATTTGTTATAAAATTGGATTCGACATTTCTGATAACATGTCTACGTTGTTCCAACAGTGGAACAATGTTGTCATCGTCATTGGTACAACGTACGAAACCAACGTCAATCCCACGTCATTTTGCTCATTAGCTTTACATTGTTCCAAGGTCAGCTGCTGACCTTGGAACAATGGACCCAACTCTCAACTTGTGAAAGCCACAGAATAGCAAAACAAGCGACCGATTCTGGATTTGTTGAATGACGACAACTTCGAATAAGGTAAGAATTGCCTTTTTTTAGTAATGATTAGGTTAGTTAGTTAAGGTTATATTCCAGAACTGGGGGGTGGGGGGAATGGAACGCACTTTAATTTTGCCATTTTGTTTAGCTGATTTTCTAGTCAAATGTCTAGTGCTAGTTTGTCGCTAGATATTTGGCTAGAAAATCGGCGGAAAAATTGATGCGTGTAATGGATGAAATTCGCCCCCGATGAAAACAATTTCCGCATGGTCAAGCTAAACTGCACCTGTTCCAAATCACCAAAAACATGAAATAGGCTAGATTAAACCCTGGGAGTGCAATAGCATAGTTACTAACAGTAGCCTAGTACTACTTTGATACTAAATCAAACTACTGCAAAATTATGAAACAATGACAGAGGCAGCCTTGCTAAGAATATATGGATTTTATAAAGATGTATAACCCAAGATGTACAGTACATGCTCCTATAGCTGAATAACCTTGTAAACCAGCTCGTAAAGATGTAGGCTATAACCCCCACAGCGACCTAGCCTAGTAAAGATCAACTTAAATTAACCTAACTTCAGGGTTATTCATCTTTACAAGACCTGAATATCCTAATCAATTCCATCTATGATTGCTAACATGGTCAGAAATTCTACACTTAGGGCCAAGGCTCTTTACGTTCAAGCTAACTGCTTAAGCCTAAGCTATAGGCTAGGCCCTAGGCTAGCATGAGACTATCTCAATCTCATATTAAAGTACAAGTTCTCTTATTGATTAACCTATAGCCTGTTTTGATCTTGATAATAATAAGAGATGCTTCATCAGCTCCAGAATACATCTTTCTTACTGGATGAAATGAATACGAAACATGAAATTTTTGGCAAGGGAGACAAAGGAGGCCTATAGCCAGTAGTTTAATCAAAGACATATTTCCTAAAAATATTTCACTGAGATAATACGATCAATTAAGGGCAATAACTTCATGAGTTCACTGACAAATCCCTCAGTTTATAAGGCCTATAGTATTATTATTTTCTTACCAGTTTAAACTAAGTCCGTCACAGTGTTCTCTGCTCAAGGCCTGGGCTCAAACATGTGCGCGGAGCCCCCTTGAGGCGTGGGGCCCAATTTGATCAAATTGGTCAAATAGGCTTATAACCGGCGCTGGATGCACCCCTGTTAGAATTCCCCATCCCCAGGACCACAAAGGCTTTGAGGAGATGCCTGGGGTTTTTTCTCATATTACGCCTAGTGGATCCCTCAATATGCTGATAAGGTTTGCCCTCTCTTAAAAGCAGGGAATTGAAATTGACGGCCACTTAGAGATCCATGCTTTTGTGACAGACAGAGGTGAGCTGCTCAACAAAGTGATCTCCCAGCCTATATCCAATCTCTCTGATGTAGAGGAGACTACAGCAGGAGCACTGGATGCAGTAGGTGACCCCTGCAGATTCTCAAGTGAATTGCTGCTTCACTTAGGACTGTTTGGGACCTGAATGATGATGGGATGCTTCACCTGCACCCACACCATGGTAGATGCCAGATAAGTGAGTTTTCTGGTTGCTTGAGACTCACTTTTACAATGCCTAACTAGTACACTGCATTAAGAATAAAAAGTTTAAAAAACAAAATACTACACTGAACAATCTCCACTTGCATGAATTTATAAAGTTTAAAAATTTTTACCTTATTTTCAGTCACATTCTTTGAAAACATTTAACCATTGCTCCATCTGCAGGTTTCTGCCCCTCTTTGGAACTACCTGGAAGATGAACAATAATATTATAGATAATTAACCCCATCCCCCAAATTTACAGATAAACCCTTACTAATATAGTTAAAAATATACTAATAAAGATAAAGACACTTATCAAGCAGGGGTAAGGAGACACTTTAAGAGAGTCACACCAATGGCGAGCGGCATCAACCAGCTCTTCATCCTGGGCGACACCACTGCTGTATCACACAACTTTAATCAAACAGCTGCTATTTGCAAAGCATGATGAAGGCACTCCATTGGCTGAATATTTGCTCCCATCTTCACCAAAGATTTGTGTTACTTCAGAGAACATTTACTTGTACACTTTTAAACTTTTATTTACATTTTTAATTTATTTTAATATTTAGCTATTTATTTATTGCCGGATGCTTGAATTTTCTGGTTGCTTGAATTCTGGATAACAGGGGTTTTACTGTATAATTGAAGATTATTTGAGAGACCTAACTCCTTTTGAGTACACTGTTTTGAACTTTATCTTAGCAGATCCTGTAAAATGCCAGAACTTAATTTATCTCTATTTGTAATGACACCTTCTACTTCCCAATGCAAGCTGTGAACAATGGTAAATTTATTGCTTAGTGGTGCCACATTTATGAACTTCACTTCACCAACTCTAAAACTACATCTAACTTTCATGTTCTCATGTTGTATTGTTTGTTGCCTATTCTGCAGTGAAATGGATTTATCCAACATCAACTCTCTTAAGATGCTGCTGGTAGCTTTTGAATTTTTTCAGTGGTATTGCTTTTTTCCTCTATTATCAAAGGATGGCTTCATTGTTGGTGACCTGAAAGGTTTTTTGAAAAATAATTTATTTCCATTTTTTAAAGCCAAACATACAATCAACAAGAAAAAAGGGAATATTTCAAATACAGACAAGAGCTTGTGATCTATGAATACATGATGACTATAATCCCCCATCTCACCCTCCCAAAGAAAGAAAAAGAGAGAATTGTTGATTCCTCCAGATGGTGCTGAACAAGCTTTTGAAAAAAAAAGTAATGACAGACTTAGAGCTGATGATGGAACTGGAATGCAGAACAATTTGCACCAACGTTCACATGAATACCCTTTGGATCAATATGCAATGGTGGAATAGAGTCCACAATGACAGAATCACATCCATAATATTCACGCTGCTATCCCAGTAACTATTTCAGTTGAGCCAAAATCAATTCTCCCCTTTCTCTTATCATATTCAATTAACACCGGTCTGCTGTTAGATCTTGACTCCTCCCCCTCCCATTATTCCCCTTAATCTCAAGTGTCTCCCACCATGGGAAACAACCCATCTACATCTACTCTGTCCATGCTTACCAAGATTTGAAATGTTTCAATGAGATCCTCCCTCATTCTCCGAAATTCTAACAGGTACAGGCCAAGAGTTTTCAAACGCTCCTCATTTGATTTCGTACCTGTAATCATCCTTGTGAATCTTCTCTGAACCCTCTTCTTTCTTAAATGAGGAGCCCAAAATTGCTCAGAATAGTCTAAGTGAGGTTTCACCAGTTCCTTATAAAGCCTCAAGATCACATCCCTGCTCTTATATCCTATTCCTCCTGAAGTGAATGCCATCATTGCATTTTCCTTCTTCACCACTGACTCAACATGCAAGCTTACTTTCAGGCTATCCTGCACGAGGACTCTGCGCTCCCTTTGCATTTGGGTATTTTCATTTTTCACCCTGTTTGAAAATAAAGTCTGCCTGTTTCTATCTTCTACTAAAGTGCATGTGTTTACGCTTTCCAACATTCTATTTCATTTGCCATTTTTCTGACCATTCTCCTCGTCTGTCTGTCCTTCTGCAGCATTCCTGTTTCTGCAACACAACCTGCTCCTTGACCTTACAATGATCTGCAACAATGTTGAATAACCTTCTGATAAAGGTAGTTATAACCTTGGAACTGATGAAAGAGATTTTAAAAAATCAACAGATTAGTGTCAACATCACACTACAAAGCTCAGGGTGATGGATATTGAGTTCATGGAGACATAATCATGTATACAAATTGGTCAAAGTGGGAGCTATGAACTGAAGGTCCTTTTCATGCTTTAGCACCTGTAATAAGGCAATGGCTTATTTTCCTGACCAGAGTAATAGAGGTTAGAAAAGTTCTAGACTGTTTTCTCAATTGTTAGTGAAGTAGATAGTCTTAGCCAAAGCAACAATTGACAGTGACAAAGTAATTACAGCATCAATGCATTTTGCAAGAGTGAAAATCAGCCATTGCTCCCACTTTAATTGTCCTTTCTGAAAAATACTTTTGAGGGAATGAGATGGTCATTAAGCTAACTAAACCTAACTAACTCTAAGGTTATATGTTCTGTAAATTCAAGAATCATCTGGATGGGAAGGGCAAACACTATTTATTAAAGAAAGAAGTTGCTTTCCTTCAGTGAACCTGGGTGTTTTCCATTAGTAATTCACTACTGGAAATTCAGCATCACCAAACTAAAGCAGACTAGACTCCTCCAGATGTAAAATGAATTGATGTACTTCCAAAGGAATAATTGTAATCTATGTATCATTGTGAATAATCAGAGTCCAGGAAAATTGTAAGTGGACATTTCTGAAAAGTTCCAGTTATTCATATAGCACACACTGTCCAAAGGTTTACCAGGAAGTAAACAAAGCTACCTCACCACATTCAACAGGGTTAATTGCAATGCTGATATCATTTGTGCATGAAAAAAAGCATTACATTATTTTTAAAAAGGAAGTTTCAAATGAAGTATTACATTTTCGATCCATCGCCTTTGGTAATTTTTGGTAACTTCCACTTTAAGATGCAGTTAGCTGTCTTCCAATTCCCCTTCAGCCCAGCACTATCTGGTATCTGCAAAAAGAATGGATTATTCGAATATATAAATAAGACAAATATGCTTTTTGTAATTGTCTTTCTGTATTAACATGATTAAATTTAGAAAAGAGCACTTACACATGTAGAATTTACAGAATGGGGACTGCACAGTGAGATTTCTGCAAAGTGGAATCATACCCAGCAGCCCTGTTTTGAGTGGCTTCTACTAAAATAGTGAAACACAAATGTTTGCATATACTGACATTGTTGTAAAAACACACAGAAATGCTGTAGGAACTCAGCTGGTCTCGCAGCGTCCATAGGAAGCAAAGATATATTACCGATGTTTCGGGCCAGAGCCCTACTTCAAGGTAAAAGCAAAAGGCAGACAAGCATCTTAATAGGCCTTTTCTTTTCCACTATAAAGCGAATGTAAAGGCAGGTATTGTCCGTCTTTACTGCTACACTCACCTTCATAAAAGTTCCAAGGTTGGATTCAGCAGGCAAATTCCAATCTCTCTATAGGGTACACTCAGAGATGGAGCAACGTCGCTCCACCTCCTCCACAAAGGCAATGTTACTGAAATCAGCTGCAAAAGGGCGGGCTGATGATGTTGCGATGATGTCAACTTGCGTCCCAGGAGTGCAATTTTTAAAATCCTGTATGCGCACTCGGCAGACTGCCTGAGTCCTAAGACTGCTTGAACTGATCTTCACCAGCATTCTTACCTGCTCTTTGTTCACCATTCCAGGTATAGACCATTTTCCCTTCTCAGCGCAACTGCACCACTTGGCCTGCCTCCCTCATCACCAGAAGATGGATCCCGACTCTGCTCTCCATAAAGGCAACGCTGGATCTACATTATAGGCAATCACCAAATGAGGTAAGTTCATGTTTTTTCCTTGAGCAGGCTTTAACGTGGGGTTGCACCATAAAAAGGACTAATTGAAGACTAGAGCAGTCTTGTTTTTTTTTAATTCACATTCCACCTTGCGTATTCCCTATGCCATAAGTTCTCTGTGATTACTTAAGGTGGTATGTGAGTGTTAAGAAAAAATTTGAAAACCACTGTTTTAATGGTAGCTAATTGACTCATTATGTGCATGGTTTCATTACTCCAAAGGTAATGGGCCAATGACAATTTTTCTCAAGCAAAGTATTTCAATAATAATTGGGTTGAGAGCAGTGGTTCTCAACCTTCCCTTCCCACTCACATAGCACTTTAAGTACTCCCTTACCATCACATTGCACTTGTGGCATAGGGATTACTTAAGATGGAATGTGAGTTTTTAAAAAAGGTTGCCCACCCCTGGTCTAGAACAGGAGGGCACAACTTTAAGATTGAAGGGTGTTCGCTTAAAACAAAGATACGGAGGAGTTTCTTCAGCTAGATTGTGTCACATCTGTGGAATTTGTTGGCATAGGCGGTTGTGGAAGCCAAGTCATTGGGTGTATTCAGGGCAGAGATTGAAAGGTTCTTGATTAGTTAGGTCATCAAAAGTTATATGGAGAAGGCCAGACTGGAGGAAGGAGTGGAAAAATGGATCAGCTCATGATTAAGTTGCAAGGCAGACTCGATGGGCTGAACAGCCCATTTCTGCTCCTATTTCTTATGGTCTTATAAGGACCTGGAGGAGTCAGATTTCCAACAATGAAGCATTCTCTCAGACACAAAACCTATTGAAATTTCTCATCCTGTAACATTGTTACAGATGTTTCTGATGGTCTTATGAGACTGTTGAAAGCCTAAGAGTTAATGTTACAGCAATGGATTTGCAGTATCACCTCACTCTTACAGTATATAATGAGAGTTATTACTTTGTGTGGAAATAAAGTTCCAGGGCTCAAAGGTGTTCGGACATCTTGTTTTAATTAAGTATAGTTATAATGTGGGGATTACATTTATTGTCTGGAATTCACTACCTGAAGTTCTAGTGGAAACAACCAGTGTCTTCAAAAGAAAAGGGGACACACATTGGAAAGAGAATAATCTGTAGGAATTGCTGCACATTAATCCCTTTCTGAAGCATAGGAAGGCCTATCAGAAAGGGGCTGACAGGTTTGCCACATCATTAACCTATAATGGGCTGAATGGCTCTTCTGGTATTGCTTTCATTACTTATGATGTGGTCTTCTCTGCAATGGGAAACGCATGCACAAATAGTTCGACACTTTATAGAATACTTCACTTCAGTCTACAAGGATGGCCTTCCTTTTGGTTTTCACTTTTATTCTCCATTCTGACCTCTATTTTTGGCACAGAGCACAAAACTGCTGGAGGAACTCAGCGGGCCACTTAGCATCCACAGAAAGCAACAGGCAGTCAGACATTTCAAGCCAGTTCCCTTCTTCAGGAGTACCGAAAATCAAACAGACACTCAAATATGAAGGGGAATAGGTGGAAGAGCACAGGTTTTCAGGTGATAGGTGGATATAGGTGGGACGGGGGTAAGAAGAGGAAGCAGCTGAGAGGTGATAGAGGTGACAGACCCAGACCAAAGTTGTATGGAACAAAAGTGCAGGTGAAAGGATATTCAGATGCCGATATACCAGTGCAAAGTCATATTCAAAGTAAAACACAAGGACAAAGAGCACAAGGACAAAGGATGTTCAGGCCATACTAGGTTTAACAGCCTGAGAGAAACTGAACCTGGTAAAAAAAAGTCCTCCTTGTGGAAAGTAAAGGAGAGACAGTCTTATGATTAACTCATGAAAGAGTACAATGACCTATTTCAATAAATCCATTCAGAAAAGTTCCATTTGTGCTTCAAAAGCAACTAAAGGCAGGGTTGGACAGGATGAAAAGCCTGAACATGATTCAGAAGATAGATGAGCCAACAGAGTGGGTGATTTCACTCGTTGTTGTGGACAAAAAGAATGGAAAGCTTAGAATTTGCCTGGATCCAAGAGATCTAAATAGAGCAATAAAGAGAGATCACTTCAAGCTTCCGACGTGTGAAGAAATCATTTCACAGTTTGCAAATGCAAAGTTTTTTCAGCAAGTTAGATGCATCATTAGGATTTTGGCAGTTAAAATTGGATGAAGCAAGTTCAAGACTGTGCGTGTTCAGTAGTCCATTTGGGAGCTACAGATTCCTAAGGTTACCATTCGGAATTGCAAAACTAACCATATGGTTAGCACCTGGATGTTGTTGATACCTCAATCGACGACATCATAGTCTGGGGAACCACGAGATTGGAGCGTGATGACAGACTAAGGGAAGTGCTGGAAGCAAAAAGGAAACCTGAAGTTGAATAGAGAGAAATGCCAGCTCAGGGTGACATAACTAACATTTGTAGGAGATAATATTGGCAGTGAGGGCATCAGACCAGATCCCAGAAAGGTGTCTGCCATTGGGAACATGTCAAGGCCACAATGCAAAAAGGACATACAGAGGTTTAATGGAATGGTATTAACATGATTATATGGGTATATGGGTAAATTCATATCCAACCTCTCAGAAACAATGGCTCCATCGAGCAGACTAACAGAAAAGAACATTGAATGGGAGTGGAATCATGAGCACGAAAAGTCATGGAGTGAACTAAAGAAACTGCTCACAGAGGAACCAGTTCTGAGGTTTTTTGACCCAGTGAGACCCATCAAGATGCATCATATGGTGGGCTCGGTGCAGTTCTTCTGCAAAAATATGATGACTGGCGAACTATTGCATATGCATCACGCTCAATGACAGATGCAGAGACACGATCTGCTCAAATTGAAAAGGAGCTGCTCAGCATCACATACGCCTGTGAAAGGTTTCATTAGTTTGTGTCAGGACAAGCAATCAGTATAGAAACTGACCATAAGTCCTTGATTGCATTGTTCCAAAAGCCATAAAATGAATGTCCACTGAGAATACAAAGAATGATGATTAGGTTGCAACACTAAATACTGAATGTAGCGTACACTCCGGATAAGTTAATGTGCACAGCATTAATAAAATTGTCTAGAGCTGTTGACACAAGAGAGCCCGCAAACACCAAAATGGATGAAGACATGAACACCTTCGTGGACATGATCACAAGTGCACTGCCCATATCAGATGCAAAAGTGGAGCTCAAAGTCAGAGACAAACAAAGATGAAACACTGGCACTACTAGCAGAAGGGCATAGGCCCTGCCTCATGTTCGAGCAGGCTTTCTTGGAGCAGTTGCCAGAAGATATCCACATGCTGCTGGCCGATGAGGATTTCAGTGATCCACGCAGAGTCGTGGCCTGTGCTGACTTCTATGGCGGGCTCAGCAAGAAAGCGTGACACCCGTTATTATTGTGAAATCCATGTACTTATCAGCATCTTCAGTCTTTCTCCTCAACATTGTATCCCTCTTCCAGTCTTCTCTGAAGCAAACAACAATGCACATTTCTGATGAAAACAGCACATTGTTTGTAGAAGTTAAGGCAGAAAGTCTGCAGATGCTGTTTTTAAAAAAATATATTTATAAATTTAAAACCACAAAAATTCATATATATTCGTTACTATAAATCAACTTCTAAATCTAATACTTGTGGTGTATACAGACACACACGCATAAGAAAAAGAAAAAGATAGAGCATTAAGAAGAACCCCACCCCCACCCCTACTCCACTGGCCCCCTACTAAAAAGAAAGAATGTATAGGACAATAGATTCACAAGAGGAGTTTTCCATATTATAAAACTTCTTCAAATGTAAAGAGATCTTTAGGAGAAAGGGAATGTCTGAGTTTCATGTAAATATTCATTTAAATATGGGCGCCATATTCATATTTTCCAAAATATATAGTATTTATCTCTTAAGTTATAAGTATTATTTTTCAAGTGGTATGCAACTTCAAACTTCTGCATGCCATCTTTCCATTCCAAAATCTGTATTAATTTCCAAGTTATAGCAATATATTTCCTAGCTATTGCTAAATCAATTTGTACAAATTTCACTTGATACATATTAAATTTTAATTTAGGTTTAACTCCTTTAATAAATAACATCGAATCCTGTAGGAATTTAACCCCTGTTATTCATTCTAATAAATTACCTATTTCCATCCAAAAAGGTTTAAGCTTAAGACATTGCCAAGTAGAATGTAAGAATGCACTGACCTCCTGTCCACATCTAAAAGATTAATTCGAAAAGGTATGTTTCAATCTTTTTAATTTTTGTGGTGTCAAATATAACAAATGGATAAAATTATATTATACCAACCAATATCTCACATTTATTGTACTTTTCATACTTTCTCTACACAACTCAATCCAACTATGCTCACCTATTTACCTATTCATATCTATCTCCCATCTTTGTCTTGATTTGTGAAACCCTACTCTTTGCTCTTTGGCTTGGCTTCGCTGACAAAGATTTATGGAGGGGTAATACATAAAAGTGTCAGAGAAACTCAGCCTTTCATGAAACATTCTTTATGTAGCAAAGATATATAACCAATGTTTCGGGCCTGAGCCCTTTGTTAAGGTATGAGCAAAAAACAGGCAGGTGCCTGAATAAAATGGTGAGGGGAGGATCAGGGGGAGGAGCACAGGCCCACGGGACATAAGGGGATATGGGTGAGAGAGCAGAAGAGAAAACAGCTGGGAAGAGAGAGGGGGAGGGTATAGCTCTCTGAATGGAGAGGAAAGGGGATGGGGAGCTTGAGGAAAGGAGGCAGAGAAGGAACCTAATGGAAATTGGAGAAATCGATGTTAATCCATCTGGTTGGAGATATTAGGGGTTATTCCTCCAATTTGCTGTTGGCCTCATTTTGGCAGTGCATAAGGCCTATAGTTTGTAGAAATGTAGTTTGGATGGAAAATACAATAAGTGCCTTTTGAGTTAGATGAACAATGACTTTTATTTATGCAGTACCTTTCACTTAGTAAAATAGTCAAGGCTTTTCACAGCAGTGTTTTCTACCAAGACCTGACCCTCAGCCATGTGGATTTATTAGGTAAGTTGACCATGATAGAGAATTGTCATGTACATGAGAGGCATTAATATTGCTTGCAATTCATAGATATCCTATCCCGATCACTTGAAATAGCAATTGTGTAAATCAACAAGCTCAATTTACTGTGTAATAGCTAGTACTGTATGCTGTTAATGCTAAATATGTGGATTGTACAGACAAAATTTTGCTTGCTATGTAATGTCATTTCATTATTATACTATGTTTAAGAACACAATTGGTAAGACAACAGAAAATAACCTTTCATTTTCTGTAATTAGTTCTGTTAAGTATTAAGTTTTTGATTTCCTGCACCTACTTTGTTAATAGGTGTTGAAATAAAGAACGGCCGGCAAAGTGCAGGAAGGAACTTGTGCTGACCTGTTTTTGTTTCTCAAAATGAAAGTTATGATTTCTATGAGTCCTAGGGCTGCTGTCATTTGAAGTCACTTACCACAGATGGATTAGTGTTGTCAGTTCTTAGCAGTGCAACTTGAAGGGATTGTCTTATGCAGGAGAGATTCAGGGATGCGACTAACTAAAGGCGACATTATGCAACTCAACCTGTTTAAATTGTGTATCAAACCCAATGGCCTTAGAGGACAATTGACTTATCTATACTGAAAGAAGAGTGCAAATGCAGATGCATGGAGGTGTATGTGCATGTGATTTGTTACTAGCTTAAGGCCAAACAAATGTGAAAAGATAAAGGCATCTAAAAATACCCTTTCACAATAGCAGTGAAATTATTTAACGATAAGTACATACTACTAACAAAAAAAACTTACAACCATTTCCAAACAAGTCCGGAAAGACTGACTCAGCCCTGACAAAGCTATCTATGTAAACAATCTTAAACATAGTCCGCACAGAAGAAGGTTCGTTTAACATAGCAGATCGTACCAAATCAGTTTTATTATCAAACTGAATCTGACACAAAACAAGAATATTAGAACAAGAGATCAGAAGCTAGGTTTTCTGGATAATTTTAAGGAAAAGAGATGGAAATCAAAACAGAAGATACCTGAAGCATCCAGCTGATCAGGCAACATTAGTGGAAAGAGAAATGGAATTAATGTTTCACGTCGCTGACCCTGCATGAGGAAAGAGAAACAGGTGATGAAGTGGTTCTGGAAGGATTGTCAGAGCTAGGGGTCAGCATTAGAAGTGCAGCTATCTTGAAGGATGGAGCAATTTTGGAGAAGTAACAAGGAGTCTATGAAGAGAAAAACCAAAAACTGCAGATGCTGGAATCTTGAGCAAACCACGAGCTGCTGAAGGAACTCCGTGGGTCAGGCAGCATCCATGGATAGAAATGGTCAGACAATATGTCAAACATTCCATGAAGAAGTTTGGCAACACAGATAAGCATCTTAAAAAGGTATTGGTTAACTGAGGCCTCACTTGGAGCAAAGGGTATAGTTTTGGGCTCCTTACTTAAGAAAGAATGTGCTGGCATTGGAGAGGGTTCAGAGAAAATTCACAAGGATGATTCCTGGAATAAAGGGATTAGCATATGAGGAATGTGCTCTTTGGAGTTCAGACAAATGGGGATGAGTGCTCATAGAAGCATTTCAAATGTTGAAGGGCGTGAACAGAGAAGATGTTGCAAAATTGTATCCCATAGTAGAACAGCCAAGAACCAGAGGGCACAACTTCAGGATTGAAGGGCACCAAGGAATTTCTTTAACCAGAGTGTGGTCAACCTCTAGAATATGCTACCACGGGCAGCTGTGGAGGTCAGATTGTTGGGTGTATTTAAGGCAGAGATTGACATGTATCCGAATAGTCAGAGTATCAAAGGTTATGGAGAGAAGGTGGGGAAGTGGAGCTAAATGGGAGAATGGATCAGCTCATAATGGAATGGGAGAGCAGACTCAATGGGTCAAAAGGCCTACTTCTGCTCACATCTTATGGTCTTATCACTCCTTTCATGTGCAATATTGGGAAGGTAACACTCTCTGCAAAGTGTGCAGAGAATCTCACACAAAATCTCTGGGAGTTTGTGGAGAGTGAATATATCCATCATTCTTTGGCGAAACAAACATGCAATTAATAATTATTAGTTGTTTCCCTAACTGTGTTTACAGACCTCCCACTGTACATTTAAAAAAATACTTTCCAAGCAGCTGGAAAATGTCCTTAGGTTTAACTATAAGCTGATGATTCTCTTGACAATACCATTTATTTCTCTCAGAATTTCTTGTATACGAGTTAAATCGATAAATAAAATTTCACCAAATTATCAGATTACATCGTGTTAACAAAAACTGCATTTTTTAGGTGGGAATATTAATTAAAACATAAGAGAAATATTTTATTTTGTTCTATGCTTTCAGTTTTAAGTAAAATTGACCAGAATCACATATTGAGTTGAATCCTAATAACAATATACATTAAGACATTATTAGCCCTCGATAGAACACTTGATAACCAACAGGATTAGTTACTGTGTGCAAACTTCGTGACAGATGTGGGATCCAGCAATTGATGCAGTATCAGAGGTGATTAAACGCAAATACAGTACCTGCTTCTGATTGATTCACCTGGATAAGTGTTTGATTGCAAAGCTTCAAAGTGAAGAAGAAAATCAATCTGATTCTAACATGGGAGTGGTAGCACAATGGTTAAATATTTGCCTTTGCTATTGATCTAATCATCTTTGTTCAAATCCACTGCAGCTACTGCTAAATTTAAATTCAATTAATTAAATAAATCTGAGTGAATAGATGAAACAATCAAGTAATTAAACAAAACCAAAACAATGTGAATGCTGATAATCAGGAAATACCCAGCAGGTTATGTCACATTTGTGGAGAGTGAAATTGAGTGATTATTTCATTGCAGTGAGCTCTTCGAAGAGTTCTCTCAATAATGAAAATCCAAATAAATATCTGATACAATCAAGAACACCATATTGTAAAAGCGTAGATGTAACGAGCCTGCAGCTGACGTGGACTTTTTACCCCCTCCATAAATCTTCATCCGCGAAGCCAAGCCAAAGAAAAGAAAGATGTAAGATGAGAAGGGTGTTGAAAAGACATATTGAAGTAAAAGTGATCAGGAAACTCACATTATTGTAAGCTTCCAAGTGGTTCACTAATTTCCTTCAGAAAATCATACCCAATCTGGGTTGTGTCTTTTAATGAACATCTATAAAAGCAAGGATGAAACATGAACACCTGTATTGCCCAACAATGATTAATAAAATATATTAGAACACATTCAAAAATTTAAAACATACTTTCAGCAGGCCACATAGACATTACAGTGGCACAAAATAAAAAAATCTTCAATCACAATGCAATTAGCATTTGACATCAATTCAATGTTCTTTGCTTTTTATCATTCAGAATCAATACAGATTTAATTGTTGAGACTACCTAATCTTTTTCTGGCAGCTGTTTTTTTAATTCTACAAATCCCAACCAGCTGATGCTGAGATTATTGCCATGTACACGATGGTTAGCACTAGTGACCTGGGTTCAAAGCTGGCACTGTCTGTATGGAGTTTGTTCATTCTTTCCATGAGGGGTTCTGCTTAACCTCCAAAATACAGGGCTTGTAGGTTGATTAGTTAATAAATGCACAAGATAGATATAAATATTCACAGTAAGCCTAGTGCAAAAAAAAACTTGCAATAGTGCAAACATACCTTTTCTGATGTTTGAGCAGTCTATGATTACTGTAGCAAGAGGAGGTTCAAAAGCTTGTTATCTGTTGGAAACAACCCATTCTCTACCTTCTGCCTGAAGGTAGTAGTAAAAAGAGGTTGTGACCAGGGTGAAGGTGGTAATTTATGATGTTGGCTGCCTTCTTGAGATATCACCTCACACAGATGTCTGCAATGGATGGGAGGTCAGTGCTTGAGATGGACATGGTCATGTTTACTATCTTCTGCGTTCCTGTGCAGTTAAATTCCCAAATCAGGCTGTGATGCAAATTAGTATATTTTTCACAGTTCATCTGTACAAGTTTGATAGAGTAACTGACCAAATGCTCCTTCGGAAGTCGAGGCTTCTCCACATTTGCCTCAATGGACTGGCTCTAGGAAAGATCTTCTGAAATATGGTTTCGCAGGCACAATCAGTTTTCATAAAAATGGTCTTGGAGGGAAGTTCAAATATATCAGAGCAGGCAGCCAATGGTGAGTGACATCAACCAGGTCTTCATCCTGGGTGATGCTATTTTATTCAACACACAACTTTATTCAAACAGCTGCTACAAGCAAAGCAAAACTAAGGCACTCCACTGGATGAAATTTGCTCATATCTTCACCAAAGATTTGTGTGTTACTTCAGAGAACATTAAGTTTTTATTTATTTTAAAGTTTTATTAATTAATTTATTTTCTTTTTTTTTGCTGCTTGCTTGAATTCTGGATAACAGGAACTTTACTGTTAGGTGTTCTAAGATTTTTCTTTAAAGAGTTATCTATCAATGGAATACATTTCGCTAAGGTTATCCTGGATAAATGTCTAACCTTATAATCAATAATGAGATGAATTTGAAAGTTTGTTCTGATTAATACAAAAGAAACTCAATATGAGGCAGAAAATATTCAGAGGCTTTCCTGTCAATATATTATTTAAAGGGTTATGATTTGTGGGAATGAAACTGCTTCTAGCTGCTGAATATTTATAATTGCTCCGTGATTTTTCTTTCTCTCTGTGACTGACATGTTTGAAATTAGATCTAAAATGCATAATGAGTAGTGGCGTATTTGAAGGCTTGCAAGCAGTTGTGATCTTTATCTCAATTTGTGTTGCTTTGTCATTATTTAAGGCCATTGCTCTATCTGAACAGCCTGGCTGGGAAACAAAAGATACTGGGACAAAGTGGATTTCTCTAGATTTATGGGTTTGAAGGCTGGAGCCAGCCCTTAGTTTTTTACTAGGTTACTCAGACATGATGAACACTACATAGATTGGATCTGACTTGCCATTTCAAGGGGCAAGTACTCTTGTATCGTACCATTGATCTTTCTGTCCATTTTTAAAGCTGTGAGTTTTTTTAAAACATTAAATTCACACAGGGCAACATTATTTTAATCAATTTCTTCTTGTTTCTCTATAGGAGGGCAATTTTCCTTAATGTGCAAAATGTGATGATGTATGGTTTACTTTTGTCAGTTGTCCTGCACTATTGAATTGAAGCTGCTTCACACATTTGTGGTTCTCTGAAGCAGTTTATTTCTCTCAGTGGGGTCAGTGGTGGCTTTGGGATTGGAGTCTTATCTCTTGGATCAAAATGTTAGAGGTAGATCAACAAATGTTCAGGGAGAACTGCACAGCCGGTAGTGCAACCTTTTGGATGAAATGTTCAAGTGAGACTCAATTGAGCTCTAAGGTGAACTTAACAGAACTTGGGGACTGTTCACAGATGAGCAGAAGATTTTACCCTCATATTCTAACTATTGTTTATCTTTGAACCAATGGTTCTAAACAGATTACCTACTTGTCCGATTGTTGTTTACTGTGCAAAATTGACAGGCAGTTCCTTACTTTGTAACAATAATGACAAGCTAATATGCTGTGGTCATCAGCATGCATATCATTTTATTTAGAAAACATTTTGGGATGTCTTGTGCTCCTTAAGTATGCCAGCTTTGCATTTTTATATATTTGTTCCACTCTGATTTATTGCATTAAATCCCTACATTATCCACGGCAGAGTAATATTACTGTGTCTGGAGTAGACATTCAGTCCTCAAACATATCCCATCATTCAATTAAACCATGGCTGTTTTGAATCCCAACTCCATTAATAATTCATATATTTGAATCTTTAATTCCAGCAATATTTTTATACATTTTACCAAACACAAATCTAGCCATCCTAATTTTGGAATTTAAGTCTAATTGACCTAACCACAGCTTTTTGAGAGACCTGGGAGGGTGGGGGTGGGGGGTCCTAAAATTCTAATTCCCTTCATGTGAAGTGAGTTTCTAATTACTATCCTTAAGTGTATGGCTCCATTTTGAATTTGTGTCGTCTTGTTCCAGATTCACCAACTGAAGTTGATAGTTTTTTTTCTTGATTGTTACTGTGTTGTTTCTCGGATCTCAGCTGTGAAAATAATAAGGGGTTGAAGGCCAATTAGTTCCCCTGGAGATTGTGGGAAAATGACAGAATACTTATTCCCTGTAGCTCTGGTTGGTGGAGAAGCGTAGACCAAGACTACAGGTAGAGCACTCACTGGACTGATAAATAGTGTAGACCACCTGAGAGTTACTTAGCAAGAAGATATGCAAGATGTAACATTGTAATAATTTACTCTCTATATAGTTATGACCATAGCATATTACCATGTTTATAATTAAAACATTGCATGATCTTTAAGAGATGATAAATTGGTGGACAACTTCATCATTGATCTGACCACTGGTAAAAACAGATTTCTGTTGACACCATGACTAAGTGATAAAACACACAAATTCTGGAGAAACTCAGCAGGTCAAGCAGTGCCTTTATGTAGCAAAGACGAAGAATCAACACCAATGTTTTGGGCTTAAGCCCTTAATCAAGGTGTGCTTTGAGATCCATACCTGACTACTAGTGCTCTGACTATTTGCATTGAGATATAAAAGTTATACATTCCTACATCTGAATGTGTTGAGGGGATTTATTGGTGCCCTCAGTCCAGTTTGAGCCCTGGAACACTGGCACATTTCCTGGTGGGATCCTTTGCACACCAAGTGCCATTACACAGGATTTCTCTCTCTAGGTTACAGTGGCCACAAGCAGTCTCTTTAACATTTTATGGCAGAATCATGTAGTGAAGACATCTGAGGCAAAGCTGGGTATACAAATAATCAACATTGATGGCCTTTAAGGAAAAAAAAGCTAATTTAATTTGGTGATATCCTGAAATGCATATTATGGGTATGACTGGGAGATTGTAAGCAGAATGTTGATAATTATAGGGGGAAAGGCAAGTCAGACCCACTCCTGATGCTGCTAATTTAACTCCTGGAGCTCAGTTATATCTTGTCACTGTGCTGTTTGAATGAGATGGAGAGAAGGATATGCTGCAATGCACTCCAAGGTAAATTATCTCTGCCAGTGGTAATGTGAAAAATACATTCAGTTACATCTCACAGACTGGCAGTTTTGAATCCAGCATAACAGAAGCCAAGCCTTTCTTGTGAGATATGAGGAATATTTCTGCCACTCTAAGCTTTATAAAGGTTATTTTATAACTTGCTGTTTAAACCCTTTATATTATTTTTGAATAGATTTTATTGAATGGTTCTTCATGTTGGAAAACTGCCTTGGTACTTGTGATACAGGAACTCGCAGCAGTGATGGTGGGAGGGGGAAAGGGAGAAGGGAGAAGTGTGAGAGTCAAGAGTTTAAACTACAGATTGTTTACAGAGGGATTTGCTCCCACTCCATCTTCAACTCATTAGGCCCTTTTATAGATTTTTTTAAAAAGTGACCGTTCTCACGTCACTGACCCTACCTTCATAAATGCTCCGGGAGCGGCTCCAAGATACTGACTCTGATCCTTCAACATTGTTAATGGGTACTCTTACCAATTTTAACATTCATTAAATATACAGAAATCAAACCACATAGCTATTGTTGGGAATGCTTTGGCTACCTAACGTGTAACACTTAGAAATGTTGGAATCTGCATAGAAATAATACTTGATAGAAAATATATCCATTATTGTTATTCTTCCACCACAGGATGATGAATAAATAATTACTGATCAATGTTACCTTTATTTATATTTCAATTAAAGCTGTTTTGCAGTTAGCAGTAAAATGACAGGATTAAAGTATGTGCTCTAATGGAGAATCCTTGCCTGGGCTCATTTTCCAGGAGCAGGTTGTCTCAGATACAGCATTGCTGTTATGGTTTTGTTTGGCTGCTGAAGTACTTCACTGCAGGTTTTTAAGGTTCATTTGATAATCGTATTTGTTCTTCAATCCTTACATCTACTTCCATTGGGGGGAAAAAGATAGAGAACAAAACCATCAGGTTGAGGAAAAGCTTCTTCCCATGGGCAGTGAGACTGCTGAATGACTGCAAAAAGCAACTGTCTCTGCATCATTTGTATGTGTGTTTTGTCTCTATGCATGTTTTACACTGTTCTGCATCTTGCACCAAAAATGCTGTTTCATCAGCTTGTACTGGTATAATTGGATGACAAATAAACTTGAACTTGATACATTTCCAGTGCACACAAACTATGTTGAATGCATCAGAGGTGCAAAAATAGATAGTGTGGTTATTAAAATAAAGCTTCCCTTGTGTTAATGTTGTTAGGGTTAAATGCACCAGGATCTTGCAGGTTGGATTTCTGCTCTTTGCTATGTTCATGGGTTGGTTGGTATCTTTGGCCTCAGTGTTTCTTGCTTGGGTCAATGAAAATGAACTCCAACAGCTGGTTTTACTGTCAGAAAACTGGAAAAGTTTGGTAAAGTAAATACAATGACACAAGGAATTGCATATGCTCTGAAGTGGTGCAGTGGAGGTGAAATAGTTGCAAGATTCTGTCACGAAAAAGGGTCTCAACCCAAAATTTTGACTGTCCATCTCTCTTCATTGGTGCTGGCTGATCAACTTTCCACTGATTGATCAGAGTTGATACAATGCTGAAATGGTGTTTCCCTCCATTCCCAAATCAACCATCAATACTACCTCATATTTCATGCAGCAAGACTATTCCTGTCAAATGTTGCAGGTAATGACTGTCTCCAACAAGAAAGTGTTTAATCACTTATCTTTATGCCTGGGAATAAGAGACCTTTCACACCCCATTTCTGACAAAAGCCCATCTGTTTCATTCACCACAGATACCACCTGACCGAGTGGCTATTTCCAATTTTTAAAAATCTCATAGTAACCAGAAACTGTGAAGCAAACAAAGAATAAAACACAGTATTTCCAAGTGGTCTCTAACAAAAGGTAAAAATTAAAAAGCAATGCAGTGGATCAAATATTCCCCAGCTGGATTGATAAAATTGCAATTTTATGCTTGTTTTACTCTTGTTCACTTAATCTTTCCTTTGTCAATGGGAGGAAATCTATTCATCTGTGAATATTCTGCTGGAGCTCTCGCTGCTTGCTTGGTCTCCACACTGACACTGAAATTTTACCTCTCTGTTCTGAAGTGGTAGATTTCAACGAAGGTGCAACTTTCAGCTCCATTGCAGGGTGTGGTATAGATGTGATGGTTGAGGGACTAATAGGGAACTTGCCTCTCCATTCTCAAGATTCATAATACACATTATGATAACACATGAATGAATGAATGAATGAATAAATAAATAGATAATGTGATATGTGCGTGCCCCTTCAAAAGTGGTCAATTTTAAATCCTCTTGCGCAGTTGAGAGAGATGAACTTGTCAACACCTTTTAATTGTGGAGTTGAGTCAGGGCAAAAAAAAAATCTCTAATGCATTCTCACCTACCTTAAACCTGCCCACAACCAGCATTAACAGACACAGCTAATGTGTGATGGGCTAGGCAGTAAAATCCCATGCTGCATTTCATATAAAATATGAGAATGTCTTTAATGTGAAGTGTTCCAGCCAGACTTCCCTTTCTCCTATTTAAGTTTATTGGGTAAACATTTGGAACACAAGAGCAGATAGGCACAAGCTAAAGAAAGTTTAAATGGGGCTCCAATGACAGGTTCGTGCTTGAAATGCAGAAAATGTAAAGAATCCTGCAAGATGGCTTGGAAATATGTACCTCCAGGTTTCCTGACCTCTGATTAGCAGTCCTATACTCTTTTTTTTGCTGGTTTCTAAAATTATCATTTCAGTAGACCTAAGATCATTCCATTCAATGACAATGAGAGAGGTCAGTAACTTTAACACCTTGATATGATTCACCATGGTAGTGCATTCTTTAAAGCATCTTAACTACTCATTTTAAAGCATCTTAGCCACTCACGGACCAAACTGCCAATAGTTAACTCTTTTAGTTAGTAACATTACATTTCCTAGCTCATATGTCCCAGATATTTATCCAATCAGGGAGAAAAATCTGCAGGGAATCTTCACATCGAAAGTACTGTCATACTTTACAGAAGAATTATATGAAGTATGACACTTAATAAGGATAGTGATTGACACAAGAGTTAGATCTCCCTTTCAATTAAGTCATTCTAGTGACATCTCCAACTTGCAATAATTTTGTGTCTCTCACAAGGTTTCCACAGGGAATGAGTAGACTGGCAATTCATACCCACCAGAGAGCTGATGAATCTTGGAAAATGATGAGATAAATGAACCTGGCTTTACCCTTCTGGAGGGGGTGTATGCTTCAGAGCTGTGCACTTTCTGCTCATGATGTACTCACTATTAAAATTAATGAAGAGAAAACAAGCTGGAAGCTTTCTCCACACTCCCACCTGGGATTCTACACCCTGCCAAAATAGATTGGCTTTGTGCAGTTTTGGAATGATCGCAGGATGGTCTAATATGCCGCTGATCCCCATCAAACAGTTCACAGGAACATCTGGATCCATATAACACATGATATCTGATTGTTGTTTTGATATTGGCTTGAATTTATATAGTGGCTTTAACACAGTACAACCAGCCAAGGTGCTCACAGTACCATAAAATTAACGAGTAATGTCTGTGGTCTAGAGATTAGATTTTGCTCACGTTAGGTGCTATTCTCAAATCAAAAGTCACCAAAATAAATTGCAAAATTGGATCATTCCAGAGCAAAGGGATCATGGATTCATGGAATCCTAGATAATTTACAGCACAGAAGGAATGTCTTTAATGTTAAGGTTTTAAAAGAGCAGTCCTGTGGGCCTGAGGTGGCTGACAATGTCAGAGCTGTAGCCTTTGGCACAGATGGAACAGAAGATGCTTGAAAGAGAGAGTGGCAGGGTAAATTGCCAGTTTCTCCTGATGATGAGATAATTTCTCAGCTTAATCCTGGATCCTCTTTCTCCAGGACCATATTTTACCTCAATGGAGTTCTGTTCTGGGAGCCTTTGGGGCATGAAAAATGTGGCCTGTCCGCAGGGCTGACAGAATATAGTTAGGATTTCAATTTCACCTTTGGTCTATTGAATTTGGTTTGCTTAACCTGCCAGTGCATTTAAGTGATTTGTGAAGAAGTAGAATTTTTTGAAAACTCTTGAGATTTGATGTATCTCAGAAGCATTTAGGAAAGTGGGGAATCACTGCTGCTTAAGAGACCCAAGATTGTGTGCTGGGTTTGAAGTTTTGATCTATGAACACTCCTTACCATGGAAGGCTTATTGCTGTATCAAGATGTAGTATGGAGGGTCATATGACCCTTCTGGCAGGTACCTGATGGGAAGCCACCACATTGTCAATCAAGGTCAAGACAACCCATAGCGAGCACCCTTGGTCTTGCCATTGGGTCCTTGAAGGAATACAACACCTTGCTACTCTCTCTTTTAATCACCTGCCTTATATTGGGCATACCTGAGCCAGCCCCAAGTGACAGGCTGCGGGGTTTAAAAGCCTAACAGATGGAGCAACTGGGTCTCTCTTTCCCCTGAGGATGAACCCAAGCACCACTCCAGGTCATGAGCCAGACAATGCTGGAGAGTCGATAACAATGTGTGTGCCATTTACAGCTTTGGGGGCTGTTGTGCCTTATTCTTTATTATTCATGTAATTAGATTCTGTAATTAAGTGGGATAGTGTACCTGCTGGTTAGAGAGGGGTGGTGTGTACTGTTTGTTTCATCTGCCCGTTTAGCATGGGAATTGCAAAAAATAGTGATCTGCCAGTGAAGCAAGTATTGATTGTTTAGCTGCATCTGATACGTGTGTGTGTGTGTGTGTGTGTGTGTGTGTGTGTGTGTGTGTGTGTGTGTGTGTGTGGGGGGAGGGAATGGACCCACAAACTTCTTCCTCGCAATACACAAGCCACCAAAGGTCATGATGATTTTCATCATTAACATCTGTCTTTGCTGACATAAAGGACTTATTCGAACTTGTATTCCAAGGCCTTGTTGTGGTCCTTTATTTACAGGAGGCACACTTGTGCAACAGAGTGGAGTGACAGAAGAGACTGCAGATCCTGGAATCTGGAGCAAAAAATGACTGGTGGAACACAAACAGTTAAGCAGCTTCTCTGGGTGGGGGGGGAAAAAACATTGCTGGAAAGGATGACAGAGGACAAAACAACAAATGGGGAAACAAAATTGTCAAAGAGAGGAGGAACACCACTTGTAAGGGGCATACCTTGAAAAGAGTTCATTGTGAAGCAGTAAAATGGAGATACACAAAGATGCTGCCTGACCCATTGAGTTCATTCAGTAGTTTGTATTGTGCAGCAGAGACAGGTTGGTAGAAGATGTATGTTTTGCAAGGACCAGTCTCTCCAGTGTTTCCATGAACAATTTGATTGTGACTTAGAGCTCAGTGAATAAAGATGCACATATTCAGATGTCCGATTGAAAAGAGGGTTGGTGCGAGAATGCAGCCTTGCTTCACGCCATTGTTAATGGTGAAAGGTTCAGAGAGCTCATTGCTTTTTCTGACCCGACCTTGTTGGTTTTCGTGCAGTTGGATAACCATGTTGAGGAACTTTGGGGGGCATCCGAGGCGCTCTAGTATTTGCCAAAGCCCTTTCCTGCTCACGGTGTCGAAGACTTTGGTGAGATCAACAAAGGTGATGTAGAGTCCTTTGTTTTGTTCTCTGCACTTTTCTTGGAGCTGTCTGAGGGCAAAGACCATGTCAGTAGTTCCTCTGTTTGCGCGAAAGCCGCACTGTGATTCTGGGAGAACATTCTCGGCGACACTAGGTATTATTCTATTTAGGAGAATCCTAGCGAAGATTTTGCCTGCAATGGAGAGCAGCGTGATTCCCCTGTAGTTTGAGCAGTCTGATTTCTCGCCTTTGGTTTTGTACAGAGTGATGATGATGGCATCACGAAGGTCTTGAGGCAGTTTTCCTTGGTCCCAGCAAAGCTTGAAAAACTCATGCAGTTTGGCATGCAGAGTTTTGCCGCCAGCCTTCCAGACCTCTGGGGGGATTCCATCCATACCTGCTGCTTTGCCACTTTTCAGTTGTTCAATTGCCTTATATGTCTCTTCCCGGGTGAGGACCTCATCCAGCTCTAGCGTTAGGGGCTGTTGAGGGAGCTGGAGCAGGGCGGAATCTTGGACTGAGCGGTTGGCACTGAAAAGAGATTGGAAGTGTTCTGACCATCGGTTGAGGATGGAGATCTTGTCGCTGAGGAGGACTTTGCCGTCTGAGCTGCGCAGCGGGCTTTGGACTTGGGGTGAGGGGCCGTACACAGCCTTTAGAGCCTCGTAAAAACCCCTGAAGTCGCCAATGTCTGCGCTGAGCTGGGTTCGTTTGGCGAGGCTAGTCCACCACTCATTTTGGATCTCCCGGAGTTTGCGCTGAATCTGAGGCGCCTGCAAGCTCACACCAAGACACAAGAGCAACTTATCCGTGAACTACTCTTTGCAGACGATGCTGCTTTAGTTGCCCATTCAGAGCCAGCTCTTCAGCGCTTGATGTCCTGTTTTGCGGAAACTGCCAAAATGTTTGGCCTGGAAGTCAGCCTGAAGAAAACGGAGGTCCTCCATCAGCCAGCTCCCCACCATGACTACCAGCCTCCCCACATCTCCATTGGGCACACAAAACTCAAAACGGTCAACCAGTTTACCTATCTCGGCTGCACCATTTCATCAGATGCAAGGATCGACAATGAGATAGACAACAGACTCGCCAAGGCAAATAGCGCCTTTGGAAGACTACACAAAAGAGTCTGGAAAAACAACCAACTGAAAAACCTCACAAAGATAAGCATATACAGAGCCGTTGTCATACCCACGCTCCTGTTCGGCTCCGAATCATGGGTCCTCTACCGGCATCACCTACAGCTCCTAGAACGCTTCCACCAGCATTGTCTCCGCTCCATCCTCAACATTCATTGGAGCGACTTCATCCCTAACATCGAAGTACTCGAGATGGCAGAGGCCGACAGCATCGAATCCACGCTGTTGAAGATCCAACTGCGCTGGGTAGGTCACGTCTCCAGAATGGAGGACCATCGCCTTCCCAAGATCGTATTATATGGCGAGCTCTCCACTGGCCATCGTGTCAGAGGTGCACCAAAGAAGAGGTACAAGAACTGCCTAAAGAAATCTCTTGGTGCCTGCCACATTGACCACCGCCAGTGGGCTGATATCGCCTCAAACCGTGCATCTTGGCACCTCACAGTTCGGCGGGCAGCAACCTCCTTTGAAGAAGACCGCAGAGCCCACCTCACTGACAAAAGACAAAGGAGGAAAAGCCCAACACCCAACTCCAACTAACAAATTTTCCCCTGCAACCGCTGCCACCGTGTCTGCCACAAACGAGCCTGCAGCTGAGGACATTTACCCCTCCATAAATCTTCGTCCGCGAAGCCAAGCCCAAGAAGAAGATTCATATGTCCACAAACTGCAGCTGGGTGACTGAGTCCTAGAATGAAGACAACATAGGTTTAACGATTTCTGATTCTACTTGTTGGTTCCGTCCACTTTAATGGGAAGCTTGTTGCAGGTGAGTCGCAAAATTATGGCAGGAAAGAATGAGAAAACTGTTGGAGCAATACTACATTATTGCATGAGCCTACAGTGCATTGACTGCTGGAAGAGCCTAGGTGCAGCCAACACAACAGCATTGTGGGTAAGGACCAGTCTAGAGTCCTTCTTTTGCCAGGCATTGAGGGGCTGAGACTGTGGATAAGCCCCCTCAAACAACAGAAGGGGGAGTAACAACAAGGTGCAAATGCTGATAAATAGAAAATGAACAGTGATAGAAATGTATGGATGCGTCACTAAGGGTGCAAAGAGACTTTGAACAGTTTCCTTTTCGTAAATAATTTATTGTGAATAGAGTCTATTTTTGATTCAAAAATGAGCCGAGACTGCACTGAGATTGAATCTGCTGTGGATCATAGCTTGCAGCCATTGCCTGTATCCCAGTGTAAAGAATGAAGAGGCACCTATGTTTGAGAGAGACTCTGAATGAGCAAAATTTACACTGCGATTTAAGACACTGGGAAGAGGAGGATAAGACGGATCCTTGCGATGACTTTCCTTTTGCCAGATTGGAGGAAGACCAAAACTGTGGTTCCCACAGTTGGATAGATTTATTTTTCTGAAGCAGGTAAATCTGAGGCCTTGCTCTTCAAAGATATGAGATATGAGTTTGTGAATTTCCTTTTTCGCCAGGTTTAAGAATTCACCAGGGATATTATTATACCAAATCTCTCTTGTTTTTCAAAAAGCCTTTTCAGCTTTTTGTTGTTCTGGACTGACAGCAAATTTGGACTGGTGAGTGTGCTGTGGAATTGACAATGGGCCATCACATGTGCGGAACTGACATCAACATTAATAACATTGGGTCAATGAGGACTAATAGCATGAAGCCATTTGCCAAATCTGATCAACATAGGCATAACAACGTTACTATATGGAAATAAAAAATCTTTGCATATTTCTAGACAATTGTATTTAATTGCTGAACAATTTGCTTTGTGCCGTCTCAGGATTCTTACTTTCAAAAGTACATTTATTTATGAGAATGAATGAGACTGGCTCCTTCTGCCTCCCACCATGCTGCGGCACTCTGAAACACCAATGCCAGATCTGAATGTCAACAAGGGTTGAACTGTCTCTGAGAGGCAACAGGTGCAAATTATTAAAATAAAATCCTCTGGCTCAAGTTCTGACAAGCATTGGGTTTTCTGTCTGGGGCATGCTCTCTCTGTCTGTAAATGGGTGTCAACTAATTTTTACTCCTCTCCATATGAATATTTAGTCATAAAGTATTTTCATATGAGTGAGCAAACTTTGCCAAATTGCCAGTTGTTCCAGCAAAGACATTGTACTAATCTTAACATGGGGAATAAAATGAGGCAAATGAATTTTCTTAACTTCACAATGATGGAACAATGCAGGGCAAAGCCAGAAGGAAAAATAAATAATTTAGGGAAAATAAATGTAATGGAGATCAATGACCGGCTCTTGGAGCATTAATAACCATCAAAAATGTGGTAAAAAGGAAACTGCTTATGTATTGTTCGCTTTTATTTTCGAAACTAAGCATCAATAATAAAATAACTATGCATTGACTTTAAGGAAGTACTTGCTCTGGGTTAAAATGGTGAGTGTTCCTTTAGGTTATACTTTTTAATGAGGAGTACTTTGTAAAGCATAATCATCCTCAGTCCACTGCAAAATACAACACGAGCTCTGCCTTTTGTCTGAAAGTTGGTTCATTAGAAGTCAATGGAGCCAAATTTAAAGGGACAAAAGGGCACCAGCTACACATCATGGCTTGAATAGCCTCAGTCCAGTTGATGCAAAAACAGAATAAACTTGGTTAACTCACTTATATTCTGGTCAACGGTGGGGATCAGTTGAAGCCCAGGAAGATGTTCATGAAGGGCAATTGAGTTCAACAGTTGAAGACAAAGGAGGGAGTGGTCATCGTTGGAGTGAGCTGAGTCAGAGGCTTTGGCCCAACTGGCTTCGGTGAGAACAGGCAAGAGGCGAGGAATAGTCTGAGTTAAAGTCAGAAAGGGCCACCATATTCGAGGAACAAAATGGATTCAGCAGGTCGACACAGTTAAGGGCAGGTTTTTTTACATTTATATTTTGTTCATCTAGTCATAAACTGTGGGAATGTCAGCCAACGCAAGGGAATTCTCCTTTTGGAAAGCCAGCAATATCCCTGACGACTTCATCGGTGATAAGTGCATTCGACTTCAGCTCCTGACAAGCTGAGTTATTGAAATGGAATTGGATGAACTTGGGATAATTCTGAAGGCGGAATGGGTGATAGGCAGGAGTTACAGAGAAACTATTACACCTAGGAGGCAGGAGGAGGATAGATGGATGACAGTCAGGAGATGGAAAGGGAACAGGTAGGCAGTGAAGGGTACCCCTGTGGCTATCTCCCTCAATAGCAAATCTACCATTTTGGATACTGTTGGGGAGGGTGGGGGGACCAGGGACAAGTCACAGAGATCAGATCTCTGGCATGGAGTCTGGACCTATGGCTAAGAAGGGAAGGGAGAATAGAGGTGAGCTGTAGTGTTGGGGTATTCCATAGTTAGTGGGACAGATAAGAGGTTCTGTGGAAGATATCAAGTATCCCGAATGGTATGTTGCCTCGCTGGTGCCAGGGTCTGAGATATCTCAGATTGAGTTCACAGCATTCTCAGGAGAGAGGGTGAGCAGCCAGATGTCATGGTCCATGTAGGGATATGGGTAGGAAGGGTGAGGAGGTCCTGCAAGTTCAGAGACTTAGGTGCTAGTTTGAAGGACAGGACCTCCAAGGGTAGTGGTCTCAGGATTGCTACCTGTGCAATGTGCACAGAAATAGGAGTACAATGCAGCTGAAGATATGGCTAATGACATGGTGTAGGAGGGAGAGCTTCAGGTTTTTGGATCATTGGGGTCTCTTCCAGGGAAGATGGGGCCTGTTCCAATGGGACAGCCTGCAACTGAACTGGAAGGGGACAACTATTCTTGCAGGTAGGTTTGCTAGTGATGCTCTGGTAGGTTTAAACTAGATTTGCAGCAGATGGGGAACCAAAGTGCCAGAGCAGATAGAGGAGTGGAGAAGGGTAAAGATGACGTTAAAATTGCATGCACCATTAGAAGTCAATGGATTGAACGTGGTGGAAATGTTCTCCGGTGCATCTATTTCAATGCAAGGAGTATTGTAGGAAAGGTAGATGAACTTAGAGTGTGGATTGACACTTGGGATTATGGCATTGTGGCAATTAGTGAAACTTGGTTGCAGGAGGGGCAGAACTGGCAGCTCAATGTTCTGGGCTTCCGTTGCTTTAGACACGATAGAGCAGGGTGGAGGTAGGTGGATGAAAGGGGGAGGTGTGGCGAAGCACAGTTGTGCTCAGACAGGAATACCAGAGGGTCGTCCACTGAGGCTAATAGGGTGGAGCTGAGGAACGGGAAAGGTATGCCCACACTCAAGGGGTTGTATTATAGACTGCCCAATAGTTAGCATGAATTGGAGGAGCAAATATATAGAGAGAGAGCAGACAGCTACAGGAAACATAAGGTTTTGATAGTAGGAGATTTAAATTTTTCACATAATGACTGGGACTCCCATACTGTAAAAGGGCTGGATGGGTTGGAATTTGTCAAATATGTTCAGGAAAGTATTCTAAATCAATACAAAGAGGAACCATCTAGAGTGAGTGCAATAGTCTACTGGATCTCCTATTAAGGAACAAGGCAAGAAAGGTGACAGAAGTATGTGTGGGGAACATTTTGGGTCCAGTGATCATTATGCCATTAGTTTCAAGTTAATTATGGAGAAGGATAGGTCTGGACCTCGGGTTGAGATTCTAAATTGGAGAAAGGCCAACTTTGAGGAAATGAGAAAAGATCTGGAATGTGTGGATTAGGATAAATTGTATGAGGTAAGTGGAGAACCTTCAAAGGTAAAATTTTGAGAGTATAGAGTTTGTATGTTTCTGTCAGGATTAAAGGCAAGGTTAGAAACACAGGGAACCTTTGTTTTTGAGGGATATTGGGGATCTGGTTTGGAAGAACAGGTAGAGGCAACATGGAACAAATAAGGCACTTGAGTATAAAAATGCAAGAAAAAAATCAGGAAGGCAAAAAGACACGAGGTTGCTTTGGCCGACAATGTGAAGGAAAATTCTAATGGTTTCTACAGGTATATTAAGATCAAAAGGAAAGTAAATTTGTCTGCTTGAAGATCAGAGGTAGAAATAATTCACAGGTCAGACAGCATCTTTGACAACATTTTTTTTTTCTCTCCACAGATGTAGCCTGACTTGCTGAGTATTTCTAGTATTCTCTATTTTAATTCAGATTTCCACCAATTGTTTTTTGATTTTCATAATCTGGCCTGCTCTTCTGCCACAGGTATCTGATCAGGATAAATCTAGAAACATTTAGAAATCACTGATTTTAAAATGGAGCTGTTTGTGTGGAGTTTGTGTATTCAACTCTGATTCGAAAGGAGTGTGGATTGATCGTTTGATTGGTATCTGTAAATTTTCCCTGGCATGCAGGTAAGTGGTACCATCTGGGGGAAATGTTGGGAAAATAATATAGAACATTACAGCACAGTAGAGGCTTTTAGGCCCTCGTTATGCTGACCTATGTAAACCCACCAAAAAAATTTATCAAACCCTCCCTACATCGTAACCCTTTATTTTTCATTCATCCATGTGGCTGTTTAGAGTCTCTTAAAAGCCCCTAATGATTCAGCCTCCACCACCATCCCTGGCAAGGCATTCCAGCACCCACAAATTTCTGTGTGAGAAACGTACCCCTGATGTCTCCCCTAAACCTTTCTCCCTTCACTTTATACAGCTCTGTAATCTTTTATCAGAAAGTCTGAAAATTGAAAACTGAACATTTTTTTTTCATGGATGATGTTTGCACACCAATGTGAGCTTTTGGCGCCAAACATGACCTACGCTCAGCTCGTGCTTGAATATCCTGTGTCGGACCATGTTGGTAATTAGTGAAACCCTTGGGATTCCTTACTTTATAGGTGCCAGTGGAAAAACAGAGTCAAGCACCTCTGATTAGCCATATACAGACACCCCATTCATCATAGACGCCCCAATGCCCAGATGTTCCCCCCTTCCAGCACTGCTGCAGCCCCCATCCAGAGACCCTTCTCATTGGAGTGTGTCTTTGTTTTGCACAAATCCGAAATAAGTGCATTTACTTAATGTACTGCCATTACTGTTATTCTATTATCCAAAAAATTTCAAATTCTGAAAAGTGACTGGTTCAAAGGGTTTCACATAAACGATTCTGTACCTGTACACTTCTGGTGTTTGTTTTTTCTTGCCCTGGGGAAAAGGCGCTAATTGACCATCCTTTCTATGCCTCTCAGAATCTTCTTTGCTTCAAAGAGAAAAAAAAACTAGATCTGTTAACCTTGCCTCATAAGACTTATTTTCCAATCCAGACAACATCCTAGTAAATCTCCTTTTCACTCTCTCCATTGCTTCCACATCCTTCTGATAAAGAGGTGACCAGAACTGAATACAATACTTGGTGTGGTTTCACAAGAGATTTGTAGATTTTAAACATGACCTCTCAGCTCGTGAACTCAATCCCCCTTAAAATGAAACCCAGCATCCCATAGGCATGTAGTGAGAATAAAATGGGATATATGTAAGATTAGTGTAAATAGGTGTTTGATGGTCACTAAGAACTCAGTGAAGTGAAAGGTCTTTTTCCCTTTTGCATGACTTTGTGACTCCATATTACAGTAGTTTTAACATGGTTATTTTCCACTAATGAAACTCCGTATAGTATATTGTCTTGTGAATGCTTTGGTTTTACATTCGTGTATTTGCCTTGCAGTCTGGGTTGTGGTTAAGTTCAATATATGTATTATTTGTTTTAACATCCTTCCAGCAGTCTCATGTGTGGGATGGGAATCCTTAGTTGCTTCTTGATCTCGATGCAACTGAATGCATCTTACATCTTTTTGGTTCAGTGACAAGCTTACAAGTTAAACTTCTGATTTTCATTACAGATTTAATGTTTTTTGTTCATGAATCATCAGGCAATTGAAGGAGTGTCTTAGTTTTGTAAGGTTCAGTTTATATGTGGGCTTTAGCTTTGCAAAACAAAGAACTGAGTTGGATCTCAGAAGATTCTATAAAATATTACCAGTAAGAATTCTTAACTTTTGTTCCTGTAATATTTTTCAATTGCCTGAAAGATAAAATAAAATGAAACCTGGAAATATACAGTAGGTTAGGCTGCATCGGGGAAGGAGAAACTGAATAAACTTGCATGAAAAATAGAAAATATTTAGTGCTTTGAGCTTTTCTCCTATTACTCCCAGTGGGTCCCCCGTTTTTCGAACAAGATCCGCCCACTGGCCCAAGCCACCACCTTTCCCCTCCACCCCAAGGCGTGAGCAGCTTTCGCTCACATCAGGCAGGACATCGCTGATGCCATGGTGCATGCTGTGGATGAGGACACCCCATTCCAGGTGGGATGCGATGAGTCTGATGTTGCCCTCGCGGCTACCCTCAACCTAGGAGGCCGACCCTTGGCCTTCTTCAGGACCCTCCATGGTTCCGAGCTCGGGCTCAGCCATTGAAAAGGAGACCCAGGAGATGATGGAAGCGGTCCTCCACTGGCACTACTACCTGGCATGCAGGAGGTTCACCCTCCACACCAACCAACACACAGTTCAGCACCACCCATAAGGGCAAGATCAAGAACGATAAGATCTTGTGCTGGAGAGTTGAGCTGGCCACATTCAGCTATGAGATCCAGTACAGACTGGGGAAGTTCAATGACTCCCCCGACACTCTGTCCCAGACCTGCGCCACTGTGCAGTCCAACCAACTGCAGGCAATGCACAACACCTTTTGTCACCAGAACATCATGCACCAGTACCATTTCATCAAGTCCTGGAACCTCCCCTTCACCGTTCAAGACATCAGGACCATGACCGAGTCATGCAGGGTCTTTGTGGAGTGCAAAGTGCACTTCTTCCACCTGCCACAGGCCCACATTGTCAAGGTCACTTGGCCCTTTTAATGGCCCCTTGTCTTCCACAAACAAGAACACCTATTTCCTCTTGGTCGTAGACAAATATTCCCATTTTCCCTTTGCCATCCCTTGCCCTGACACCTCCACAACCACCATTATCCATGCACTGATGCAGATCTTCACTCTGTTCGGATACCTGGCATTCATCCACAGTGATCGGGGATCTGGCTTCACGAATGAGCAGTTGCGCCAGTACCTGGTAATGTGAGGCATTGCGGCAAGTTACACGACTAGCTACAACCCGAGGGGCCAAGGGAAGGTGGAGCATGAAAACGGGGTGATCTGGAAGGCAGACCTCCTGGCCCTGCAATCCAAAGGCGATTTTGTTGACCACTTCCATTAGATCGCTCTTGTGTACAGCTACTAATCAGACTCCTTACGAGCACCTTTTCTTGATCCCCAGGAAATCGGTGACTGTGGTCTCCCTCCCAGCTTGGCTCACATCTCTGGGATCGCTGCTCCTCTGCAAACACGTGCAAGCCCACAACTCTGACCTACTTGTTGACAGGTGCTCCTCCTCCACACCAACTGGAACTATGCCAATGTCAGGTACCCCAGTGGCCGTGAAGATACCATCTCGATCAGGGATCTGGCACCAGTAGGGGCCCCACCCCCTCTAGCATGACGACTACCTGGCCCAACCTCCCCACCATGGTTACCCTTGGCCCACCCAGGATTCAAGGGCCAACCTTCTCCCTCTGCCCTCCAGAGAACACCACTCCTAGTGGACCAAATCCAGCCTGCCACCCCCCGTCCCCCCACCGTGGACAGATGTACGGATAGACACCACGCTGCCCACACCGACACCCACCACAGCTACGCCAGACCCAGCCATCCTTAAGACAAACACACCCTTGCCGATCTTTGACCAGGAGCCAACCCTGTGATGGTCTCAGAGACTCCAACAGCCGCCGGACCACTTGATTTTGTAAATAGCACCCAGCACCGTTGTACACACCACCCCCCCCCCCTCCTCCAAACCCCAGGACAATTTTAAGAAGGGTGTGAATGTGGTGATATGACCATCAGCCTACTGCAGGGGATGATCCCTGTACCTGCAGGAAGACCACCTAAGGGGCTGACTCCACCTGGCCGACTGTCAATCAGCCGACCTGAATATAAACCTGAGCCAGCCCCTCCTGAGCCAGTCACTCAGGGAGCCACCAAGGCTTGAACGTGTTCAGACTTTTACTGGAATAAAACCTGTTGTACGTTTGTGCTTGCTTTCGCACTGCAGAACTCTAGACAGAGGATTGGTAGGCTGCACTAGAAGAGAAGGCAAAGCGCATCACTGCAGTTTGGGAGAGAAGGGAGGAAGTTGGAACACCTTCAAGTACACTGGGTTTACTTTAAAATGAGTTCATTGGGAGGAAAGGTTTCACATTACCCTATTTCTGGCCTTTTTTAAAAATCTAAAATCCCAGGAAAGAAAAAGTGAACAAAATGGTAGCAATAAACCATGTAGATGGAACACAAACATGATGCATGTTTGAAAGTCTAGCTACCTGGAATCAAAGCTGCAAAATGCTATTCAAAAAATGCTCCTCTTAGTAATGGCCACCAATCTAGAGAGGCAAAGTTAGAGCAGTTGAAGCATTGTGTGGAATACAGAATGCAATTCATGAACGTACCCATTTGAGAATGGTCAAATGGTGTATAACGATTGGCAGAGCTTCCTTTATGGTAATGAGATAGGCAAGTGTTCCAACGAGGACAATGAGTGAATAAAAAGAAGTTGGAGGGACTTATCAGTCAGACAACATTCATGGAGAGAAATGTTTTGGGTTGGGAACCTGTGGATGATTACTTGATGGCAAGGTTTGCCCAGTGATGTTCTGGCTCATAACCCTGAATGCATTAGATGCTGGAACACTTAAATATGAACAAGGTAAAAGGGAGTAAAACACAACATTTTGTAGACATCGTAATTGAAGTAAAAAACACAATACTGGAGAAACTCAGCAGGTCAAACAGTGTATTTTATATACACTTTATAGATTTTTCCAATTTCTGCTAGCCTCCCCATTCTCTCTCTCTTCCCCATCCCTCTGCCTCTTTCCTCCAGATCTCCAACACCCTTTCCCCCCCACCCCTCCCCTTCAACACCCTTTCCCCCCCCTCCTCTTTATTGCTGATGTGCCCTCCCTTCCTTATCCATCTTGTGCCATTGGAACTGTGTTCCTCTCCTTGCCCCTCCCTCACCATTTTGTTCAGGTGCTTGTCTACATTTCACATACCTAGATGAAGGGCTCAAAGCCAAAAATATTGGTTATGTATCTTTATCTTTACTCTATAAAGTACACTATTTTACTGGCTGAGTTTCTCCAGCATTGTGTTTTTACTTTTTAAAGTAAAAGAGAGATGCATTAACTAAAGCAGGGCCAAAGGCAGGTTTGTTCAATAATAGTTTCCAGAGTGCTTTATACTTCCAGAATTTTGACCTGGAAAATAGGAGCAGAGATTGATTGAGAATGAGGATCAAAAAAGCAACATATGATGCAGCTGCAAAACCTGGTGATGAGCTATGATACTGACATGAAATAAGCCATATGTCATGAGAGATCTATCTCTGAAGGATGGATCTAAAACTTCACAGGCTTTCTCCCCTCTGCTCCTTTGTGCATTATCCTGTTTTGACAAATGTGACAGACTGAAGAAAAAGCAGGTACATCAATCATTATCACTGCCTTAAAACACAAGGTTGGGTGACATTATCATGCGTAAATCTCCGAATTGCAAGTCAGTGCTAAACAGCAAGCAAGTGTATTTGGTAGAACTAGACAGATGACCGGGCGGGATCAGATGATTCCTGCAATTGGCAAGAACTTGAATCTTCTGACACCATATTGTGGGAACTTTCCAATAATCTGTGCTCCCCTTTCAAGATACAATTGGTAAATGTTTTGGGAATTTATCATAATTAGCTGTCAGATCCTGAGATATGTAACCTCAACCAATGAATTGGTTTCACCCAGGCATGATATTTCAGAATTTGCAATCATGCCATGTCATCATTATTGGCAAAACTCAGACTTAAGGACCATAGTTTGTGAAGCAAATAGTTCTATGTATGATCCACATATTGGGGCTCATGCACATAATTAAGGCTGAACAAACAAAAGATGATCTACATTGTTTAAAAAGTTTTCTTTCATTAAACATAATTTAAAATCATGATGTTAAGATGTGATGGTTTACTGAACAGAAGGATATAACAGATTCCATGTTGTATCCAGTGAAGTTGTGAAGTGTTATACTGTCTTGGACAACACTGACCTCTCAAACAACATCACATAAAATGCATTAACTGTTCATTGATCCCAGCAATGGATACAGGACCCTAGATGGCAACAATTAGTTTCAAGTTCAGTCCTAGGTGGGAGATGCCATCTTCATGGAGTTTGAACATAGAACATAGCACATAGAATGCCAACTTATCCCACAATGTGCCAACTTATATATACCTACCCCCCTCCCCAAAATACCTTCCCTTTCTCATAATCTATTTTTTCTTTCATCCATGTACCTGTCTAAGAGTCTGTTAAATGCCCCTATTGTTCCAGCCTCCGTCACCACCCCGGAAGTGCATTCCAGGCACTCACAACTCTCCTAATCCTGATGACTCCCCTAAATATTCATCCCTTCACTTTGTACCGAAGTCCTCTGGTGTTTTCTACTTCTGTCCTGGGAAAAAGGTGTTGGCTGTCTACCTTATCTCTGTCTCTCATAATCATATAGACCTCTATTAAGTCACCTCTCATCCTTCTTCACTCCAAAGAGAAAAGGCCGAGCTCTGCTCACCTTGCCTCAATCCAAGCAACATCCTGCTAACTGTTATTTGCACTCTCCCGATAGCTTTCACATCTTTCCTGTAATGAGGTGACCAGAAATTAACACAATTTTCCAAGTGTGGACTCACCTGAGATTTATAGAGCTGTAAAATCACCTCATGGTTTCTAAACTCAATCTCCTGATAAATGAAGTGAGCAGAGTGAAGTACAAGACCCCCTTGCAGCTTATTTGGTATTATAGTTCTTTTGATTGTTTACATGTTCACGCTGTGTACAGTTTATTTTTTGCACTATCATTTAGTGGTAATTCTTCTGCACCTGCAGGAAAAAGGAATCTCTGGGTTATATGTGAATGTCATTTATGTACTCTGACAATAAATCTGAAATCTAAAGTATCCAAACACTGTAATTGAACTAAAAACACTGCCGGAAAAACTCAGCAGGTCAAAGTTTTTACTTTATATAGCAAATACCTTTAACTTTTCTATATAAAGAATACTGTAGGACTTGCTGAGTTTCTCCAGAATTGTGTTTTTACCCCTGAAGAATGATGCCCAGCATTCATAGGACTTCTAAGCAATCATATCAACCTGCACTTCATCCTTGAGAGATTATGGATTTGGACCCCAAGGTCCCTCTGATTTTCCACTCTGTTAAGTATCCTACCATTAACCTTCCAAAATGCATCACCTTACACTTATCCAGATTGAATTCCACCTGCCACTTTTCTGCCCAAATCTGTATCTTGACTATATCTTGAAGCCCATGACAACCTGCAACATCATCCACAGCACCTCCAATCTTATTATCATCTGCAAACTTACTGACCCATCCCTCTAAGTCTAGGTCATTTATAAAAATCACAAAGAGCAAATGTCTCAGAACAGATCCCTGCGGAACTCAACTCATCACTGACCTCCACGCAGAATATTTGCTGTCCACTACTACTCTCTGCTGTATCCAGGCAGGCCAATTCTGAATTCACATAGCTAAAGTTCCATGGATGCCATGCCTCATGACTTTCTGAACATACCTCTGAAGGGGGAACTTGTCAAATGCCTTACTAAAATCCATATAGACCATGTCTACCACCCTACATTTATCAATTTATTTTGTTACCCCCTCAAAATACTCAATTAGGCTCGTGAAAAATTATATTCCTCTCACATCTTGACTATCCCTAAGAAGATGGTACTTCTCAAAATGCTCTTAAACCCTGTCCTTCAGAATGCTCTCCAAGAGCTTGCCTATCACTGATCTAAGACTTACTTGTTAATAATTCCAAGGATTCTCCCAATTACCTTTTTTAAACAATCAGACCACATTTGCCATTCTCCAATCCTCCAGCTCCTCCCCTGTGGCCAAGGAGGATGCAAAGATCATTACCAACACCCCAGCAATCACTTCCCTCTCTTCCCATAGCAATCTTTGATATATCGCGTCCAATCTCAGGGACAACAATCCTAATGTTTTCAAGAAGTTCCAGCACTTCCTCTTTCTTAATCTCAACGTGGTCCAGAACATACATTTGTTCTATTCAGACCTCACCTTGACCAAGGTTCTCTGGTGAATACTGAAGTAAAGTATTGATTTAGGACTTCCTCAACCTCTTGGCACATGTTGCACTTTTACCCTTAAGCAGCCCTACTTCAGTTCTTTACTTATGCATAGAAAACCTTAGGGTTCTACTTAATCCTACTTGCCAAGGTCTTTTCATGGCCCCTTTGTGCTCTTCTTTCTTATGTTCCTTCCTGGCTACCATATAATTCTCATGAGTCCTTCTTGCTTCCTAAATCTAATGGACCAATAACTATGTACCTTCCCCCACCGCTAGCACTTTGGTTTCGACCCACATTTTAAAAGCATGCTGGTGGAATAATTGGCCATGGTTAATTACTCCTTAGTGAAGGTAAGCAGAAAAAGATTTGTCTGAAACAGAACAAGTTGCAAGGGAATTGGGAAATAACGAGATGGGACAGAGACTGATGGAAGCTGACATATAATCAATAGGCCAAATTGCCTTGTTCTGCACCATAATAAATAAGTAAGCAATTATCTGCCCATGTAATGAGACAAGTATCAAGACCAGTTCCAATGTGAAATGTTTTGTGATGTCCTGTAGAAGCAATAAAGAAACAGTAGGTCCTATAGCTTCTATTAATTTGCTCTCGTAATCACACTCTCGCTAAAATTATCCAAAACAATGGTTAAACATTCTTGAATTTTAACTGCATATTGCATACAGTAGAAATCAACTTTCCACAATCTTTATTGTTAATTTAATGAAAAGCTTGAGAGGCATAGGCGGGCTGAACAGAAAAATGAAAAAAATGGAGATGTTGAGAATTTGAAATTAAAACTATTGGGAATATCCCGGGGTCACAAGCACCAAGTAGAGGTAATGTCTCTGGACAATCACCTTCTATCAGAACTAGAAAAATGTTGGAGAGAAAACATGATAGAGGAAAGAATGGAAAGAACTAAAAAAAATAAGTGAGACCAGCTCCTCTGAGGTAGAAGATGATGTGAGATCTAGATAGGAAAGGCTTAGAGGTATGTGGGTGAAACACAGACAAATGAAGAGGACGTAGAGAACTTGGTCAGCACTGACAAGTTGGACTAAAGGACTGGCTTCGGTAAAACTCTATGGCTCCATGACTCTAAATGTCTGTGATAGGTGGAGACCAGGAGAGACTGAATGTCACTGAGAGAGCTGGTGCTGGCTGAGAAAGGGCAGTGAAATCTTGTTAACTGCAGTTGATCTATGGGGAGAAAGTGTAAATTTAAAAAAAAATGACTGAGCTTATAAGAAAGAATGGAAAATAAGCTATCTCCAAGGATGTGATTTTCGTCAAAACACAAAAAAGCAGGAGGAACTCAGACAGTCTTGCAGATTCCTTAGGAGATAAAGCTATATTACTGACGTTTCAGACTTGAGCCCTTCCTCAATGTATGAAAAAGGTATTCCTCAATTGGACACAGAATTCGGTTGATGTTAGGAGTCAGAAGATGGTAGAGAAGGAATATCATTCAGATTGGAGGCCTGTGTGCCACAGGGATTGGTGCTAAGCCCACAGTTGTTTGTCATGACAAAGTAGTTAATGTGATTAGAAAGTTTGCAGATGACCCTCTTTTCTTTTTTTTCTTTGGCTTGGCTTCGCGGACGAAGATTTATGGAGGGGTATGTCCATGTCTGCTGCAGGCTCGTTGGTGACTGACAAGTCCGATGCGGGACAGGCAGGCACGGTTGCAGCGGTTGCAAGGGAAAATTGGTTGGTTGGGGTTGGGTGTTGGGTTTTTCTTCCTTTGTCTTTTGTCAGTGAGGTGGGCTCTGCGGTCTTCTTCAAAGGAGGTTGCTGCCCGCCGAACTGTGAGGAGCCAAGATGCACGGTTGGAGGCGATATCAGCCCACTGGCGGTGGTCAATGTTGCAGATGACCCTAAAATTAACTATATAACCATTTACAGCACAGAAACAGGCCAGTTTGGCCCTGCTAGTCCATGCCAAACAACTCCCACTTAGTCCCACTGACCTGCATATGGCCCATAATCCTCCACACCTCTCCTGCTATATACCTATCTGACCTTTCCTTGAATATTCACATTTATCCCGCTTCTACCACCATAGCCGGAAATTCATTCCATACCCCCACCATCTTCTGTGTGAAGAAATTCCCGCTTATTTTTCCCTTAAATTTTTTCCCCTTTTACTCTCAATCCATGCCCTCTTGTTTGAATCTCCCCCATTCTCAGTAGAAAAAGCCTATCCGCATTGACTCTATCTGTCCCCCTTATAATTTTGAATACCTCTATCAAATCACCTCTCGACCTTAAACACTCCAGGGAATAAAGTCCCAGCCTGCTCAACCGTTCCCTGTAACTCAAACCCTGCAACCCTGGCAACATTCTCGTAAATCTCTTCTGCACTGTCTCTATACTGTTTATGTCCTTCCTGTAATTCAGTGATCAATACTGCACACAATATTCCAAATCTGGCTCAAAATTCTTATACTTAGTGACTACTGAAGAAAAATAAATAATTTAACATTTCACCTATCTCCTCTGGCTTCTCACAGAGCATTTCCTGCCCTCATCTTCAAGAGTCCAACTGTATCCCTCACTATTCTTTTACTTTTAATGTACCTATAGAAACCCTTTGGATTTATTTTTATTTTTCCTGCCAAAGGAGCTTCATATCTCCTTTTAGTCTTTCTAACTTCCTTCTTAAGTTTTTTTTTATACTCCTTATATTCCTCAAGCAGTTCATCCATTCTTGGCTGTTTATACATGTTGTACACATCCCTCTTCCTCTGAACCAAGTTCCTCATACCTTTGAAAACCAAGGCTCCCTACAGTTTTCAACCTTTCTTTTAATCCTCATGGGTACATACCAACTCTGCACACTCAGAACTTCTCCTTTGAATATCCTTCATTTATCAACTACTTTCTTCCCTGAAAATATCTTATCCCAATCCACACCCTCCAAATCTTTTCTCATCCCCTCGAAATTTGCTTTCTTCCAATCAAGAACCTCAACCTTTGGTCCACCTCTATTCGTTTCCATTACTAGCCTAAAACTAATAGTATTGTGATCACAAGACCCAAAGTGTTCCCCACACAAACCTCTGTCACCTGACCTATCTCATTCCCTAATAGGAGATCCAATGCTGCCCCCTCTTGAGTTGGTTCTTCTACATATTGATTTAGAAAACTTTGCTTTTTTTAAAAAACTTTATTTATTCATTCAAAATACGGATAATAAGTAACATACATAACAATAAACAAAGCATGAACGTTATATTTTATATATATTAAAAAAAAAGAAAGAAAAAAAAAGGAAAGAACCCCCCCCCCTCTTTCAGCCAACTCTCCTAAGGAGACCATAAAGAAAAAAGAAAAAAATAAAGAAAAGTAAAGCATACATATTAAAATCTAGTCAATATAAATCAAAATGTAAATATTCTGAATATAACAACCACTTATTAATAAAAAAACTATAGTTATCCATGAAACATATGTAATTATTTCCATTATTAAACAATATTTCATATCATTATGCCAAAAGTCTCAAATTTAATCATTTCAGATAAAATCATATCTCTACCAAACACGTTTTACCAAAGATCGAACGATAAAAATACACTTACGTTTAAAGCTGTTTAAACCCCGAACATTAAAAGTAGCAAACTTCAACTTTGACATATCCACTAATATTACTAAAAACTAATAATATCAATATATAAAGACTCAAATCAACGTAAATAGGCCCTCCAAAAGGAGAAAAAGAAACCACAAATTAAAGTCTAAATAAAATGAAAAAAAAAGATAAAAAGAAACAAAACGAAAAAAAACTACCAGAAGGTAGTAATCTCTAAACAAGAGTTGGGTGTGGATCACCCACCAGTGGCTGATGACTAGTAGAACATAGAGCAAATTTCTCCCTCCCCAGCCAAACAAAGAATAACAACAAAATATCATAATGACCTAAAAAGAAAATAAAAATAAAAAAGTTCTTCTATTCATCCAAGAAATTCCAGATTCGGCGACCCCATTTCAAGGAAACGGACTCTTTCCATTCCCATTTCTCCCATTTCTGCCGTTTATTCCATTTCCAGAACAACCAGATTTTTCTTTAGGAGACAATGGTGGGCTACGTCTTTGTCCTCTTACATCTGGCAACAGGTCAGCAAAACTCATTGCTTCACACTCATTCTCAAAAAACCGAGATTGAAAGTCTCCACAAAACACCTGCAACACTGCTGGATAGTGAAAAGTCGACTTATAACCTTTACGCCACAAAACTTCTTTAACTGGATTAAATCGACGCCGACACTGAATAACCTCTTGACTCAAATCAGGATAGAAAAAAACTCTACTATTCTGAATTATTAACGGAGCTTGTCGTTGTCTCGCGTTTTGCACTGCTAAAAGAAGTATCGTTTCTCTGTCCAAATAATTCAAACATCAAATTATCATGGGTCTCGGTGGTTGACCAGGCAGAGAACGTTATATTTTATATATATTAAAAAAAAGAAAGAAAAAAAAAAGAAAGAACCCCCCCTCTTAAGGCTCTATGAGCTCTTTCCAATATCAGACCTCCAGAGAAAAATTCCTGCCCCAGTATTTGTGGAATCCATTCGGTAAAAAAATGAAGAGGATCTTGTTCTTCCATATCTTCTGGCAAACCAACAATCTTCACATTATTCCTTCTACTTTGATTCTCCAAATAATCTACTTTCCTCTCTAACTCCCTCTCACGTTCTCGCAATTCTTTAATGGATTCTTCCACCTCCAACACTTTTTCTGTATTAGAAGCCACTTGTTGTTGACATTTCAAAAAAGCAGCCTGAAATTGTTTAAAATCCTCACAAGATGTTTCCACACGTATTTTAACTGTATCCAGTTCCAAACTGAGCCTCTGAGACATTTCATTCAGCATAGGCTGAATGATAAGGCTTAGCTGTTTACATTGTAATTCAGAAAAGCTCAGCCCTGCTTTCTCTGGCGTAGTGGCAGAACCAGGTAACTGCAGCTCCTGCTGCAGCTCAACAACAGGCAGTTTAACAGTTTTACTGCAGGTCTGGACTCCCAGGGGGCTGACGCTGTTCTCCCCCCGCAACCCGTTGTTGCTTCAAAAAGTCACAAAAAAGACCAAAATATTCAGATTGGAGTATATCCTGGGGTATTTCAAGCAATGGAGTCATCTTCTTGCATGCCCCCTCTGTTAAAGTCGGCAGGCTGCCAGAATCAGGATCCACATCGGGGGCACACGCACCTTCCGCCTGAGAACGGGTAATTCCAGCGATTTCCTTCTCCTGGTGAGTAGTAGTCATTTTTTTTTAGTTCCCACAGGCAATCTCTGTGGTTTAGGCTTGAAAGAAAGCAAACCTGAAGTTGTAGCAGACTATTCAGGCTCTAAATCTTCAACACTCCGAAAATGTAGTTTCTTCTGTGCTTGAGGTTTAATCTTTTTACCATTAATAGCCATAACAATTCCTTGATACTTTAAACTAAGTTTTAAAAAATTTAAACCTGAAAACAAAGAGTTAAAAACGGGTTTTTAAAAGTCTGACCAGAGAAGTCGAGATTACATGTCTAGACTCTATGCCATCTTGCCACATCCCCCCCATTAGAAAAAAAACTTTCGTGAACACACTTAACAAACTCTACCCCATCCAACCCTCTTACTGTATGGGTGTCCCAGTTAGTGTTCGGAAAGTTGAAATCTCCCACAACTACTATCTTGTGTTTATTACACATATAAGCAATCACCTTACAAATTTGCTCCTCTAATTTCCTCAGCTCATTTGGTAGTCTATAATACACTCCCATTTATGTATTCATGCCCCTGCCAATGCAACTCCTCCACCTTTTATTCCCCCCATGTTCTATCATGCCTAAAACAACAGAATCCTGGAATATTTAATTTCCAAACATCCCCTTCCTGCAACAATGTTTCACTGATGGCCACAATATCGTATTTCCATGTGGCCATCCATGTCTTAAAGCTCATCCTCCTTATTTACAATGCTCTTTGCATTAAAATATATGCACTTGAGACTGTCCTCCACATACACTCCTTTTTGTTACTAGCTACCTTTACCTTTCTCCCTCCTTCATTTTTTTTTGTTCTGTTCCTTCCAATCTAGGTGTTCTTCCTCGATACTCCCCATACTTTCATACTGATTCCTACCCGCCCCAGCTAAACTCTCCCCAACAGCTCTAGCAAACCTGCCCACCAGGATATTGGTCCCCCTCCAGTTCTTTTTTTTTAAATTTTTTATTTTTCACACCATAAAACACGTTAGCCATGATATACACTTTTTCATTTTCACACATATACAGTGACTTTTTCTCCCCCCCCCCTCCCTCCTCCCAAGCCACCCTCCCACCCCCCCCTCATCCATTTTAGGTATACAATCTAGGTTGCATTAAGTCAGTCAGACAATGTTGTCATTCAACAAAAATACACCAGAAATTCTACTGAGTCCATTCTTTTCTTTTCTTCTCCTTCCATCAACTTAGGTAATGTTTGTTCCCGGTAGGTTTTCGCTATTGTATTTAATGTAAGGCTCCCATACTTGTTCGAATATTTCAATATTATTTCTTAAACTATATGTTATTTTTTCTAATGGAATACATTTATTCATTTCTATATACCATTGTTGTATTTTCAAATTATCTTCCAATTTCCAGGTTGACATAATACATTTTTTTGCTACAGCTAGGGCTATCTTAACAAATCTTTTTTGTGCATCTTCCAAGTCAATTCCAAATTCTTTGTTTTTTATGTTATTTAGGAGAAAGATCTCTGGATTCTTTGGTATATTGTTTTCTGTTATTTTATTTAATATCTGATTGAGATCATCCCAAAATTTTTCTACTCTCTCACATGTCCAGATTGCATGAATTGTTGTTCCCCTTTCTTTTTTACATCGAAAACATCTATCAGATACTGTTGGGTCCCATTTATTTAACTTTTGCGGTGTAATGTATAGTCTGTGTAACCAATTATATTGTATCATACGCAGCCTCGTATTTATTGTATTTCTCATCGTTCCAGAACATAATTTCTCCCATGTTTCCTTTTTTATCTTTATATTTAAATCTTGTTCCCATTTTTGTTTAGTTTTACCATTTGTTTCCTCATTCTCCTTTTCTTGCAGTTTAATATACATATTTGTTATAAATCTTTTGATTAACATTGTATCTGTAATCACATATTCAAGGTTACTTCCCTCTGGTAAACTCAAATTGCTTCCTAATTTATCTTTCAAGTAGGATCTCAGTTGGTAATATGCCAGCGCTGTATCTCCAGTTATATTGTATTTATCTCTCATTTGTTCAAAGGATAAGAATCTACTTCCTGAAAAACAATTTTCTATTCTTTTAATCCCTTTTTTTTCCCATTTTCTAAAGGAAAGGTTGTCTATTGTAAAAGGGAGTAGCTTATTTTGCGTCAGTATTAGTTTTGGTAATTGATAATTTGTTTTATTTCTTTCTACATGAATCTTCTTCCATATATTGAGGAGATGGTGTAATACTGGAGAAGTTCTATGTTGTACCAATTTTTTGTCCCATTTATATAATATGTGTTCAGGTATCTTTTCCCCTATTTTATCTAATTCTAATCTCGTCCAGTCTGGTTTTTCCCTTGTTTGATAAAAATCTGATAGGTACCTTAATTGTGCGGCTCTATAATAATTTTTGAAGTTTGGCAATTGTAAGCCTCCTTGTTTATACCATTCTGTTAATTTATCTAGTGCTATCCTCGGTTTCCCCCCTCTCCATAAAAATTTCCTTATTATTTTCTTTAACTCTTTGAAGAATTTTTCTGTCAGTTGTATTGGCAATGCCTGAAATAAGTATAGTATCCTTGGAAAAATGTTCATTTTAATACAGTTTATCCTTCCTATCAGTGTTAGTGGTAGCTCTTTCCAATGCTCTAAATCGTCCTGTAATTTTTTCATTAGTGGATTGTAATTGAGTTTATATAATTGGCCTAGATTTTTGTTTATTTGTACACCTAGGTATCTTATTGCCTGCATTTGCCATCTGAATGGGGATTCCTTCTTAAATTTTGAGAAATCCGCGTTATTCATAGGCATTGCTTCACTTTTATTTACGTTTATCTTGTATCCCGACACTTCTCCATATTCCTTCAATTTCTTATATAGTTCTTTTATTGATAGTTCTGGTTCTGTTAAGTACACTATCACATCATCCGCAAATAGACTGATTTTATATTCCCTGTCTTTTATTTTTATTCCTTTTATATTATTGTCTATTCTTATCGATTCTGCTAGTGGTTCTATAGCTAGCGCAAACAATAACGGTGATCGTGGGCATCCCTGCCGCGTTGACCTGCTTAAGTTAAATTGCTTTGATACATGTCCATTTACTGTCACTTTCGCTAACGGTCCCTTGTATAATGCTTTAATCCAATTAATATACTTCTCCGGTAAACTGAATTTTTGCAATACTTTGAACAAATAATTCCATTCTACTCTGTCGAAGGCCTTCTCTGCGTCTAAAGCAACTGCTACTGCAGGTGCTTTATTTCCTTCTACTGCATGAATTAAGTTAATAAATTTACAAATATTGTCTGTTGTGCGTCTTTTTTTGATAAATCCAGTTTGGTCTAAATTTACCATTTTCGGTACCTGTTCTGCTAATCTGTTTGCTAATAGTTTAGCTATTATCTTATAATCTGTGTTTAGCAAAGATATTGGTCGATATGACGCTGGTGAGAGTGGATCTTTCCCTTGTTTTAGTATCACTGTAATTATTGCTGTTTTACATGAATCTGGTAAGTTTTGTGTCTCATCAATCTGGTTGATTACATCCAGGAGGGGCGGTATTAATAGGTCTTTAAATGTTTTGTAGAATTCTATTGGGAGTCCATCCTCTCCTGGTGTCTTATTATTTGGTAATTTTTTTATTATCTCTTGTATTTCTACTGTTCCAAATGGTTCTGTTAATTTATTTTGTTCCTCTATTTGTAGTTTTGGTAGTTCAATTTTAGTCAAAAATTCATCTATTTTCCCTTCTTTCCCTTCATTTTCAGTTCGGTATAATTGTTCATAGAATTCTCTGAAGTTTTCCTTAATTTCTTTTGGATTATATGTAATTTGTTTGTCTTTTTTTCCTTGTTGCCAATACCATTTTCTTAGTTTGCTCTGTCTTAAGCTGCCATGCTAAGATTTTGTGTGTTTTTTCACCTAGTTCATAATATTTCTGTTTTGTCTTCATTATATTCTTCTCCACCTTATATGTTTGTAATGTTTCATATTTTATTTTTTTATCCGCCAATTCTCTTCTTTTGGTTGTATCTTCCTTTATTGCTAATTTTTTTTCTATGTTTACTATTTCCCTTTCCAACTGCTCTGTTTCCTGATTATAGTCCTTCTTCATCTTGGTTGCATAACTTATTATTTGTCCTCTAATGAATGCTTTCATTGCGTCCCATAGTATAAACTTATCTTCCACTGATTCCGTATTTACTTCAAAATACATTTTTAATTGTTTTTCAATAAATTCTCTAAAATCCTGTCTTTTAAGTAGCATGGGGTTTAATCTCCATCTATACATTCTTGGAGGGATGTCCTCTAGCTTTACTGTCAGTATTAAGGGTGAATGGTCCGATAGCATTCTCGCTTTATATTCTGTTTTTCTTACTCTATCCTGCATACTAGCTGATAACAAAAATAGGTCTATTCTTGAGTATGTTTTATGTCTAGTCGAGTAGTATGAGTATTCCTTTTCTTTTGGGTTTTGTTTCCTCCATATGTCCACAAGTTTCATTTCATGCATTGATTTAATTATAAATTTGGTTACTTTGTTCTTCCTGTTAATTTTTTTCCCCGTTTTATCCATATTTGGATCCAAATTCAGATTGAAATCCCCTCCTATTAGTATGTTCCCTTGCGTATTAGCTACCTTCAAAAAGATATCTTGCATAAACTTTTGATCTTCTTCGTTAGGTGAATATATATTAAGTAGATTCCAAAGCTCCGAATATATCTGACATTTTATCATAACATATCTCCCTGCTGGATCTATTATTTCCTCTTCTATTTTAAATGGCACATTTTTGCTAATTAATATAGCCACTCCTCTTGCTTTTGAATTATACGATGCTGCTGTTACATGTCCTACCCAATCTCTCTTTAATTTCTTGTGCTCCAATTCAGTTAAGTGTGTTTCTTGGACAAATGCTATATCTATTTTTTCCTTTTTCAGTAAATTTAGTAATTTCTTCCTTTTAATTTGGTTATGTATTCCATTAATATTTAAAGTCATATAGTTCAGCGTAGCCATTTTATATTTTGTTTATCTTCTCTTTCCGTTTTTCCATCATTACCTTTCCTCTTTTTCCATTTCTGTTTTCTTTTTTTCAACTCTTTACCAGACAACATTCCTACAACATCCAACATTTTCCTTATTCTCCTATTTCTATCTTCTTTATCCCCAATCTCCCCTTCCCCTCCTGAGTTGTCCTTTATCCCTTGTCGGACAACCACATCTCCCCTCTCCATTTGGATTTGCGAATCCACTCGCAAGCGTCAACTGATTTTGCAGTGACCGCTCTTTTCCCCCACCCAGCTCCCCCAAGAAAAGATTTCACTTTTCATATGTCACAAAGGTCACTCTTTTAATTCCCTCCTTATTCTCTCTATTCCATTACCTTCCCTTATTAATTCTTGTCTATACTATCTATGTTTTCCTCTAATTACAGATACTTTCACGTATGCCCATTGTCTCTATTCACTCTTATACCTCTTTACCCGCATACATATCAATCGTGGTCATTTTTACCCTCATTACCCGTCTTCATCCCTCAGTCTATTTTTGTCTTTACCCACATACATATCAATCGTGATCATTTTTACTCTCATTACCCGTCTTCATCCCTCAGTCTATTTTTGTAATTGTTCTGCAAATTTTCGTGCTTCTTCTGGATCCGAGAACAGTCTGTTTTGTTGTCCTGGAATAAATATTTTCAATACCGCAGGATGCTTCAGTATAAATTTATACCCTTTCTTCCATAAAATCGCTTTTGCTGTATTGAACTCTTTTCTCTTCTTTAGGAGTTCAAAACTTATATCTGGATAAATGAAGATTTTTTGCCCTTTATACTCCAGTGGTTTGTTGCCCTCTCTTACTTTTTCCATTGTCTTCTCCAGTACCTTTTCTCTTGTAGTATATCTTAGGAATTTTACTACAATAGATCTTGGTTTTTGTTGTGGTTGTGGTTTAGAGGCCAATGCTCTATGTGCCCTTTCTATTTCCATTTCTTGCTGTAGTTCTAGACATCCTAGGGTCTTAGGGATCCACTCTTTTATAAACTCCCTCATATTCTTGCCTTCTTCATCTTCCTTAAGGCCCACTATCTTTATGTTATTTCTTCTGTTATAATTTTCCATTATATCTATTTTTTGAGCTAGTAGTTCTTGTGTCTCTTTAGTTTTTTTATTAGATTCCTCCAATTTCTTTTTTAAGTCTTCTACCTCCATTTCTGCTGCTGCTGCCCGTTCTTCCATCTTGTCCATTTTTTTCCCCATTTCTGTTAAGGTCATATCTATTTTATTCACTTTCTCTTCTGTGTTGTTTATTCTTCTTCTTAAATCATTGAATTCCTGTGTTTGCTATTCTTTAAATGACTCCATGTATCCTCTAACAAGAGCAAGTATATCCTTTACCTTGCCTTTCCCTTCATCTATTTCACTTTATTCTTCCTCTTCTTCTTCCTCTGGGTTGGCCATCTGTTGTTTCTTTGTTGCCCTTTCCTTCTCTTCTTTCTTGTTTCTATTGTCTTCTGTGGTCTCCTCTTGCTGCAGGTGTTCTGCAGCTGTCATTGCCGGCTGTGGAGATCGACTCCCCAGCTGGTCCCCCCTCCCGTCGGTGTGTTTTTTTTCATGCGCATCGCGCACTTTTACTCGGCTCTGTGAGCCATTGTTGTAGTTCTTTTTCTACCGACCTGAGGTAGCGGGCTCCTCTCTCCACAGCGGGCCTCTTCGGACAGGTAAGGCCTTCACCTTTTTCCTCCGTTGTCTTCTCTTCCTCTCTTCTTACCGTTGATTTTGATTTTTCTTCTTTTGTCTCCATCTTCTTTCCACCTTTATACTCACTTTTCTTTAACTTTTATTTCTGTGCCTTTGTATTTTCTCTTGTTTTTCCCGACTTTTCTGGAGAGGGCTGGAGTTCTCCGTCCGGCCACTACTCCATCACGTGACTCCTTCTCCGGTCCCCCTCCAGTTCAAGTGTGGCCCGTCCCTTTTGTACAGATCACTTACCCCAGGAGATCCCAATGATCCAGAATTCTAAACCCCTGCCCCATCTCCTGAGCCACTTGTTCATCCTTCACAACTTCCTATTTCTATTTTCACTAGTGCGTGGCACAGGCAGTAATCCCGAGATTGCCACCCTTAAGGTCCTGTCTTTCAACTTCTTCTCCACTTCTAACCTTGTCCTTGGTCGCCACGTGGACCACGACATATTCATGATATAGTGGACAGTGAAGATTAACTGAAATCTACATCAACTACAAAAATGGATCAAAGTGGATGATGGATGGACTTTACTCAAACAATTATGAGATGTTGCATTTTGGTAGGTTAAACTAGGGCAGAGCTTCCACTCAAATGATAGAAAGCTGGTGAATATTGTAGAACAGAGATGATGAGGAGTTCAGGTGCATTGTCCATGAAAACGGTGACACAGGAAGACAAGTCAGTGCTCTGAACAGTTGCAATGTCACATAACAACAGTAGAATACGTTGGTGAGTCCTCACTTGGAGAATTGTGTGTGGTCTAGTCATGCAGCAATTAAGGATACAAGAACGATTCACAAGGATGTTATTGGGATTGGAGGGATTAAGTTATGAGGAAATGCCAGATGGCCTGGAACTTGTCTTTTGTCTTTCTGGAGCACAGGACACTGATGGGTGAATTTATAGAGCTATAAAATGAAACATCTGATCAATTCAGCAAAGTTTATTTATTGCCTCTTATAATTAACTTATAATCAAATTACTCAGAGACAAAGCTTTGGACATTCACTCCAAATTTTTATTTCTTTGGGATCTATTAACCTGCCCAGGAAGAGGTTACAATTCTTAAATATTTCATTGAGGAAATTTAAATTAAATAAGCAAACATCAATTATGTTCCATGATTGCTCTGAACCATTCTGATGTTTGAATATAAATTTGAAACAAATTTTAGAAAAATAATGTTTCAACTGAATTTGTGGTCAAATCAAAGATTCTGTCCATTTTGTCTCCAGGTCTACACTGACAGCTGAATATCCCATGCATTTATTTTTTCATCAGAGAACCATAAATCCTCATCTTTGGCCTTGAATGTAAAAAATAGACATGTTTTATTTCTTCCTAGTTCCAGTTGCAATAGTTGCAGCATATGTAATTCAGTCATGTTCAGAATCTGGCTGATAACAAGTAAGCAATCTATGGTCTCGACAGGTTCAGCGGGCTGAAGCACATTTAATACTTTGGGCCCTTGATGAAAGGAATTACTTAGGAAATTTGGGATATGGTTCATCAGTTGTCTTACAGAAATTGTTCTTACCATGGAAACAACATGAGTGTCATTCATCCAATAACTGAATGTGTTCATGTTTGTTTTTCTGCCCCGTTTCATCTTACCTAACAAAGTCACTATACTTTTGTTATACAAATTGAGTACTGTGATCTACAAGAAGTTAGAATGCTCCAGGTTCCAGCATCTGCAATCCCTTGTGTCTCTGAGTGAGAATGATTCTCTGCTACGTGAATCTGGTCTGAATTGCATTCCTAACCTCTGAGAGCAGGTTGTGAGCTAGGACTCTCAATTGAATTCCATTATTAATGAAAACGGTACATTTCAGGAATGTTTAAAGATTTGTAAGAGAAAATGTTCTTGCTCTGAATCAGCAGAATGGAGGTTTATTACTTCCCATTCATCATGCTCTGGAGGATGTCTTTTGTTTGACATTATTGATTTGATTGTACTATACCACGATAACTTGTCTCAGTAGCACAGCAGGGTACAAGTGTATTGAGAAATATTTTTGAAGAAAATGTGCTTTTTTCTTTATCAAGATTGCAATTCCTCTTATAATAATGAAAAAAACATATTTATTAGTCATATATATTTTATTGTACATGTTGAATAATTTTTTTAGCAAAAATTGTGAATTACAACATAACATTTCATACCATTTCCAGCATAGGAATTGTCTATTTGAGGTTCATGCTGGGAGTTCGGCCCCATGTGTAGTTCTTCCCATCCTTCATTATTTTTATTCATGGGATGCAGATGTTTCTGGCAAGACCAGACTTCGTGATCCTTTCCTCGATTTAGTGACCATTTCCAATGTCTCCCATTCTCCCACTTTAAACCTTCTTCCTCCTTCTGGTCACCTCATGTCTATCATCTCCCTGCTCTGAACCTTTTTATTTCTACCTGCCACTGAGACATTAGCCATCTTGACTTCATCCCTCACCTCACCCATTCCAATCTTACACCCTCAGAATGCTTTGGTCTGTACTCTCTCTGCACTAATCCCAACCTTACCATCAAGCCCATCGACAAGGATGGTGCTGTTCTAGTCTGGCATAATGACCTCTATCTTGCAGAAGCCAGACTACAACTTTTAGACACCTTCTCTTACTTACCAACAGGACCCCACCAAAACTCCATCAAATCACTTTCTTCAGTACTATCTCTGAACTCATCACTTCAGGTCATCTTCCTTGCACTGCCTCCATCCTCATCGCTTCCCAACCTGCCACTACCAGGTTTACCTCTACCATTGTTTCCATGTGCTCCTGCCCTACTGAACTGGTATCCGCTTATTTCGACTCTGTTTTTCCACACCCCCCGGTCCAGACTTCCCCACCTATATCTGTGATACTCCACATGCCCTCCACCACTTCAAGAACTTCCAATCCCCTGAACTCGACTGCCTCATTTCTACCATGGAGATCCCACACCACCACCATACCAAAGGGCTCAAAACCCTTTGTTTATTTCTCGACAATAGCCCCAACCAGTCCCCCTTGATTAACACCCTCTTCCAGCTGGTAGAACTTGTCTTTGCCCACATTAACTTTTCCTTTGACATCCCACTTTCTCCAAGCCAAAGGGATAGCCATGGGCTATCATGGGCCCCAGGTGTTCCTGCCTTTTTGTTGGCTATGTGAAGCAATCCATAAGCATCTCACAAGCCTACACAGGCAAGGCCCCTCAACTCTTCCTCCGCTACATCAACAACTATTTTGGTGCTGCCTCATGCACCCATGCTGAGTTTTTCTTCTTTATCCACTTTACTGCCAACTTTCACTCTGACCTCAAATTTGCTTGGCCCATCTCTAGCAACACTCGCCCTTTTCTTGATCTCTTCGCCATCTTGGGAGATAAGCTCTCGACAGACATCTTCTACAAACCCATCAACTTCCACAACTACCTCTTTAAACCCTGTCCCCTGTAAGGATTCCATTTTTTTCTCTCAATTACTCCATCTCCATTGCATCTGCTCCCAGGATGAGGTGTTCCATACCAGATCATCAGAGATGTCATCCTTCTTCAAACAATATGGCTTTCCCTCTACCATCATCAATTTGGCTTTCACTGCCATATCCTCCATTACCTGCACATCCTTCATTACTTGCCTTGGACTCCTCCATCCACATGCGCAACAAGGACAGAATTCTCCTTGTCCTCATCCGTCACCCCATGAACCTCCATGTCCAGCATATCCACCACTGTCATTTCTGCCACCTACCAAGTGATCCCACCACTAGACATATATTCCCCTTTCCTTCCATCTCTGCCTTCCGCAGGAACCATTCCTTCCATAAATCCCTTATCTATTGTTCTCTACCCATTAATCATCCCTTGGCACTTACCCCCGTGAATGCAGGAGATGCCCAACCTGCACCCACACCTCCTCTTTCACCACCATGCCAGGCCCCAAATGATCCTAAGTGAAGCAACATTTCACTTGTGAATTTTCAGGGGTCATCTACTGCATCCAATGCTCCAGTTGTGGTCTCCTTTATCAGAGAGACTGGGCACATTCTGGGAGATTGCTTTGTTGAGCACCTTCGCTTTGTCTGCCGTAATAGCGTGGATCTCCCAGTGTCCACTCATTTCAGTTTCCCATCCCACTCCCTTGCTGATATTTCTGTCCATGGTCTCATTCAATGCCAGACTGAGACCACACACAAATTGGAGGAAGACACCTCATCTTCTGTCTGGGCACCCTCCATCTGGATGGCATTGACATCGATTTCTCCATTTTCTGCTAAAACCCACTATCTCCATCTTCTTTTCGCTGTTGAGTTTCCTCCAGCTCTGATTCATTCTCTCTCTCTGCTTTCTCCTCTGTCTCTTTTCACAGAGCCAAAATCAATTCCCACCTTTCTTCATCATCTCCAATTAACATCTTTAGGCTGTTAGGTCTGGACTCCTCTCCCTTCCATTCTTTCTCCTTTCTCTCCCCAGTCTTTATTCAGATGACTGCCCGATTTTTACTTATACCTTGAAGAAGGACTTAGGCTTGAAATGTTGGTTAAATATCTTTCCCTCCTATAGACACTGAGAGACTGGCTGAGTTCCTCCGGTACTTCTGTGTTTTTACTACAATCCCAGCACCTACTGTCTTTCGTATTTCACTGCCTGTGACTGAACTACCTGCACTTGTAACTCATGTTGAGATGCTTTTATTGTTCAAATTTATTTACACCTGCTGAAATGCTATGAACAGAAAAGGTGAGAGTACGGTTAAGTTTGTCCATTCCAAACTTGAAGAGAGATCTAAGAGATGTTAAATCAGTTTTGTATACCTCAATTGTTCTCCCTCAGCCTCTTCCACTCCAAATAAAACAAATTCAGTCTTTCCAGTGTCTCCTCATAACTGAAGTATCCAGAGTGTATCCCTCCAATGCATAACATCTTTTCAATAATTCAGTGACTACAACACCACATGGTACTCCATTTGTGAACTAGCAATGTTTTAGAACAGTGGTTTTCAAACTGTCCCCCAAGCTCATATTCCATCTTAAGTAATCCCTATGCCATTGATGCTCTGTGATTAGTAAAGGATTGCTTAAGGTGATATGTGAGTAGGATGGGAAGGTTGAGAATCACTGCTCTAGACCAAATTGTAACTGAAATATTTTGCTTGAGAAAAATTGTCATTGGCCCATTTCCTTTGGAGTTAGGAAACCACGTACATAACAAGCCAATTAGCTACAATTAAAACAGTGATTTTCAAACCTTTTTCTTTCCACTCACATACCACCTTAAGTAATCCCTTAATGGCATGGGGATTGCTTAAGGTGGAATGTGAATTTAGGGGGGCAGTTTGAAGACCACTGTTTTAGAATCCCTGCTATTATATTCTGTGCTTTGGTCATTAACCAGATTACCACAAGACATTTTACATCTCCATAGAGCAGGACAGTTTTATTGGTTGTAGGCATCAGAGCAATATAATTGCTTAGTTACTTTCAGCGATATACCATGCTGTTGGTTTGCTTAAAATCTTTTTCTGAGTTTTGAGTCTGTAGAGTACTGGTTTGGGTCTGCAATGTTGGCTTGGTACCAGACTTTTCAGTCAATGAGCTTTGCTCCCTGATGCCTGTGTATGAACTCTTAAGCATCTCTTTATATTGTTCAGGAAGCTTGATCAAACTTAAACATTATGTATTCTTACATTTTTCTAGTTAATTATTAACTCTTCCAGTCTTTTCTTAGCAAAGCCAGTTTGTGAATATAATCTGTCACAATAATCCATAGCCTTACTTTTTGTCCATTATGGAGGACTATATGCGCATGCGCTGGGCAGGACATGCCAGATGCCTGACAGGACATTTTGTATGGCCAAATGTCCAATAATATCCAAAAACATGAGGAGGCCAGTGACTATAGTACACTATAGACTATAGTAAATCAAAGATGATCTGCACCGGAGCCTCAAGAAAGCTGACATTGCCCCATTAACATGGGAGGATCTGGCTCAAGATCACTTAAGGTAGAGGGACGCCATCAGAAAAGGTGTGGACGCTGCTGAGAACAAGCTCAAAGAGGCAACAGAGGAAAGGCACAGCCTCTGCCTGTGCTACCCCTCCAGGCTTCCCTGCTAAGTATATGTCTGTCAAGGATTGGCTTGTACAGCCACTTCAGGTCGCCCATATCAAACACCACAAACTGACTGAAAAGAACCATCATCATGCTATGGGATGGATAGTGTTATGTCTCTGTGTTACTTGGGAGACTTCTTAAATAACTTAGAGATGCAAGATTCAAATAACAAAAGAGACTTTTACTTACTTATGCCTTCCACCATCTCAGGAAACTGTTCATACTCTCACAAATACATACACCCCACAGTGGTGCACTGGTACAGTTACTACAGTGAGAAGGGTGTATTCTTATTGTGGTTACAAAATAGTTCACATTATCCTGACTATATAACATCCCTCTTTCCTTTCTCAAGATAATGAAAAATTTAGTGTTCTTAATCACTTTCTTTCCAGTGCAACTTAAGTAACTGAACTTTTACATTAATTTATTTACACAACTATTTTTAAATAGTTCTTGTAGATATCGCACTGGCGACAGTATGTTTCTTCGCGATTTTGTGGATTTGGCTGCGACCGTTGGGCTCTATGTTGCTGGTACATGTGTAGCTTGTTGTGCATCACCAGACAACTACTGTGTTGATGTTTTGGTATTAGTGGTTGTGGTTTCTTCACTTGGTGTTGGTGTTGCAGGCTTTGCTGGTATTAAAGCTTTCTGCTTCATTACATCTTGTGTTGGCCAGATGTCAATTCTGTTCCTCCTCAGCTGATTGCCAGAGTCTGCCTCAACAATGTATGATCTTGGTGTCTAAGCTTCTCTGATGACCTTTGCTGGGGACCATGTTTTCAATATCGACACTTGAATGTGCACATGCTGCCCTCTGAAGCGTTCTGGCAATGTTTGTGCCTGTTTGTTACATTGCTGTTTATTATAATAATAATGTTCTTGCGTGTCAGCCAGTCTTCTTCAGGTTTCCTCCTGGTCTTCTTGAGGGTGTACTTTGCTTGGCAGAGTTGTTTCATATCTCCTGCCATTTAGAAGTCTGCCAGTTACTTCATGTCAGCCCTTAAAGGTGTTGCTCGTAATGATAGAAGAACTAGGTGTGGGTCTTCTTTTGTTTTATGACACTTAACCAGTGTGCATTTCACAGATTGCACTTGTCTTTCAATGAACCCATGACCTTTGGGGTAGTATGGGGATGATGTATTGATAACAAACCCATACCCTGCAGGCAACTTTATGAATTCTTGTGATGTGAACTGTGTTCCTTCATCACATATTACTTGCTTGTTCAGCAAGGAGTGGTCTCATTTCTGAGGTGATAGTTGGCGCTCTCAGGCCTTTCATCCTTTTGAGGAACGAAAACTTAAAGTAGTAACAGGCTACTATTAAATACCACTAATGATTTTTGATGAACAAATCTGCTCCCACTGTGTGCCATGGCCTTGCAGGTACTTCTGTGGAAATAATTTCCTCTTTGTATGTTTCTTTTGATCTTTTTGGATATCTTCTTCTTCTGGATCTCATAATTGACAGAGATCAAGTGCAACTCCCAGCAGCTATCCAGATCAAGAATTGCTGGTCTGTCAGTATCTACCACATAGAACATACAGAGGATGTTCTTTCCCTTATGGCACGTTATGTCTGTGTTACTTGGGAGGCTTCTTTAATAACTTAGAGATGCAAGATTCAAATAACAAACGAGACTTTACTTACTGATGCCTTCCACCATCTCAGGAAACTGTTCATACGCTCACCTATACATATACATAAACCTCATAGTGGTAGACTAGTGTTACTACAGTGAGAAGGATGTATTCTTATTGTGGTTACAAAATAGTTCACATTACCCTGTCTATATAACAGATAGCCACAAGAGGCGAAGAAGAGAGGAGTATAGATTTCATATATTCCAATCATCTCTGTGGATTACCATATTGTAATTTTCTAGTTATAGGCAATTTCCTGAACTTTTAACCATATGCATAATTTTCCATGATGGAAAGTCTATGACTGGTAATGCAAATCCAAATGTACTGATTATTAAAATGCACCTTCATTTTGAAATTGCTGTTTTGACTATCACTGCCAATTTTTTCTATGCTTTTGAAAATATTCTCCTAAATAATGTGAACCACCATTTTGTGACTTTGTACACTAAAACCCCTGGTATCTGGCACCTACGGGGATTGGTGGATGCTAGATAAGCGAGTTTTCCAGTTGCTTGAGACTTACTCTTACAATGCTTAACTAATACACCTGCACTAAGAATAAACAGTTTAAAATACAAAAAGACTATGGTAGTTTCACTGAACAAATTTCACTTTTATGCATTTTACTTTGTTTTCAGTCACAATCTTTGAAAACATTTAACCATCACCGCATCTCCACGGAGCTGCCTGAAAGATGAACAATAACTTTACAGATAATTAATCCCCCTCCCTCAAGTTAACAGCTAAAGCCTTATTAATTACTTAATAATATACTAATAAAGATAAATACTCTTATTAAGCAGGAAGGGAGCCTCTTACTAAGACTTATACTCAGCAGGCAGCCAAAGGCAAGTGGCATCAACCAGCTCTTCATCCTGGGTGTTGTCATTTTATTCAAACACAACTTTATTTAAATGACTGCTACAAGCAAAGCACAACTAAGGCACTCCAGTGACTGAATATTTGCTCCAATCTTCACCAAAAGTTCATGTGTTACTTCAGACAAAAATTCATTTATAATTTTAACATTTTTATTTCAATTTTTATTCATTCTTGTTTATTTTAATTTTTAAATTTACTATATTCCTTGTTTTTTTTTCTCCTATAGCTTGAGGTTGCTGGTTGCTTGAATTCTGGATAACAGGAGTTTTACTGTATCATCTTCTATTGAGACACTTCTTGTCTGCCACACTTTTGGTTTGCAAAGCTGTGTTTAACTTTGTGCGCAGAGGGAATGTGTACTTGTGGTCTACCATTAAAGCAACTCGTTGCCTCAAGCTGACACACTTGTGCTGAGTGATTCCCATTGCACTGCATCAGTGTTCCCTTCCAGATTTGTGCATTCTTGCTCATGTGACCTAGATGTCAAAGTTCTCATCCTTGCTTCTGCCATTGCCTTGCATATTATGTTCTGGTGGTCAAAATTCCTCTTACAATTCAGAGGCTATCTTTCATTTCTGTTCGAGTGAATATTAAGTAGTGTAGTGTACACTTACTCCTTCATTTGTCCAAATAGAAACGTGTCTAGTGTAGATTAAAAAAAAAGGATTCCAATCCACCCCTCCCAACACCATCTGAAATTTAAAAAATATAAAATGTAGTTTGCATTTAAATTCTGTGCACCATAAACAAGGCCAATGTCTGGTGGCAAAATGCATTAAAGAGGAACTGACATCCAGGAATTCAGAGTGAGGCAATGTGAAGCACTTCCAATTTGCTGCTTTAGGAATGAGATGTGGATACAAAGAGGAAATTATTTCCACAGAAGTACCTGCAAGGCCATGGCACACAGTGGGAGTAGATTTGTTCATCAAAAATCATTAGTGGTATTTAATAGTAGCCTGTTACTACTTTAAGTTTTCGTTCCTCAAAAGGATGAAAGACCTGAGAGCGCCAACTATCACCTCAGAAATGAGACCACTCCTTGCTGAACAAGCAAGTAATATGTGATGAAGGAACACAGTTCACATCACAAGAATTCATAAAGCTGCCTGACTTTAGTGATGCAATGCACTCAATGTCTTCTGTTTGGATGAACATCTAGCAGGTGCTATATCCTTACTTGCTCTCCTCATGCATCATTTTTTTCACAGTAGATTGTGTCTTTAAATCTGCGCCAAAGCAAATTGAGACCAGAGAATGACATTCAAAAAGTATTTGTGGTTCATAGTTGAAACTGAAATCTTTGGCACTTGTCAACATAGCCATAAATGTTGAGTTGTTTAACGGACCTTGTCAATGAATTAAACAGACACCTGGGCTTATGTCTGGTTGAATTATAGTTCACTTAAAGTTGCTGTCACATTCCCCTTACCCCAGAAATATTTTAAATAAATCTATTATCAGTTTCAAATGCTTTCTCACTGGGATGGCATTTGCAGACAAAAAAGGATTTTTTGTCAGTCAAGCCTCTGCCATTTCATCCAGTCTGCTTCAGTCAACAACAGGCCTTCATGGCCGGGTAGTTATGTTTTACGAAAAGGTTAAGAAATGTTCTGAAAGAACTGCTTTGCAGTTCCTGTATTCACCACAATGCAGTCTCTCCGATTACCAAATGCAGCCAACCATACAAATGAAGATGGAGAACAAAGCTCTGCACTACATATTCTGACAAACTTTGTAAAATATAGTGATGTTTTATGCTAAATTGCAATAAGTATTAGCTCCCTCTTCATGCTCTTTCATCACACGTGTAAGCATGTTCGTCTTAACTGTCTTTCTGTACTATTTTGAAGTTCAAGTTCAGATTTATTGTTCAAAGTTCATTGAGGGTGTTTAGTTATTGCAAAGGGAATATATTTAAATAGTAACTCTCTCTCTTTCTTTCTTTCCTCCTTTAAGATGTGTTTAGGGCAGAATGATTAGCATAGTAGTTAGTGTAGCGGTTAACACAACGCTGACCCTGGGTTTGAATCCATGCTGTTCGTAAGGAGTTTCTATTTTCTCCCTGTTTTTGTGTGTTTTCCCCCCAGGAGCTTTGGTTTCCTCCCACTGTTCAAAACATACTAGGGGTTATCAGTTAATTGGGTGTAATTGTGGGCATAGGGTCGTGAGCTGAAAGGGCCTGTAACTGTGCTGTATGCCTAAAATTTAAAAATTTCAATTAAAAAATGTAAAGACCTGCCTTAAACTTGTTCCTTTCACCCAAGCTTTTGATTAATTCCTTATGCGTGTTACACGGAAGGTCTCCTGACTTCTCCAGCAGGAAACTGGTCAGAAATGACCTCATCTGCCAATCAAAGTTAGATCCACTATAGGTCCCCACCCCCACCCAGGCAGCTTTAGTATAAAGCCCATCATGTGGACCAACTCAATCTCTTTTTCTCTTGAGATGATCCCTGACTCCACTCTAGATTGTGCATCACAAGCAATGCTGGAGAACCAGTTGAGAGGTGCATGCTAGAAAAGGGTGGGGCAGAAAAGCCATGTTTAGAACTCATCAAATGTACATCTCTTTCATTACCATCTAGACCTCTCTTTGTTCTCAAGGCTCTTTCATAGCCTTTAAGAAGGATATGGAGGGATAATACATCTTTGATCAATTCTCCATTTGTTGATCATAAACAGTCTTCACTCAATCCAGTTCTAAATAAAAATACAGTCTTCCTGCAGATTTGACTACAAACACGTTGATAACATTTTTTTACTCCAGCTAAACTAGGAGACAAAACCTTTGAAATGGATTGCAGGAGCTGAACAGCATGACATTCCCAACCTTAATTCTCTTGGAGCAATTAGACCATTAGATCACAGATGGGGAATCAAGATTCAGATGAAACCTTATTAAGAATTTATGTTTGATAGCTGAGCATTACTAATGTGCTGCAGGTTTGAAGGAGATCCCAAAGTCTGTGGAATCCTAGAAAGCTGCACCCAAAAGGGACTGATCAGTGAGAAGAAGTTGAATTTCAAGCAAGCTTTTGATCTTGCCTAATAGTTGCTGCATTGTCTGTCCACTGAAACATCAGAATGTTGACAAGTGTCCAGCTCTTTAGCATCTTCAGGGAAAGGGAAATAACAACTATCTGAATGGTGGATGTTGCAATGATACATTGGAGCAGTTAGTAGAACTTCTGTCTCATCATTGCTTTGACGCAGATTCAGTCCTATCCTCTGGTACTGACTGCTTGGAATGTGCATGTTCTCACTGTGACGGCATGAGTTTCTTCCAGACGCTCACTCTGGTTTCCTCTCACGTCCAAAACCCAAGGAAGCAGCAGAGTTATGAAAGCAGAATATTGGTCAGAAATCCTACCTTGAGCATACTTTAGCTCAACAGAAATACTGTTGAATTGTAGTGGCAGCTACACTTGCTAACTGAAGGATCGCACAACCAAACGGGTTGAGTTCAGCGAGCAAAAACTGATTTATTCCAGGATGCCTGGCTGATCTTATACTCCCAGCCTGGACCTGGCTGAGAACCGCGCTGGGGGGCCCCGACGTCACCGGGCATCACGTGGGTCCCCAAGCACGGGCTCCAGAGTCTGGTGCCGAGGTCAGGAGGAAACCCCCAACGGTGCCATTTTGGCCGGCTGCCCCGCCACGTGCGTGACAAGTGGGGCTGGTTTGCCTGCCAAATGGCGTACCACCACACAGCTGCCCCCCCCCCCCCCCCCAGAACCGGCGCCAATGTCCTTTCTTGCCGGGTGGCCTCACTTCTTGGGTTGGGCCACAACTACTGGTTTGGTGGGGTCGAGGTGGGCTGGCTTTAACATGTCCACCGTAAACAATTCCCTCTTACCACCGATGTCCAGTGTGAAAGTGGATCCTGAATGCTGGATGACTTTGTACGGCCCTTCGTATGGTCTTTGTAGAGATGCTGTGGATGGGTCCCGCCTGATAAAAATGTACTCTGCAGAGTACAGCTCGCTGGGGATGTAAGAGGCCCTTGTGCCGTTTCTAGGTGGAGGTGGGGGTGTGAAAGAGTCCAACTGGGCCCGGAGGTGGGGAAGTAGACCGTGCGGTGACTGCTGGGGGTTGTGAGGTGCGTTGACGAACTCACCGGGAAGGGCTGTCCTGGGTAAACTTGTACCACTCACTTTGTTTATTTTAGATTGGTCACAGTGTTTGAGCTACCGAAAGAAAATAGACACACACACCGAGAGCAGTTCAGTTTATACAAATGTTTATTACAAATTCAAAAGCTGATTTCAAACTACAATATGCAAGCCCTTCCCAATTATACTTATCAACTCCTGGACTGGTCCCAACTGCTGAAGCGAGGCAATGACCGCACACTTGTAGTAGTTGTCGGGGCGCCGGTAGCAGCTTCTCCATCTCCGTCGACCGGGACATTAGCTGGACTCTAGAAGTTCTTCTTCTTGCTGAGAGATGTTGCCACCTCTCGGAGAGTCTCAAACTTCAGCAGCGGGACCATGGCTTATATTACCCAAAAACTGCTTACCCAAGCACCTATTCCCAGCACAGTAAGAAAGATAAGCGAGCAAGCTAGGATGCTAGGTTTCTATCGAATAACGTAATTTTCAGCTTATCACTTTGAATACAATGGTTTATTTTGCATCAAGGCTAGGCCTCTGACAGTCTGTGACCAAAACAAGCAGGAAGATTAAATGTTCTTGGTACACAGATGCCCTTTCGTCAGATAACTGCATCTCTGGCCCCTTGGTGGAATTTAGCTTATGTCTGCTGATTCTAAAAAACAAGCAGATTCTCAGCCTTGCAGAAGAAAAGGCTGCAGAAGTAAAAAACACTGTTTAAATCTTCCATTACAAGAGCTAGCGGTGCACTGTAGACCAACTAGGCTGATGACGACTGTAGGTCTTCTTTGGATGTCGAGCAGATGTCCAGGAACACCCAAGGCAGCTCGTCCACCCAGTCGGGGCTGGTGAGGTTCGCCATAAGTGCTGACTTAAGGTGGTGGTGCAATTGATCAACTAGCTCATTGGCCTGTGGGTGATAGGCCGTGGTGTGATGTAGCTCGAACCCCAGCCTGTTGGCGAGCTGTGCCCAGAGTGCAGAGGTGAACTGGGCACCCTGATCACTGGTGAGGTGGTTCGGTACGCCGAACCAGGCAACCCACCATTCAAAAGTGCTCAGGAGCAGGAGTCCGTGGAGGCATCTGACATCGGGATCACCTCGGTTCAATGGAGTGGTGCTGTCTACCACTGTGAAAAGGTAACGGTTACCTCGGGAAACAGGCAAGGTCCGACGATGTCCACATGTATGTGGTTGAACTATTCCCGGACGTGTTCAAAATCTTGTATGGGTGCTCTGGTGTGCCTGTGTACTGTGGAAAGCTGGCAATGGGTGCAGGTTCTGGCCCAGTCCACAATCTGCTTCCGAAGCCCATGCCAGATGAAACGTTCTGCCACCATATGGACTGTGGACCTGATGGAAGGATGGGAAAGGACATGGATATGGTGGAAGACTTGCCTGCACCACTGCTGGGGAACCACTGGTCACAGGGTGCCCATGGAGACATCGTACAGAACGGTGTCCTCACTGTGAGGAGTCAGGTGGTCCTGGAACTGCAGGCCCGTGATGGTAGTCCTGAAGGCCCACGTCTCCTCGTCAGACTTCTGGTCCCAGGCGAGCTGGTTGAAATCGAGGATGGGTGTCAGTGCACAAATGGCCGGTTGTGAAAGTGCATCGGCGTTGTCTTTCCCTGCCTTGTGCCGAATGTTGGTGGTGAACTCCGACACGAAGGAGAGGTGAGGCTCTTAGCATAGCGAGCGCCTGAGTGAGGGGTTTGTGGTTGGTAAAAATGGTGAAAGGCCTCCCCTCCAAGAAATAGCGGAAATAACGCACCACCAGGTACATGCCCAGCAACTCATGATCGAAAGCACTATGTTTGTGCTCTGGCGGGCGAAGAAATCGGCTAAATAATGCCAATGGTTTCCACTGTCCATTCACATGCTGCTCCTGGACGGCGCCAACGGCTGTGGCAGAGGCATCAATGGAGAGCGCCATATTTAGGTCGGTGCGTGGGTGGACAAGCAGGATAGCCTTCGTGACAGCATCTTTCATGGCTTCGAATACTCTGCTGGCCTCTGGAGTCCAGGCGAGTGTCTTGTCTTTGTCCGCGATGAGGGCGAAGAGCGGCTGCATGATGCGTGCAGTGCCTGGAATGAAGCGGTTATAGAAATTGACAATACCCGCAAACTCCTGTAGCCCCTTGAGGTTGTCCGGGTGTGGGAACTCCCTGATTGCAGCGACCTTTGTAGTGGCAGGTGTGGCTCCTTCGGCTGTGATGGTATGGCCCAGGAACTGCATGGACTCTTTCCCGATCTGGCACTTGGCTGGATTGATCGTTAGGCCGAAGTCGGCCAGTCGGGAGAAGAGGGTCCGCAGGTGAGACTTGTGTTGTGCCCGGTCTCTGCTGGCGACAAGGATGTCGTCCAGGTAAATGAATACGAAATTCAAATCCCTGCCCACTGTGTCCATAAGGCGCTGGAAAGCCTGGACGGCGTTCTTGAGCCCGAATGGCATGCGTAGGAACTTGAACAAGTCGAAGTGTGTGAAAATGGCCGTTATGGGTATATCCTCGGGTGATACCCACGCACCAGGTTGACCTTGGAGAATACCCTCGCAGGTTGACCGTAAAGTCCTGGATGTGAGGGATCGGGTAACGGTCAGGTACCGTCGCATTGTTAAGCCATCGGGACCAGGTGGAGTGGTGAGGCCCAAGGACTGTCGGAGCGTCAAATGATCCTCAGCTCCTGCAGATGCGAGAACTCTTCCTTTGCTATCTGGATCTTATCCGGCAGGAGACGGTGTGCCTTGGCATGGACCAACGGGCCTTGGGTGGGGATGTAATGAAACACTCCATGGAGTGGTGAGGTGGTGGAGAACGGCAGCTTGAGGATGGACGGGAACTTGTCCAGGATACACTGAAACTCATCCTTGGGCATGCTGACCATGGCCATCTGTGTGGGAGGCGTTGAGGCGAACGGATTGGAAGATACGGGCATCTACCAGTTGCCTACCTCAAATGTCGACCAGGAGTTCGTGGGCGAGGAGGAAGTCGACACCCACGATGGCGGTTGGAAGGGACGAAACGGTGAACCTCTGCGAGAACTTCCGCTGGCCAATCTAGCAGCGAATGTTCTTGTCTCCATACTTTCAGATCTCCGTCGAATTGGCTGCACGGAGGGGAGGTCCTCGAGGCCGGTTCTGGGACTCGATGGCTGTGGCCGGGATGATGCTGATCTGGGCCCTGGTGTCAATGAGGAAGCTTCGGCTGCTGACTGAATCCCGCAGGTAGAGAAGACTGTGTTCTTGGCCAGCTGCTGCAGCCATTAACAGCGACCGGCCTGCTCGTTTCCCTGGAACAAGCAGAGCTGACGACACTTCTGAGCCTTGGCTCCCCAGCACTGGTGGAAGAAGCAGAGGCCTGAAGTGGATGACTTGCTTCTGGCTATGGTTTTTGTGGCCCCTGCAGGGGCTGGGTGTTCCACCGCACCACTAGAGGAAGGCTTGGTGTGGTCATGCCCATGACTTGTAACCTGCTGGACTGCTGAGCCCTCCGGGAATCGTTCGAGCCATAGCTCCTGAGCTTTTTGAGCGATCTTCCTAGGGTCGACAAAGCTCTCCTGGGACAGTAACAGCTGGATGTCTTCAGGCAGATGGTCGAGGAAGATGCGCTTGAAGAGTGGGCAGTTGGTATGTTCGCCCATAAGCGTGACCATCTCGTCCATCAACTTGATTGGAGTTCTGTCCCCTAAGGCGTCGAGGCGCAGCATCCGAGTGGCATGCTGGCACCTGGAGAGGCCGAGGGAACCAGTGAGCACCCGCTTGATTGTCCTGTAATTATCTTCCGCGGTTGCAGCACTCATTTGGTGGTGGCCTGGTCCAGGGTGGCGACCACATGGTAAAACTTGGTCATATCCAATGAAATCTGACGGAGGTGAAACTGAGCCTCTGCGTGGCTGAACCAGGTCTCCGGCTCCTGAACCCAGAAGCCAGGAAGCTTGATGGCTATAGCGTTGATCGAAGGGTCGTTCATGTTGGGTTCAAAGCCGTTTAAACCTGTTGGGGTCACCAATTGTAGCGGCGGCTACACTTGCTAACTGAAGGATCACACAACCAGATGGGTTGAGTTTAGTGAGCAAAAACTGATTTATTGCAGGCTGCCTGGCTGGTCTTATACTCCCAGCCCAGACCTGGCTGAGAACCGTGCTGGGGGGCCCTGACATCACTGGGGTGACATGTGGGTCCCCAAGCGTGGGCTTCTGAGCCTGCTGCCGAGGTCGGGAGGAAAGCCCCGACAGCGCCATTTTGGCCGGCTGCCCCACCTCGTGCATGACAAGCGGGGATGGTTCGCCTGCCTAATGGCGTACTGCCACAGAATCTTGTTAATACTTTTTTTTTAACAGATACATGAGAAATCAAAGAATTTTGGATTTCAATCTATTTCATCGAGGGATAGTTGGACAACTGTACAAGTGATCCAAGCCAATGAATGTGATGACATTTCCATGTTGTAAAGTAAACCCATATATGTAGTTCACTGCACTTTTAGAAGTGACTTTCTCCATAATTTAACAACCAAGCCTGTGGGAGCCTAGACAAGACATGAAATGGCCTCAGGTGCTGAATATTTCCTGATCATGACGGAGGTTTTGATCTGGAGATTGGGATGCTAATGGATCAAACAGGAGTCTGTGTGGCTGCAGAGTTGCTGGAGCACTGGAGGCAAATCCACAGACCTCAGTAACTTTGAAGGGACCATCTTTTACTTCTCTATCTCTCGTACTGTAAGGGACGTTCGGCAACACTAATGGTGACTGTCTTATGGCAGGCAAAAAGCAATTTCAAGTAATATTACAAGTTCTGCACTATTACACGACAATAAAATCAACACACTAATGACACTGTGAAGAAAGCAGGTCAGCTCTTCTACTCCCTCAGGAGTTTGCAGAGGTTTGTTATGACCTGGTAAATTTCGACAGATGTGTGGTGGAAAGTGTGCTGACCAGCTGCATTACCGTCACCAATACCCCTGAGCATAAAGCCCTGCAAAAGGTAGTGGCCACAGCCCATTGGAGGGCAGCAGCAATCATCAAAGAGCCACATCACCCAGCACATGCTCTGTTCTCATTGCTACCATCAGGAAACAGGTATAGGTGCCACAAGACTCATGCCACCAGGTTCAGGAACAGCTGCTTCCCCTCCACCACATGCACTATTATTTCTGCAACATGTTTTCAATTTCTCTCCCTTAATTTTGTACTTACAGATTTCTTTGGATAAATTCTGAATAAATTATATATGAATAATTTCATCATAGCCACTTAAGAAATTTATCACATTCTTAAATCCTTGGGCAACAAGGAATGTCCTTGCCTACTTTATGCACCTTAAGAGAAAATAAGAGTACTTGCTTATTAGAATAAACTACCATGAGCATTATAATGGGTACGCATAGCTATAAACTGTAACACAGTACAACTCCGATTATCTGAAATCGGATTCTCTGACATCCTCAGTTATCCAACATTTTTTTGGAGCCGAACTGACCAGGGACGTTGGGCTCCTGGCGGTGATAGTAGTGGACCTCAGGCCCCCGGCGACTGCGGGGACCTTAAGCTCCCAGACAGGAGTGGGAGCTTTGGGCTCCTGGCATGAGTGAGGCCTCAGTGAGGAAGTGTCGGTGATCGGCAATGGCCAGCATTTTTTTTGGTGAGAATTAAGCTTTATTTTAATGCTTAAAAAGCCTTACCTTGTTGTTTGTTGTTGTTTAAACACGTTACAAGTGATTTGCTGTTGCCACTGGGCTGTTTTTAAAAAATGACCGGTTGTCCAAAACAAAAACCATTTATCCGAAATGGGCTTGGTCCCGACCATTTCGGATCATCAGATTTGTACTCTATTTTAGCACAAAAATGCATATTTTGTGTAATCTATAACTTGCTTCTGCTGCGACAGAGCGATATTAGCCACCGATCCAATATTTAAGTAGCATTAAACAGGGCTCCTGAAGCTTAATCAAGGGCAATTTTCTTATGCATCAAATTTGATAAATTTTCAAAGCAAAAGCTTACAATGTAAATACTCAGCAGATCAAGCAACATCAATAGCAAGAGTAGCAAAGTTAAACCCTAGAACCATAGAACAATACAGCACAGAAACTGGACCCTTCGGCTGTGCTGAACCATTTTTTTTGCCTAGTTCCATTGACCTGCACTCAGTACATAGCCCTCCATATCTCTCCCATCCCTGTACTGTCCAAATTCTTCTTAAATGTTAAAATTGAGCCTGTATTCACCACTTCAGCTGGAAGCTCGTTCCACACTCACATCACTCTCTGTGTGAAGAAGTTCGCCCTAAACTTTTCTCCTTTCACTTTTGACCCATGTCCTCTGGGTTGGATCTCATCCACCCTCAGTAGAAAAGGCCTATCTACATTTAATCTGTCTATCTCCCTTATAATTTTAAATATCTCTATCAAATCTCCCCTAATTCTTCTACTCTCCAGGGAAAAAAAGTCCAAATCTGTTTAACCGTTCCCTGTAACTCAGATCCTGAAGTCTAAGTTACACCCTAGTAAATCTTCTCTACACTCTTTCTATCTTATTGATATCTTTCTAGTTGGGTGACCAAAACTGCACACAACACTCCATATTTGGCCTCACCAATGTCTTATACAACTTTAACATATCATCCCAACTCCTGTACTCAATACTTTGATTTATGAAGGCCAATATGCAAACAGCTCACTTAACATCACAGGTGGATAGAGTTGTAACTTTCAGGGAATTATGTATCTGTATTCCCAGGTCTCACTGTTCTACCATACTCCTCAGCATCCTACAGTTCACTGTGTATGTCCTTTCTTGGTTGTTCTTCCAAATGCAACACCTCACACTTGTCTGTATTAAATTCCATCTGCCATTTTTCAGCCAGCCCAGATCCCTCTGCAAGCTTTGAAAACCTTTGCTGACAACAACAGCTCCAATTTTAGTGTCATCTGCAAACTTGCTGATCCAATTTACCACATTATCATCCAGATCATTGATGCAGATGACAAACAACAATGGTCCCAGCACTGATCCCTGAAGCACACCACTAATCACAGGCCTCCAGTCTGAAAAGCAATCATCCACGACTACTCCCTAACTTATCCCATCCAGCTATTGTTAAATCCATTTCACTACTTCACCATGAATACCTAGCATCTGAACATTCCTGACTAACCTCTTATGCGGGCTTTTGTCAAAGGCCTTACTAAAGTCCTTGTAGACAACATCCACAGCGTTTCCTTTGTCAACTTTCCTGGTAACCTCCTTGAAAAACTCTACAAGATTGATTAAACATGACCAACCATGTACATAACCATGTTGACTATCCCTAATCAGTTTCTAGCTATACAAATAATCGTATATCCAATCTCTTAGAACATTTTCCAATAATTTACCTACTCACTAGCCTATAATCTCCAGGGTTACCTTTGGAGCCTTTTTTAAACAACAGAACCTTTGGCTAAGGACAATAGAAATATTTCTGCTAGAACCTCTGCAATTTCTACACTCCTTTAAGGTCCATGGAATATCTTGTCAGGCCCTGAGGATTTATCCACCCTTATTTGCTTTTAAGGATCAAGCACTTCCTCCTCTTTATATCTCCCCCAGCTCTTTAGGTTTCAAAAAAAGTCGACCACTTTGAGGACCAATTTTATTTCTTACTATTCTTTTGCTCTTAATATATCTGCAGAAACCCTTAGGATTTTCCTTCACATTGTCTGTCAAAGCAACCTCATGTCTTTTTTTCAGCCCTCCTGATTTTTTTATTGATGTTTTTCTTGCATTTTTATATTCCTCAAGTACCTTACTTGTTCCATGTTGCCTATACCTACCATTCACCTCCCTCTTCTTCTGAATCAGATCCCCAATATTACTCAAAAACCTTGCCTTTAATCCTGACGGGAATACACTCAAGATTTCATCTTTGGAGGTTCTCCACTTACCTCGCACATCCTTGCCTGAAAACAACTTATCTCAATCCACGGATTCTAGATCCTTTCCCATTTCCTCAAAATTAACCTTTCTCCAATTTGGAATCCTAACTCAAGGTCCTGACCTATTCTTCCACATAATTAACTTGAAACTATTGATATTATGATAATTGGACCCAAAATATTCCCCTACACATACTTCTGTCACCTGTCCTGTCTCATTCCCTAAAAGGAGATAGAGAATTTCACACTCTCTAGTTGGTACCTCTATATACTGATATAGAAAACTTTCCTGAACCCATTTGACAAACTCCAAGTCATCCAGGTCTTTTACAATATGGGAGTTAAAATTTCCTACTATCACAGCCTTATGTTTCCTGCAACTGTCTGCTATCTCTTTATAGATTTGCTTCTCCAATTCTCATTGACCATCTGGCAGTCTACCCTATGAGTGTGGTCATACCTTTCTTTATCCTCAACTCTATCCATATAGCCTCAGTAGACAAGCTCTCTGGTTTGTCCTGCGTGAGCACCACTATGATATTTTCCCTGATGAGCAATAATGCCTCTCCTCCCCCTTTCAACATCCCCCCCCGTTCTATCACATCTAAAGCAACAGAAGTCTGGAACATTGAACTGGAGCTCTGCCCCTCCTATAACCAAGTTTCATTAATGTCATAATTCCATGTGCCAATCCATGCTCTAAGCCAGTGGTTCCCAACCTTTTTCTTCCCACTCACATACCACTTTAAGTATTCTCTATGTCATTGGTGCTCTGTGATTAGTCAGGATTGCTTAAGGTTGTATGTGAGTGGGAAGGGAAGGTTGAGAACCATTGCTCTAGACCCAATTGTTACCAAAATATTTTGCTTGAGAAAAATTGTCATTGGCCCATTTCCTTTGGAGTTATGAAACTGTGCACATAACAAGTCAATTAGGCATGATTAAAACAGAGGTTTTCAAATTTATTTATTTCCACCCACATTCCACCTCAAGCAATCCCTTACTAATCACAAAGCACCTATGGCATAGGGAATACTTAAAGTGGTATGTGAGTTGGAAGAAAAAGGTTGGGAACCACTGCTCTAAGCTCACCTGCTTTTCCTACAATACTCCTTGTATTGAAATAGATGCAACTGACAACATTTCCATCACATGCAACCCATTGATTTCTAACAATGCATACAATTTTTCCCTTCTCTAACTGCCCTGGCACTCTGGTTCCCATCCCCCTGCAAATCTAGTTTAAACCCACGAGCAGCACTAGCAAACCTTCCCGCAAGGATATTTATCTCCTTCCAATTCAGATGCAAACTGTCCCATTGGTACAGGCCCCACCTTCCCTGGAAGAGAGCCCAATGATCCAAAAACTTGAAGCCCTCCATCTTGCACCTGTTTTTAGCCACGTGTTAAGCTGCATTATTCTCCTTTTTCTAACCTCACTAGCACATGACATGGGTAGCAATCCTGAGATCACTACCTTGGAGGTTCTGTCTTTCAAGCTAGTGTCTAAATCCCTGAACTGTCCTTGCAGGACCTCTTCACCTTTCCTACCCACATAATTGATCCCTATATGAACCATGACATCTGGCTGTTCCCCTCTCTACTGAGAACGCTGCAAAATTGTTCCATCTCAGATTCTGGTACCAGGAAAGAAACAGACCATCTGGGATACTTGGTCTCTTCTCCTAACTATGGAATCCCCTTCACTTTAGCTCAACTCTTCTCCTCCTGTATGTCAGTGCATCTGTACATTGTACTTAAGTATATTACACTAAACTATCATATCATATATCATGTCATACCAAATCTAATAATTATGTATTCCTGAACGATGGGGTATTCAGAAGGCAATAATCATTAGCTTCATTGATAATCTGGAGTTAAAATAAGACCAACAGATGCAAGCAGCAGATTCACTTCCCGGAATGGTATTCATTTTAAAGCAATAATGTATACAATAAATATATACGTATCATACTTTATTTGAATTTAAATTTCCCCAACTTCCATCATGGGATTCAAACTCCCATTTCTTCAGATCTTCAGATTAGTTCCAGTCTCGAAACATCAATATTTTGGAAGAAGTGACCTATTCAATCCATTAAATTTGATCACAAGTTATTTCAAGTCAAACTCCATTTTGCTGCCTCTATTGTCCCTCAATATTACTGAATAGAGCAAAATTCTATTGTAAGTTTGTATCTCCATAAGACTCTTTTCTATGTGAAGATAACTTAATATATGCAAATTTAGTTGCTGCCAGAGCATGCACCTGAACTTTACATCTTTTTCTATAATTTATTGACTCTTAAAATTCAACATGTTAGAGCCCAAGAAGAGGGGTATCAAAGATGAAGATTAACTGAATGTTATTTTTGTTATTGAGATCCACCTGATAATGAATAACTGCATCTAACAAACAGAATACCTGGGCAACTACAATTTTCAATAGCTGTCCTCACTAATGCATCCAATTCGCAAAAGAGCTTGCCAGAGAGTAACTGCAACTGAATTAGTCTTATTGGGATGTCCAAAATTTCATGGGCATTATACATTTAAAAATAAATTGTAACAAGAGATTGCTGATTTATTTATTTATTTATAACAGTTACAGTCTTCCTGGTCCATGAACCCATGCTAACCAATACACAAATTAACCTACAAACTCCATACATTTTGGAGTGTGGGTTAACCAAAACACCCAGATGAAACCCATGCACAAACAGGAAGATTTGCTTAGACCAAACATTCTCAACCTTTTTTTGGCTATGACGCCCCCCCCCCCCACCCCCTCCAACCCCACCTCAGGACTCTGCTCAAAGTTATGGATCCCCTTCCCTGTGAAGCAGTCAAGCTTTGTTGGTTTCTTCTCTCATACCAACAACATTAAAAAAAATTGTTACATGAGGTGTTAAAAAAAAAACACAAGGCTTTTACTCTGAATGTAACAACCATGGTTTGTGATTCTGGAACAAACAGACAAATAGGAAATAATTCTTACTGAACATGTAGGAAAGAACAAAAAACATTACAAAAATGTTTTAAAAATTCTTAGAGCATAATAGTTTGTACACAACAAACCATTATGGAACATTAAACATAAGCTCAAGGATGTGAAAACTTAATATAAAGAACTTTAAAAAATAATTCTTATAAAATAATTTTTTTTGTCAGATCTTGAGCTTGATCTTGTACAAGTTGGAGAATAATAGTTGAAGGTGGCCTCTTATGACAGTCTGTTCCTGGATTTTGTCAAGGAAACTACCTTGTTGAGAGAAATGCAATTAAAAATATTTCAACCTTTTCCCATAGTTTTGGAAATCTATTTGGCAGATCACTCTTAACCCAAAAATTGTTTTCAAATTGATTGAACTTACAGCATGCAATTATATCACACTGAAGATTAATAAACCTCTCTTGAATTTCTGCATCAAGATCAATAGGTTTTTCCTCAAATGGATTTAATATCCAATATGGGATACTGAGGTTTAACAGGTCATTAATTTTTTCCTGCAGATCTGTGTCTATTTGCTTTGGACATTTCACCTAAACAGTAATATCATCGCCCATCAGTGCCTCTGTGTTCATGTTCAGATTTGGAAATTGTAAAAATTCCCAATATCTGATATTGCTCCAATAGACTTCAAACTTTTTAAAGGAAAGAAACAATAGCTTCCTTAATTGTGTTTAGCCTTCAAAGCCTTGTTTGATAAATTGAGTTTGTCAAAGATATCTAACCAATAAAATATGTCCGGCTTTGCATCAAGTTTTTCTCCATGCTCATTATGAGAAAGGAAGGAAACAATCATGTCCAGAGTGCAACAAAATGATGAAGACAATTTCCTCTGCACAGCTATTCGACCTCACAAAGCAGCAGCAGCATTTGGAAATTTGTCATTTTCTTCACAGCTGCCAGAATTGAAGGGGATGTGATTTTATAAAGTTTACAGTCTTTATGACAATTGAAAGTAAAACATTTAAGCATCCGCCTAAGTTCTTAGCCACAAGGTGCTCTGTATGAATGATGCAATGAACAGTAAAGATTGAAGGTAGAACATTCTTCAGGTATGTGATGTCGTCCAACCATTGAAACAGTACCATCAGTTGCAACAGGCAAATATTTTCTCAAATGGAACACTCAAGAAGAAGAAGAATAGTCAAGTTTATGTATTTCTTAACTCCTTCTGTTTTAATCCTTCTGGCAAAATTCATCTCTTCCATCAGCTTGTTTCCATTCCCAAATCTGGCATAAGCCATGAGAAGAGCACCGTTATCTTACATAGTAGATTCGCCTAATTTTAAAGAGATTTTTTTTTGTTTGAATATTTTAGTTTAGTTTTCACAGACTTAAAAAATCCAATAAACAAAGCCATTCATGTACCTAAGCACTCTCAAAGTTTGTATTTACCCCAACCACCACCCGCCACAGCAAATACATTCCAAAAACTTAATCTTCATCTCACTCATCACAGGGCACATGACCCCTGTCAAGACCTGTTATGAAAAGAAATCACAATGGCAATCCCTTTCAAAGAAAACACTAAAAAAAAAGAAACTCAAAAGAAAAAGAAAACAGGTCCTGAAAAGAAAAGGGGAAAATCCTATTTCCATAATCACACCTTTGGCCTTACTGGGATAATTTAAGCTTATCCCTATTTAAAAGAGGGGTGGGGGGGGGGTGGAAATCAATCTATCTGAGTACCAATGTACTGCAAATAAGGTTGCCATGCTCTACCGAATGTGTCATGTTTCCTCCATAGATTATATGCGATTTTCTCCAGCGGAATGCAACTCTTCATTTCCATATTCTATCATGTGGTATTTAGCTGGCAGTCGAACTTCCATGAAACCATTATACACTTCCCTGCTCCCACTCTCTAGTAACAATCTCCCTTTCCTCAATCTCTATTTCCATCTTAGGAGACAAACTCTCAACGGACATCTTTTACAAACCCTCCACCTCCCACAGCTACCTCAACTACACCTCTTCACCCCCTATCCCCTGTAAGGATTCCATTCCATTCTCTCAATTCCTCCATCTCTGTAGCATCTTCACTCAGGACGAGGACTTCCATACCAGATCATCAGAGATGTCCTTCTTCAAACAATGAGATTTTTCCTCTACCACCATCAATTTGGCCCTCACCCGCATATCCTCAATTACCCACACATCTGCCCTGGTCCCCTCCACGTCCACATGTAACAAGAACAGGATTCCTCTTGTTCTCACCTACCACCCCACCAGTTTCCGCATCCAAAACATTCTCCTCCACCATTTGCGGCACTTACTATGTGATCCCACCATTATTCCCCTCTCCTTCCCTCTCCACCTTCCACAGGGACCACTCTCTCTATGAATCCCTTGTCCATTCCACCCTCCCTGCCAATCATCCCCTTGGAACCTACCGATGCAGGAGATGCTCCACTTGTGCCCACTCGTCCTTCCTCACCACCATTCAGTGCCCTCAAAAGTCCTTCCAAATGAAGCAACACTTCACTTGTGAATCTGCAGACATTATCTACCGCATCCAGTGCTCCTGTTGTGGTCTCCTCTACATCAGAGAGAATGGGCACAGAATGGGAGATCAGTTTGTTAAGCGCCTTGGCTCCACCCACTGCAATCACATGGATCAACTAATGGCCACCCATTTCAATTCCCTATCCTATTCCCTTGCTGACATTTCTGTCCATAGTCTCAAGCATTGCCAGAATGAGATCACCTGCAAATTGGAGGAATAACACCTCATCTTTCATCTGGGCACCTTCCAACCAGATGGCATTAATATTGTCTTCTCTGGCTTTTGGTAAAAACCCCCTTACTTCTTCCCCCATTGCCTTTCCCCAGCTCATTTTCTCTCCATCTTCCATGTCTCCTTTCGCACAGACATAATCAATTTTCATCTTTCCCCTTATCATATCCAATTAACACCTTTTGTTGGTCTGGATTGTCTGAATTCTGAAATTTCCTGTTTTTTGCTCTTCCTGCTTGTCCTTGAAGAAGGGCTCAGGCCCAAAATGCCAGCAATATATCTTTGTCTCCTATGGACATTGAAAGACTGGCTGAGTTCCTCCAGTATTTCAGTGTGTTTTTATGACATACATTCCCTACCCGTCACGAAAACTCAAAGCAAAATGAGCGGACGCTTCTGGATGCAAGAAATATGGGCAAATCTTTTTGTTCTACTATACTACTAAACAGAGAGTCGTGATTACCTTAAAGTGTTAGCACAGCTTGCAGGTTGCTGGCCGGGTTCCAAGGCAGATACTGAGGGAGGGGTTTGGGTGTGATAGCCTTTATGGGGATATCTGGGATGGAGGAGTCACAGGTTCAGGGGGAGAGCCAGCCCATACAACACATACATACATCTATACACATAGTGGTAGCACCACACCCACATGCTTATTTTCTGGAATTGAAGGCAATAGAACAAAAGAGGAAAACTACGTGAAGTGCAATTCATAGCCAAAGCTGGCTCCATGTCAGTCAAACGCAATCATGTCGAAGCAAGTAATGCTCTGGTTATTTTCCACATACATCTAGGTCATTCTGTCTCCAAATACTTCCAATCTTGAAAAATATCTTGTGTTGCTTTGCAACTATGCAGCAAAGCCCAGCAGCAAAGTCCTTCACTTTCCCTAAAAATGTTTAATCCATTCAGTTTCCATGCCCTCTATATACCTTGAGCAATCCCCCCCCTCCCCCACCCCGCATTTAGAATTTCAGTCCATCATCCCCCTTAAATGTGATGTGGCCCCAGGAAGGCCATTTGGCCCCCATTGAGAATGGCTGGCTCAGACAGTGAAAAAAATAATAATTGAACAATTTAAAAAGGTTCAAACCTCTATTCTGGAAAGAAGTAGTATTTCCTCAGAAAGATTTCCAAACTCTGTTACTTAAGGAATCTTAAATATCTTGCAGGGACTCAGCAGAAGGTAGGAACCATAGATTCTGCTGACAATTCTAATCAACAATCCATTCCAATGTCTTTCTTTCTTTGGCTTGGCTTCGCGGACGAAGATTTATGGAGGGGGTAAAAGTCCACGTCAGCTGCAGGCTCGTTTATGGCTGACAAGTCCGATGCGGGACAGGCAGACACGGTTGCAGCGGCTGCAGGGGAAAATTGGTGGGTTGGGGTTGGGTTTTTCCTCCTTTTTATAATGCAGTAGTTTTCAACATTTTTCTTTCCATTCACCTACCACTTTAAGTATTTGCTATGCCATAGGTGTTCTGTAAGGGATTGCTTAAGTGGTATGTGAGGGTGAAAAGTGCTTAAGTGGTAAAGGTGGAAAGAAAAAGTTTGAAAACCACTGTTTTAATCGTAACTAATTGACTTGAGCCAATGACAATTTTTCTCAAGCAAAATATTTCAGTAACAATTGGGTCGAGAGCAGTGATTCTTAACATTCTCTTCCTAATCACGGAGCCCCGATGGCATAGTGATTACTTAAAGTGGTAGGTGAATGGAAAGAAAAAGGTTGAGAACCACTGCACTAGTGAACTTAAAGCAAACAAAATAACATGCTTTTGCTACATACTCTACCTAAATTCCACAGCACTGATTTAGATCTTTTCTTGGTAATAAAAATGTAAATTTATCTCTATATGTAACACTGTAACCTCACAATCACATAATGACAAAGCATGACTAACAACCCTTTAATCATGTGCCGAGGAGAAGGCACATGTTGCAGCCTTAATTCCTCTCACACGGCTGCCTGGATTGCTTCTCAACTCAGTTTATCTGGAACTGTTTGGGTAGAAAATTAATTGCAACCCTCCCTCAGTCAGCCAGGGCGCATCGTGGTCAATAACAATCCGTTGGAAATATGACCAACAGCAATCAAGAGACTCCAGCTGGCAATAGTCTATTAAGGCCAGGGATGGAATAAATCACCCAACACTTCTTTTAATGGTTACCTAATGAGTTATGTTACAAAATACATTTGGGCCTGCCACATTGACCACCGCCAGTGGGCTGATAACGCCTCAAACCGTGCATCTTGGCGCCTCACAGTTTGGCGGGCAGCAACCTCCTTTGAAGAAGACCGCAGAGCCCACCTCACTGACAAAAGGCAAAGGAGGAAAAACCCAACACCCAACCCCAACCCACCAATTTCCCCCTGCAACCGCTGCAACCGTGTCTGCCTGTCCCGCATCGGACTTGTCAGCCACAAACGAGCCTGCAGCTGACGTGGACTTTTTACCCCCTCCATAAATCTTCGTCCGCGAAGCCAAGCCAAAGACATTTGGGCACTTCAGGTGAGTGTAGAATATGATTTGCAAAACAATGTGAGGACATTTTCAAAGGACTATCTTGGATCCCATGACTCATCAGTGAATTCAGAAGGAAGAAAAATTAGATTTTAAAAATTATTCTAAACATTATGGAATATTAATTAAAAGGATCCCATAATACATAGTGCACATACTGTATACACATTTGAGCATTACATACAGATGCTGGGAGCTTCAAATAAATATTCCAGATCTATCAAATTATATTTCCTCATGACACAGGAAGATCTTTTGGCCCTTTGAGCCAATGCTGGTTTACAGAGCAATTGTATTCATCTAAATATTCATGTAGCCTATTCTCCTGACATTTCTATCAACTTCCCTAGCTGCCCCTCCCACATCTGACCACTCATCTACACACTAAAGGGAATTTATGGTTGGCAATTAACCGCTGACACAAAGTTACAGATAGAACATTCAAACTTCACTCAGATGCTCTGGAGGTCAGGATTGAACCCTTAGTGCAAAAGAGGCGAAGCTGTAGCTTTACTAACCATACCTTTGTTTCTTTCTATCAGAATTTTAATTGATGAATACCAATCCACCAGATGAACATTATTATGCTCCCTGGGTGTGCCGTGTGCATACAAATAAGGGCAGAAAACAACATTGACCTTCGTTAAGATCACAGGGAAGAATGGAAAAATTAAGCTTTGCACATGTGAAGCATAAATCTGATGGGTGTGAACTGAAATTACTAACTTTCTAAGATCATAAAATGGGCAAGAGTCCAAGCTAGAAATGGATTGGTTAACTTGACACATTTACAATGTATGTTGAATGAGCGCAAGGCATCTCCCCTATTTATTTTCTTTCCAATCTCTATTTACTTGTAAAGCTGAAGCCCTGTCAGACACATTGACAGCAATTGTAGGAAACACCCTGGCCATGGCTGCTCAGAGTTCCTGAGAGAAGAATTTTACTGTAGCTTTGCAGAGTTGTTTAAAGACAAATGCAGAGAAAATTAAAAGGCTTTGAGTAGCAGAGTCACATTATTTTTTTCCCCAACACAGCAGAAGCCAAGTATAGGGGCAGTTCATAGATTTAAAGAATCCTGATTTCTGACAGATTCTGAAATGAATGTGGATTCCAGTTGGACAGTTTCAACGTACAATGTTTCTACGATATATTTCAATATTATTAAAGCTTGATAGGTTTTTCTTTTAGACATACTCTATCGTCTAGAGATCCTTGCATAGTGCATTGTAGACCTGTTCTTGCTGAACTGTATAGCTTAGAAGGGAATTGGAATGAAATGGAATTTCTAAATGTTATTCCTTATAATCCAAAAGAGGAAACAAGTATGATTTGTTTTTGTATTATATATCATGGAGTTAATCACTGCCTTTCTGAGGGATTGAGCCACCACACTTCTGAAATTAGTTTGGTGAGGATGTTTGTTCACTGGAAATTAATTCTTAATATGCTCTTCAGCGCTTGACGTCCTGTTTTGCGGAAACTGCCAAAATGTTTGGCCTGGAAGTCAGCCTGAAGAAAACTGAGGTCCTCCATCAGCCAGCTCCCCACCATGACTACCAGCCCCCCCCACATCTCCATCGGGCACACAAAACTCAAAACGGTCAACCAGTTTACCTATCTCGGCTGCACCATTTCATCAGATGCAAGGATCGACAACGAGATGGACAACAGACTCGCCGAGGCAAATAGCGCCTTTGGAAGACTACACAAAAGAGTCTGGAAAAACAACCAACTGAAAAACCTCACAAAGATAAGCGTATACAGAGCCGTTGTCATACCCACACTCCTGTTCGGCTCCGAATCATGAGTCCTCTACCGGCATCACCTACGGCTCCTAGAACGCTTCCACCAGCGTTGTCTCTGCTCCATCCTCAACATTCATTGGAGCGCCTTCATCCCTAACATCGATATGGCAGAGGTCGACAGCATCAAGTCCACGCTGCTGAAGATCCAGCTGCGCTGGGTGGGTCACGTCTCTAGAATGGAGGACCATCGCCTTCCCAAGATCGTGTTATATGGCGAGCCCTCCACTGGCCACCGTGACAGAGGTGCACCAAAGAAGAGGTACAAGGACTGCCTAAAGAAATCTCTTGGTGCCTGCCACATTGACCACCGCCAGTGGGCTGATATCGCCTCAAACCGTGCATCTTGGCGCCTCACAGTTTGGCGGGCAGCAACCTCCTTTGAAGAAGACCGCAGAGCCCACCTCACTGACAAAAGACAAAGGAGGAAAAACTCAACACCCAACCCCAACCAACCAATTTTCCCATGCAACCGCTGCAACCGTGTCTGCCTGTCCCGCATCGGACTTGTCAGCCACAAACGAGCCTGCAGCTGACGTGGACATTTACCCCCTCCATAAATCTTCATCCGCGAAGCCAAGCCAAAGAATTCTTAATATGCTGTAATAGGTTCATAATCAAATTGGTTTCATATTTTGAATGAAGGCAAGCTCACTGTTCTCTGTTCAGGTATATTCTAACTATTTCATGTTTCTCAGGATCTGTTCTCATCCTGAGTTTCACATTTTCTGGCATATATCTGAACATGGATACACTTAACCTCTCCCTGCAAAAACACCTGCTCATTCCATCTCAAAGACACTGTGGTCTGTAGTTCTTTATCCTCCATTATATCTCGTGCTGCAAGGTGATCTTTTCCTTAAAGAACACAAACTTAATGAGTTCTTTGATTATTACTTTCTCTCCTGACTTTTCTTCCCCCTTTACTTTTTCTGACCTCATCTCTCCCCCAAGTTCCACTCCATGCTAATTAGTTACCATCCCTTCTGATCTTCTCTGATCTAAGTAATCAGTCCTCAGCAGACACCTCAGCGTTGTCTCCTTTGCCTTCATCTGAATTAATTACATAACATTTAACTCTTCATATAATACCTCTCTCTCCATGCCCATTTCTTTAGCCAGGAATCTTCACCTCAGACTGTAATCCATTTCTCATACTTGCAGAATTTCCAAACCATTTGGAATCCTCTCATTGGCCTTTCACCCTCTTGAGATCAACTTGTTGCTAATTGCAGAGGTGATATTGACCACCTTGATTTTTCTGCAACCTTCTCTCTAAACTATCCATGTCTAAATTGCAGAAATCTGCTCATTCAGAACTATCCCTTACATTGCTATCAAACCTGTTGACAAGGATGGTGTAGTTGCCTTGTGAACTGACTTTGACATTTCGCATGTTCTAAACATAATTTCACAAACACTTCCTCATACCCTTTTTCTGGACATTGATTCCACTACCAAATGTTCAGTCTCCCAGATAATCACAAACCTCATTTCCCTTCATAGCTTCTAATATGTAGTTTTCCAGCTCTGCCCTGTTTGTTTCTACCTCCTGCCCATGATCACTGATCTGGATCCTTGCTTTTCTTATTAGCGTTTCAACCTACTCTTGCCCCACCAAACTTCTTTCTTCCTACTTTGACTTGATCGTTTTTCCCCTGATCTAGGCCATTCACACTTACATCTGTTATACCTCTGCTGTTTCAAGTTTTCAATCCCCTAGTCCCAATCTTCACTGTTGATGTGCAATCTCACTGCACAAGGAGGATACAAAAGTTCTCCATTCTTTCCTTGAACAGAATTCCCCCAGATGAATTCATTTGCCTGACTGAACTTGCTCTCACTTTGAACAACTTCTCTTTCAATTCCATTCTATTCCTCCAGATCAAAGATGAGAATTTGGGAATTTGCTTGGTTCAAGCACCCCAGTCTTTTTGTAGGATGTATGGAAAAGTTTTTGTTTAACTCTCAATTGGATTCACTACCTCCAGTCTTTTTTTCTGTATTAAGGTTGCTTCAGGCATTCTTTCAGACTTGAAAATATAATATTTTTGTTATCATCTCTAAACCTGGTCTCATTTTCACTTAGTCCACCTTGGATTCATCCATTCCCTTTCTTGATCTCTTTGTCTCTATTTCAGAAACTAAGCTAGCCACAAACATCCATTACAAACCTATGGACTCACTCCACTATCACCTCCTCCATCCTTGCCTTTATTCTATTCTCCCAGTTCCTCTGTCTCCATCATGACAGAGATGTGGCAAGTTTTCATTGAACATTTGTATGGTACTCTGCATAAATATATTTATTTGAGGCAAGGAAAGGACAGTAGGGTGAAAGAACCATAGAAAATCTAGTTAAGAGAAAAAGAAAAGCTTCTGAGAGGTTTAAGAAGATACTGATAGACCTCTTGAGAATTACAAGGTTGCCAGGAAAGAGTGCAAGAAAGGACTTTGGAGAGCCTGAAGCAGCCATGGCGAGCAAGATTAAGGAAAATCCCAAGACATTCCTCAAAAGTATATGAAAAACAATAAGATGAGTCATGTGAGTTTAGGACCCATGTGGAGTGATGGTGGAAATGAGTGCATGGAGTTGGAGGAGGCAGTGGAGGTTCTTAATGAATACTTTGCTTCTGTATTCACTGGAGAAAAGGGGATGTTTTGGAGATTTTGAAAAGCATGGTTTGATAAGTCAAGGTTTACTGAAGGCTACTCTGGGAAGCGAAGGAGGAGATTGCTGAGCCACTGGCAATGATCTTTACATTGTTACTGGGGACAGAAGAAGTAGCAGAGGATTGAAGGGTTACAAATGTTGTTCACTTGTTCTAGAAAAAGAGTAGTCATAACCCAAGAAATTATAGTCCTGTGAGTCTTAATGCAATGGTGGGCAAGCTAATGAAAAAGATCCTGAGAGACATGATTTACAAGCATTTAGAGAGGTGTAATCAGATAGGGATAGTTAGCATGGCTTCCACAGGGTATGGTCATTATTTGAGGCTCTAACAAAGCACTTTGATAAATGTAGAGCAGTGTATTTAGGTCTATGGGTTTCAGTAAAGAGTTTAATATAGTTCCCCATGCAAGCTTTATTCAGAAAGTAAAGAGGCATGGAATCTATGAGGGCCTTTCTGTGTAGATAGAGAATTAGCTTGCTCAGAGAAGGCAAAGAATGGTTGTAGATGCTTCATATTCTGCATGGAGATCAGTGACCAGTGGTGTTCTGCAGGGTCTGTTCTGGGACCCATCCTCTTTGTGATTTTTATAAATGACCTGGATGAGTAAGTTTGTGGAGGGCATGAATTTTGAATAGTCTGGAGGGTTGCTATTTGTTACCGAGGGACATTGATAGGCTGCAGAGTTGTGCTGAGAAGTGGCAGATGGAGTTTAACCCAGAAAAGCTGTTCATTGTGGTGTGTCAAATTTGAAGGCAGAATGCAACGTTAATGGGAGGACTCTGAGCAGTGTGGATGAACTGAGAGATCGTGGAGTACACGTCCACAGGACACTCAAAGCTGCAGTACAAGTTGGTAGTGTTGTTAAAAAGGCGTATGTTTTGTTGGCCTTCATTAACATGGAATCAAGTTCAGGAGCAGAAAGGTAATGTAAAAACATTGGTTTTGATCCCACTTGGAATTTTGTGTTCCGTTCTGGTCATGTCACTACAGGAAGGTTGTAGATTATTTTGAGAGAGTGCAGAGTAGATTACAAGGATGCTTCCTGGAATGGAGAACGCACCTTATGAGGATAGTTGAGTGAACTTGGTGTTTCTTGTAGGAGTGATAGAGGATGAGAGGTGACCAGATAGAGATGTACAACATGATGAAATTTGAATTGTTTTTATATTTTAAATTTAGACATATAGCATGGTAACAGACCCTTTTGGCCCACAAGCCCCATGCTTCCCCATTATACCCAATTAACCTACAACCCCAAGTACGTTTTGAATGTTGGGAGGAAATTAGAACTCCCGGGGAAAACTCGCACAGATACAGGGAGAATGTACAAATTCCTTACAGATAGCATGGGATACAAACCCCGGTCCTGATTGCTGACACTGTAACAGCGTTGCACTAATCATTCTGCTAACTGTGGCATTGATCATGTGGAGACATTTTCCTAGGGCTGAAATGGCTAACATGAGAGGGCATATTTTTAAGGTGCTTAGGAGTAAGTACAGGGGGATGTAAGAGGTACATTTTTTACCAAGAGTAGTGGGTGCATGGAATGCACTGCTGGAATGGTGGTGGAGGCAGGTGGAATAGGTTCTTTTAAGAGACCATTAGATAGGTACATGGAACTGATATAAATGGAGGGTTACGCAGTAGGTAATTGGTAGAGTGGGTTATTGTGTCAGCAGAGCACTTTGGGCTGAAGGGCCTGTACTATCTGTAGATTTCTATGCCCTATGTTCTATGATACTTGACTTGCAACAGCTCAAACTGAGCGAACATGCTTAAGAGGATGAAGACCATATGTTGTGTTGAGAATGAATGTCAGGGTTGATGGTTTTAGAGAGAGATTTGTAATCACATGTAACGTTTATTAACACATAAAATTTATAGAAGAGCGTGGGAAAATCATAACAGGAATAAAACGTACAAAATTTATAGAAGAGTGCGGGAAAATTGTAACAGGAAACAAAGAGGGGAGAATGTTAAACAGAACACAATTACTGATTCACAGAGATGATGCAGACATTTGCACACTATAAGCAGGGGTTCTACACATGCTCCCAGACCCCTGATCATTGGGAGGTCACTCTATTACACAATATACACAGGGAGGTGCACATGCTTCCGGACCCCTGATCATTGGGAGATTTGGCTCTACTCTAAGTATAAATCTATATGAATTTGATCTATTGCAATAATATGGGCCAGCTTCAGTGCAGTACACACATTAACCACAACCCTGTTATTGGCAATAGAGCTGGAGGACATCCCACCAAGAAAGTATAGATGGAGATTAAACTCCATGCTACTTAAAAGACAGGATTTTAGAGAATTCATTGAGTGACAAATTAAAATGTACTTTGAAATAAATACGGAATCAGTGAAAGATAAGTTTATACTATGGGAAGCAATGAAAATGTTCATCAGAGGGCAGATAATAAGTTATGTAACTAAGATGAAGAAGGACTACAATCAGGAAATAGAACAGTTGGAAAGGGAAATAGCAAGTTCAGAAAAAGAATTAGCAATAAAGGAAGATACAAATAAAAGAAGAGAATTGACAGACAAAAAAAAATGAAACACTCCAAATATATAAGGTGGAGAAGAACATAATGAAGACAAAACAGAAGTATTATGAGCTAGGAGAGAAAACTCACAAAATACTAGCGTGGCAGCTTAAGACAGAACAAACTAAAAGAACGGTATTGGCATCAAGGAAAAAGGACAAACAAATTACATATAACCCAACGGAGATCAACGAAAACTTCAGGAAATTCTACGAGCAACTATATCAAACTGAAAACAAAGGGAAAGAAGACAAAATAGATGAATTTCTAACTAAAATTGAACTACCGAAATTGCAAACAGAGGAGCAAAATAAATTAATAAAACCATTTGAAATAGAAGAAATACAGGAGATATTCAAAAAACTACCGAACAATAAAATGCCGGGAGAGGATGGACTCCCAATAGAATTCTATAACATTTAAAGACTTATTCCTCCTCTCCTGGAAGTAATGAACCAGATTGAAAAAACACAAAACATACCAGATTCATGTAAAACCACGACCCTTTCAAGGGATGTCCACTGTAGCGACCTGGCATGGAGCAATGTCCAGGGCTGGGACCAAGAGGCAGAGAGAGAAGTTAAATACTGTGCCAATCTGTGTGTCTAGCCAATAAGGACATTAAGTGATTTGAATTAGCCAACAGCAAGGTATGCACTAATTAGTGACCGGAGCCCAACTTTGACTGACAGTTGATGCGACTTCCAAATAAGTTTCAGACCTGGAGGTCACATGACCACCTGTAATACAGACATTAAGTGAAGCCATGCTTCCTCCACACACATTCCACCCCTTGGAAGCCACATCACTCCGAAGTCACATTGATGAGAAACAACAAACAACAGCAGGCATTTTGAGCACTGACATGATGCCACAAGGGGAAAATTCACGTGAAATAATGTTTAAAACTTACCAAACATAAACATGATTTCTGTTTACAAAAGAAGACCACCTCCCCCACCACCGCCGCTGGCAGTCCCCGACATCACCCCGCTGCCGTCCCTGGTCCCCAACTACATTCCCTGTTCCTGCCCTGGAGCCTGAGGTGACTTCTTCGATGTGGAGAATGGAGTTGCCATCACTGACTCCAGCTGCAGCTGATACTGAAGACTTGGACCCTGCTTCTTTTGGCAATGTCCATTACTATTGTATGATCCATGATACTCCATCTTCAAACCGTAACTTTGAATCTACAAATTTTAAGTATGAATCTATAAATTGTAACTAAGTCCCTGACACTACTTATAAGACATCTCAGGGTGATTGAAAAAGAGAAAAACAAAATCACAAAAGGTCTTGTGCTCATAATGTGAACCACAATAGGTACAAATGAAAGTCCAATGCCGAGGTTTAGGTTTTCTTTGTTGTTTAAACAAGCTGGTGTGGGGGCCACAGTTATCGGTGAGGTTGGAGGCTGAAATCAATGATTCAATCACAGCGTTCTTTTGATGGACCCTCAGATTGAGAAGAGGAATAGCTTGAAGAATAATCTTCTCCTGTCTGGAGGGGAAGGGGGGCGCAGAGCTCAAAAGATATATTAATGGGGATCACCACCTGAGGGGAGATTGGTTCACACTGGATGGGCAGCACATGGGAAGCTCCATCCCCACGGGGCTTCCCCCTGCAATGCTCTCTCCAGAGAGCAAACATCTACGTAAGTCACCGGCAAGGTTACATCACTATTCTTTCCCTCTGCCCTGAAACCTAGAGCAGGAGCTCTCTGCTCCATGTACTCCAATCCCTTCAGGAGGGTAGTGGCTTCCTAATGAAAGAACAGGGAATTGGGTACCCCCTCATCTCCCAAATGAAGCAGCAGCATGGCCAAGTGCTCACCTGGCCATTGGAGGTATCGATCCCCTTGCCCGCCTATCCCCTTACCAGAGTGTCTTGTGGCTCCACTGCCTCACAATGACTACCTGTGTGCCTATCTGAGGTCACCCCGTTTTCGACTACCTCCCCATTTTGGAGAATTGGCTGGGCCCTGGTGGCAGACCTGGGACCGCATGGTCACTAGTCGGACGTAAAGGCTCGAGCACATGGTGGGGAGGAAGTGAGTCATGGGGCTGTTTCCTCAGAGCTATGGTCATCCATCCACACATACCCATCCCCTGCTGGACAACGGTTTGGACTTTTCCTGAATCGACCTGCAAGCCAGGCCAGAGAGCTGCTTGCAGCTGCTGTGTTTTAATTACCGTGGAAATGGCCTCCATGATTTTAAAGTCTGTGGTCTCTTCCCCTTAGCCAATGTGAAGTTTCCAATACTCCTGTTGCAAGAATTCTACCTCCCTATCTTTCCAGGTCGCTTGCCCTTTGGCAGTCTGCAGTGCCTCTTGCAGTTCCCAACACTCCTGTTGCAGGGATTCTATCTCCCTATCTTTCTGGGCACCCTGACCACTTAACTTGGATGTAATACCCCACTAGCACCTGAGTAGGAATATCAGCAATGATTTCCCACCCCCCCCCCCTCCCAGTAACTCCAGGTGGGAGACCACATGGTGAGCTATCTTCCGTCCATAAGGGTCTAACTTGTTAATCAATTGACTGACATGGCGTGATTTGCTAGCCATGCTGCCAAATGACTGATCCCCCTGACGGTCATCAGTCCACTCGAGGATTTTATATTCTGACCCCAGGCTCCCTTTCCTACTTGTGGGTTGCCTCCTGCTGCCCCTGTTGGTGAGCAGCTACACAGTAAACTGTGCACATGACAGGACACCCACACATACAGTTAGTAACACGATTTCCCACATATTGAAGACAATATTCCAATCCTGCATAGTTAAGACTTCTCATGTGTCTAGTCATAATTCTTTGAACCCTTCTCATAGCGCTAATTGTTTGTGTTGAGAAAGAATGTCAAGTTTGGTGGGTTCACAGAGAGATGAGTCCAGACACAAGGGTTTGGAATTACACGTAACTTTTATTAACACATGCACAATTTATAGAAGAGCATGGGAAAATCATACCAGGAAACAAACAGTGTGCAATTACTAATTCACACAGGCAATGCAGACATTTGCATGCTATAAGCATCGGTTGTACACATGCTCCTGGACCCCTAATCATTGGGAGGTTGCTCTATTACCCATTATATGCAGGGGTATTCATACTGCAAGTATTGATCAATAGCAATTTGATCTATAGCAACACTACAGCTCAGCCTCAGCACAGTGCAGACCTTACCTGCGACTTTTCCAAGCAACATCCATAGTGGCGACCTGGCATGGAGTAGTGTTCGGGGCTTGGGCCGAGAGAGAGAGAGAGAGAGAGAGAGAGAGAGAGAGAGAGAGAGAGAGAGAGAGAGAGAATTCCTGTGGTCTCTTGTACTGTGCCAATAAAGACACTAGGTGATTTGAATTAACCAATGGCAAGATGTGCACCAATTAGTGACCAGAGCCCAACCTTGACTGACGGGTGATGTGACTTCCTAATAAGTTTCAGATAGGGAGGTCACATGACCACCCACAATACACACATTCAAGGAGGCCACACTTCCTCCACACACATCATATGACAGGATAATGGCCATTGACAGGCCTGTGAGCCTCAGGGTCAGAATGGAGAACATGTTCTCTATGCTGTGGTGCGCACAGAAATAATCATCTGAAGCATTGCCGGCAGCTGCTGTACATGTACATGAGGTTTTTCGCTCTCTGCTTCCATCTGAATCTATAAGCATGGCCAAGAATACAGACACTAAATCAATGTCTGATGGAAGCACATTTATCAATTTCATCCTCCTTCAGGCACACAAATGTTGTTGTTAATTGATTTAGCTTTGATTTACTTACAGACGCATGGTATCGATGGCCAACAGCAGAAGTATTTTCAAAGCTAGCTGGTGTCAGGGGAGAAAGGTGTTTTTTAAAATAGTCTGGCTGGCTGATGATGAATGATACATAATATTTTTCAGTATTGGAGGTGGTTGCCAAACTGTTGTTGAGAGGCAGGCAAAATAGCAAACAAATTTAGCTTAAAAAATTGGTACAAGGAGCAATTATGAAAACTTAAAATAGGGTGCAGCTAATAAAATGCATACCTGAAGATGTGAGAGTATGTCCATTTAACCATAGCAGGTCTGCTGCAAATCAACAGCTTCACAGGAAAATGGGAGTCTGTGGAAGGAAGCTAATGAGAGAAATCCCCCCCTGAATAATGTCTCTGCAGCTCAGAGGTATGATGGTGAAGGGAAATAAAACTACTGTTCAGCTGTTCATGAGAAAGGAATGGACAATTCAAATGTGTGGGTTCAATTAAGCCTTAATCAATTTATTAATGAAATATTCTTTCCCTGTACAATTAATCAGTAAAAATTAAAAATGTCTGCAAGGTGGTGACAGATGTATATTGAAATTACTTTGGACATTGCAAAGCTGCATTCCTAAATTGCTCCTGAGAAACAATAATAATAAATTGCTGTTGAGTTAATTATTGTTGTTGGATAATGCCACAGACTGTTCAAATCAGAAAGATACCACATTGAAGGTAATGTGAGTGACAGGCAATTTATTCATGCTCAGACCTTCAGCACCTACATTGCTGGAGATCGTTTGTAGTTTGGTAATTAAAAAAGGGTACCTAAATGCAATATAGATTCGGATAATACTGTGGGAGAAGTGCATATTATCATGAAATTTGTGAAGTAATGTGATAAAATCTTCACCAATCTTCATGTTAAACTGATTTATTTGTTCAATGCTCTAAGGGTTCATTTTCCACATAGCTGAATTTTGCGATAAATGTATCACATTCTTGCTTGGTGTGGTGAGACCACACAGTTAACTGAGTATGATAATGGAATCTTGGCTATTTCAATATTTTTGTTTCATAAAAGTGGCACAGTGGTTTGCAGAGCTTGCTGTTTCAGGCCACTGAGAAGCCAAAATACACAACTTTGCGAAGGATGGAGAATTTTGTTCGCTGTCGAATATTTAATGCACAGTTGGATAAAATTCACATTCAGTTACAATTTCTAAACATACAATATACAGTAAAATCCTTGGAATCCAGCACCTAAGGGGATTGTTAGATGGCGGATAAGTGAATTTTCTGGTTGCTTGAGATTGCATGATTGGTGAACTAGCGACAAGGTGTGGCAATTTTAAACTTCTATATTTTTTGGCTATTTATTTTCTGTGTTTTTTTTGGTCAGTTGCTTGAGGCTGTCAGTTGCTTGACATCCAGATATCAGGGGTTTTACTGAATAAACATTCAAGTCCACATCAGAAATATTGTTTATTTACATCAAATTATTATTTTTTTATTTGTTTAAAATAATTGGTTTATATTAATGTCTCCTACTACAAAAAAATGAAGCTTCTGCATTGAATTGAGTTTGCAGCATCTTTATTCTTGATCATGAACCTCAACCAATGCATTTCCCCTTCCAAGTTATTGTTCTCCATTTCAACATAAGACAGGCAGCTAGCAATGTTATTGAAGTCATTGCTCAGGTCTTACCATCTTCCTGCTTTCAACTGCCTCCTGAAACTCTCTCTACCACAAAGTAGTTCCTATGAGATTTTTGTAAGGTATCCTCTTCAACTTGATTAAATAATTATTTGTGTTCTTTTCAATACAGATGCCAAAATCTGCCATTTCCACACTGAACTGTCAATCTTTGGCCTTCTCCTCTGATGTAATGAGGCCTAGAGGAATAAAACATATTCCATCTAGGCTGTCTGCACCCCATTAGTATGAATACTCAATTGTCCAATTTTGGATAACAACTCCCCTCCCCTTTCTTCCAAGCTCCTTCTTTTCTACCCCTCATCCATATTTTTGCCCTTGTTCCCACCCATTCTCATCTTCCTCCCCTCTGGTGATATCCTCTTCTACCTACAAGTCACCACATGTTTTCTCCCCCCACCCCCAACCCCACAATTCCATCTGGTGTCATCTGATGGATTTCCTCCTATTTGCTTATCATTCTTCATCCTCCCTAGTTCACTAATTCTCTAATGGCTCCTTAAATTGTCATTTAAGAAAAATTTGGACAGGTACATGGATGGGAGGGATATGGAGGGCTATGGTCAGGGTGCAGGTCAATGGGACTAGGCAAAATAATAGTTCAGCACAGACTAGATGGGCCAAAGGGTCCACAGTGCTGTAGTGTTGACTGGTTCTATGGTTCTATCCAACCCTTCTCACCTCATTATACCACTATTTCCCTGGCCTCTTGGTGAAGTGTTCTGAACTAAAATGTTGGTAATCCTTTTTCTCCCACTGATGTAAACTATCCTCCTGAGATACTCCAGCAGATGGTTTTATGATCAAAAATAGTGTGATTATTTTGGTTAATTATGACTCAAGCATATCTTGGTTTCTTTTGACTGTCCTTTGATCTCTTCCTCTGAAGGCTTCTTTAAAATGGTCCCTATTTCCTCCTGAAGTATAAAATTGCTTCTTATTTCAGTTCTCCTCATGATACTAGGAAGGCAGGCTTTGAAATAGCATAGAAAATCTCTGAAGTAAGTGGCCATTCAACTCAGCATATTGGTGTCAAGAAACGCTATTGCAGCCATCCCACCAACTAACCCTGGGTCAGCAACCCCATAGGCCACGACTCTTCAAATAGATGTTAAGTTACCTTTTAAATGTAATGATGATGTTTGTCTTAAGTATCCATATCAACAATTTTTCTCAGTTCCCATCTAATCCTACTACTAACTATTTGGAATCAATACCGACTGGTTTCTGACACTTCTGTCAAGGGAAATAATACTAGTTGTTCAATTTAGGCCTGACATGATTATATACATTTTAATTAAGTATTTCATCAACCTTTTATGTTACAAAGGAAACATAGAACACTACAGCACAGAACAGGCCCTTCTACCCTCGATGTTGTGCCAACCTATATATTCCTACCAAAAAAAAGAATCTCATAATCCTCTATCTTTCTTTCATCCATGTACTTATCTAGGAGTTTCTTAAATGCCCCTAATGTTCCAGCCTCCATCACCACCCCTGGCAAGGCATCCAGGCACCCACAACACTCTGTCTAAAAAAACATACCCCTGGTGTCTCCCCTCAACTTTCCTCCCTTCACTTTGTACAGATGCCCTCTGGTGTTTCCTACTCCTACAGTGAGAAAAAAGGTACTGGCCGTCTACCTTATCCATGCCTCTCAGAATTTTGTAGACCTCTACTAAGTCAACTCTGATCCTTCTACACTCCAGCTTATCCAATTCTTCTCAATAGGTATGATTTCCCAGTCCTAGAAACATCCTTGTGAATCTCTTTTACATCTTCTCCAGAGCAATCACGTCTTGCCTGTAGTATGATTACCATAACCATAATCAGTATTCAAGCTGTGGTCCAGCATTAACTCCTTGCTCTTAGAATTATAGTGTCATTGAGCATGGAGCAGGCCTACCAATTCAACTTGTGACTTTGTCAGATTTCAGATTTATCATCGAAGTACATATAGGACATCACATACAACCCTGAGATTCTTTTTCCTGTAGGTGAGGCAGAATTACCACTTATTGGTAGTGCAAAAAAACTGTACTCAGTGAACACATGTAAACAAATAAAGAAATGTAAACAAACCATCTAGCAATACAGAGAGAAAAAAATCAATAAAGTGTAAAAGTAAGAATCCTTAAATGAGTCCCTGATTGAGTTTGTTGTTGAGGAGTCTAATGGTGGAGGGATAACATCTGTTCCTGAATCTAGTGGTAAGAATCTTGTAGCACCTATGCCTCTTTTCTGATGATAGCAGTGAGAATAGAGCATATGCTGGATGATGTGGATCGTTGATGAATGCTGCTACTCTCCATTGTTCCCTGTAGATATTCTCAATGGTGGGGAGGGTTTGCCTGTGATGTCCTGAGCTGTGTCCACTACCTTTTTCAGGGTTTTACATTCAATTATTGGTCATCAGTATCTCAGAACCCCTCAAATCTGAATGGAAGCAAATTATTGTCAGCACAGTTGGTTACAGTGGAGATCTTCCTCTGTGTATTTACGTGCACATGGCTGGGCATATGTGTTGCATTAGGGAGGCACTTTCACTTCATCTGTGGTAGAGAAACAGCTTTACATATTACTACAGCCCACCTGTCTGGGAGCTGTGTGAGGAAATTTAAGAGAGAGAGAGAGAGAGAGAGAGAGAGAGAGAGAATGACATATTTTGCTTTGTGTTACAATATCAAGTTCTGTGTGTTACAGTGGACTTTACTTGAGATGACATTTTAAATATGAATCTCGTGCAGCCTTCTGCATTTTTCTCTGCAGAGGGAGTCTTATTTTTTTTTCCATTGGTATCACTAGGGTGTGCAGACCTCACCAGGTGACACCATCAGAGGGGGTGACCCCAAAATGACTGTCGATAAAATTTTTGTGTAGTCTTTCAGCAGTAATTTTTTTTAATTAAAATATCTCTTTAGCTAGTTATAACAACATAAACATTTTTTTTAAAGTCCTCAATATACCTTCAAGGCTAACGCTCAATGCTAATACTTTTTGAACCTTCTTGTGCACTCCGGTCAGAGCTGTTATTATTACCCAATTACAATGATGCTTCAAATCACATGGTTTCATCTGCACGTGCTTCAAGCATGCACTGTTGTTTTTGTTGCTGCAGGTGTTTTTATATTCAATGCTTTTTTCAAATTTTCTGGCGTTTTGGCTTCAATTTTGTGGTAATTAGTATTTGTGAACCTATATTAATAATATTTATGAGAATGAGGTAGTATGATATTGTACTTTAAAGATATCATTTTAATTTTGCTAGTTGTTTATCTCACTACCAAGTGAGATATACAGGAATTATGATTTACGTAATATTAGTACAAAAAATATTACTAAGGATTCTGTATGGTCTGGTATGGGAGGTCCATGGGCGGGGGGTGGTGGGGTGACACCAGCCCTAGTGATGCCACTGTTTTCTTTTAAATAATAAACTTCTGGAGATCATAAGGTAGAAAGTTGAGAATCGGAAATCAGCTTACAGGCATTACAAATATGCCAAGGTTTGAGATACAGGATCAAATTAAAATGTGTAATAATGTTTTAACTTTTCAGAGTAGGTAATCCATTTGTCCTCAAAACACATCAGTGGGAGAGTAGAGGGTGACTGGGTCAATTTTTGGATAATCAAAATTTCAGAACAATTTTGTGAGGGGTGGGAAGTGCATGTGGTCATAGGAAGGATTAAAATGACCATATTTCAAAACGTGGCTCCTCCTCACCACATATTATTGTGCCAAATATTATATTTCAAACTATGAAATATTCAGCCAAAGTATTGGCTTGTTTGCTGCTTGTTGGTTGCTATCATTGAATTTGAGGTGATGTGTCATATCTTCAAGGAGGCTTTGATTTTTGAGCGCATCCATGAATTTTTTTTCCTCTGGGCATCTGACAATCTCCATGACAGAGTTCAGAATAGATTATCTTCTGCTTCAAGAGTCAGGGGACCAGCATAGGAATCAAATAGCCTATCCACCTTAACTATCTCTCTCTCTCTCACACACACACACACACACACACACACACACACACACACACACACACACACACACACACACACACACACACTTTCAATAACAGTGTCTGAAAATCCCTGCACCCAATTTTGATATTTGTTTTGACCCTGGTTTATCACTGTAAATCTTGCCCTTGCAGGCATTTTGAATATTCATGATTCAACTTTAACTCATGAATAGAATGATTTTGTCTCTATGAACCATCTTAGTTTAAATAGCATGATCTATTTTGTATATTATTTCAAAATGATAATGCTAACCCTTGTAGAGAAAAAAAAGACTAGTTGAGAAATGTGATTGGTAAGATTTTGTGGTAAATCTTGTTTACTGACAAGCAAAAAACAAATAAGAGGACAAATTTGATTGCTTGGTTTTCTCAGGATCGGCTGCAGCAACAGTCTAAGTCAAACTGCTATTGATTTTTTTCTCATGTTTCAGTCATGTATCTGGTTGTTACGTTAAGTTCTGATTTCATCCATTTTACCCACTTACACAACCTGTATTCTGAAATGTGCACTTTTGATGTGTGATACCACCATTTTAAAGTGAAGCCACTGAGCCATCAAATCTATTTCTCAGTTTTTTCTCTTATTTTTGAGAATTGCTGATTGCAGTCCAGCAGAACAAAATCTTATTACTTTGATAGAAAAGGTTATATATTCAAGCATTCAGATTCAAATCCAGCAGCACTAAAGGAATTGCTTGCTAAAGATGAGAGAAGGCTAAGGGAAAACATGATATTCTTTATTCTGAAGTGTTAGAAAGATCTGCTTCTAAAGGTACCAACAGGCAAAAAAAAAACCTGTAGAGGCACTCAGTCTGGGATAATATCAGGAAATATTGGAAACATTCAGCAGGTCAGGCAGCACCAGTGGAGAGAGAAACAGAGTTCACATTACAGTTTCATGAACTCTTGACAGAACCAGGAACATTTTAAAAGATGGGCATGTTTCCAACTGCAGTGAAGGGGTAAGGAATGTCTGTGATATTGCTTCTCAGCAATATCCTCCAAATGCTTAATGGCACTTTTCAGATGTACATTGATGACAGCCAGTTCTACCATTTTCCACATCCTTTCAGCCCTCTTTAGTTCTCAGTTCCCAAACTGATGGAAGAATAGAAATTTGCTTGAGTAATATATTGGGAAGACCAAAGCCATTGCCTTTTTTAGTGCTGTAAATTACATTTCTTGCCCCTCAACTCTATCATTCTCTATGGTCAGCATCTGAAACTGAACCAGTCTGCTCACAGATTTGGTGTTATATTTGATCCTGGAGTATGCAATGCACAAAATATCCTTGTCAGTTTGATCTGACAGCTATCAAGCTGCTTTAATGGGTTCATGGTGACAGGAACCTAAGCTTGCAGGGCATAGACTGAACTTTCACAGCAGCACTTAATTTGTGTGGTAAAAGTGAGAACTGACATTTGATGCCACAGCATGGTTGGGTCCAGAAGAAGTTTCCCATTACTTCCAAGCTGTGATCAGAAGACTTTATGTTCTGCATATGATCCTGTGCAGTGTTCATGCAACACTTCCATTGTCCATGAATTCCATGTAATATTTGTGGAAAGTCTGGAGAAGCAATAAGCCTTTAACTGCATAAATCCTTGAAACTTTGGATGTGGCACAATCTATGCTGCAGAACTCGTGTATGACTTTACACCTCAGTGAGCTAACATTGGGAATACCCTTGTTTTATGCTCTGGATATAGATCACTCATGACTGATAACTCCTCATTCATACATCCTGCTTCTGGGGTAATTTCCAAATTAAACATCTTTCAAGTTCTGAGGTTTAAACTACATTTCTGAGCAATGGACCAACTATTTTATTGGCAAATTGCCAGAGCAAGTGCTAGTTCTTCCAAACCAAGGAGGCCCTGTATTATCCAGAGAGAAGATTCCAATCAAACATTCATTTAATCACTAAAAATATATTTCTTGTTGGTAACAACAGAGAACTTTCCCCATCTCAAATGCCCCTGTGTCTCTCTTGTTCACTATCCCGATATCTCTTTTCCTCAGCCCCCTTCTCCTTGTGTTTCTCTGTTTGTCTATCCCTCTGCCTCCATTCTTCCAGGACAGCATTCTCAGAGCTATCCCCTCCTCTGATCAATTCTCAGCTTTTCACTCGTGTCCATTTATCCATGTCCATCTATGGCCTCTTGGCTGTTGATCTATGCTCTTTCCCCTTCCCCTTGTTCCCTCCTCCCAACCTTTTTGTCAGGTACCTGGCTTCTTTTTGTTCATACCTTTAAAAAAGGCTCAGGCCCAACATGTTGGTTATATATATTTTCCTACTATAGATGCTGTGGGACCTGCTGAGTTTCTCCAGCACTTCTGTGTATTTACAACAATCAGAATCAGAATTCATTGTCATGAACAAATTACAAAACCACCTTACAACAATAAATTTTAAACAGTGCACAAAAAGTGAGGCAGTGTCTTTGGTTCATTGATTATTCAGGAATCTGATGGCAGCGGGGAAGAAGCTGTCCTTATGCTGCTGAGTGTTTGCCTTTAGGGTCCTGTACCTTTTTCCTGATGGTAGCAGAGTGAAGAGGGCATTGCCTGGGTGGTTGGGGTCTTTGAGGGTATAGGGTGCTTTTTTAAGACACTGCCTCATGAAGATGTTCTTGATGGAATGAAGTCTGGTGCCTGTGATGTCAAAAGGCTGAGTTAACAACCCTCGAGCTTTTTCTTGTCTGAATGTTGGCACCTCCATACTAGACAATGATCCAACCAGCCAGGATGCTCTCCATGGCACACCTTTTAAATTTTTTTAATTTAATAAGTTACAATAAGTCAAAACTATACACTTTACATACATAAATTCATATATATATATTGACATTTTCCATTTTCTCCCCATCTCTCCTCCCTCTCCTCACCCCAAAATTATACCCAGATTTTTAAAAAAGGAGTTTGATCTGGTTATTATCCAATTTTTATTGACTTGATGAATAATATTATATAGAATATTATATTCAGTAACATATACTAATTTATCCCTTTAAGAGTTGAAGATTTAAGTCTGATGATCACCAATTAACTTTATATATGGTTCCCAGATTTTTTTAAAATTGTCCAAAATTATCTCTTAAATTATAGGTAATATTTTTCTAATGGAATATAGCTATCTATTTCTATATACCAGTGCTGTATTTTCAGAGATGTTTCCATTTTCCAAGTTGTCAGCATGCATTTTTTTTGCTGCTGCTAAAGCAAACATAATAAATTGTTTTTGAGATCTATCTAATTTTAACAGTAAATCTTTAACATTTATATTACTTAATAGAAATTTTTTTGGATCTTTAGGTAAAAATTTTACTTTTTCACATCCAAATTGAATGTAGTATTGTACCAATTTCTTGTTTACAATGGAAGCATTTATTTGATAATGTGGGATTCCATTCTTTTAATTTTTGAGGTGTAATATATAATCTATGTAACAAATTATATAGTATCATATGATATCGAGTATTTATTGTAGTTATCATAATACCATAACATAGCTCAGACCAAGTTTCATTTTTTTAATCTGTATATTTAAATCCTCATCCCAATGTTGTTTTGATTTGTATATTCTTTATCAGTTTTATTATTTTGTAATTTAATATACATATTTGTAATAAATTTTTAAACACTTAATGTGTCTGTAATTATATATTCAAAACAGCTTGACTCAAGTAGCCTTAAACTTGTTCCTATCTTCTCCTTTAAAAATGTTTTTAATTGATAATAAGAAAGGGATTGTATAATTCAATATTTCATATTTATCTTTCAATTAATCAAATGTCATTAAAATGTTACCCGAAAAACAATCTTTTATTCTTTTAATTCCTTTTCTTGTCCATTCATTAAAAAATATATTGTTCATTGTGAAAGGAATTAATTGATTTTGCTTTAACATGTTTGGTAGTTGATAGTTTACCATCCCTCTTTCTAAATGTATATTACTCCATATTTTTAAGATATGATGTAATATTGGTGTATTTTTATTCCTTACTAATTTCTCATTCAATTTATAAGTTAAATGTTCAGAAGAATTCTCTTCTAATTTATATAACTCTATCTTGAGGCAAGTCGATTTTTCCCCAGTTCTCTCCACATCTATAGAAGTTTTCGAGAGTCTTCGATGACATACTGAATCTCCTCAGTTTCCTCACAAAGTATAGGTGCTGGCAAGTCTTCTTCATGATTGCATTGATATGGAGGTTCCAGGACAGATCCTCAGAGATGTAGACACCAGGAATTTGAAGTTCTTGACTCTTTCCACTACTGAGCCCTCGATGAGGACTGGGTGGTGTTGCCCTGATTTTCTCCTGAAGTCCACAATCATCTTCTTGGTTTTGCTGACATTGAGCAAAAGGTTGTTGGTGTGACACCACTCAAAAAACTGATCTATCTCCCTCCTGTTTGCTTCCTCATTGCCGTTTGTGGTTCCGCTGACAACTGTGGTGTCATCAGCAAATTTGTAGATAGCATTGGAATTGTGCCTGGCCACAAAATCATGGGTGTATATTGGGTAGAGCAGTGGGTGAAGTATGCATCCTTGAAGTCTGCCTGTGTTGATAATCAGTGAGGAGATGTGTCCAATTCGTACTGACTGTGGTTTTCTGATGAGAAAATCAAGGATCCAGTGGCAGAGGAGGGTGCAGAGGCCCAGAGTTTGTAGATTCTTGAGCAGCACTGATTGAATAATGGTGTTGAAGTCTGATCTGTAGTTGATGAAGTGCAGCCTGTATGAGTTGCTGCTTTCGAGATGATCCAGAGCTGAGTGGAGAGCAAGCGATATTGCATCTGCTGTGGAGCGATTGTGACAACAGGTGAATTGCAGTGGGACCAGACCTTTGCTTAGGCATATGTTAACTCTAGCCATGACCAGCCTCTCAATGCATTTAATCATAGCAGATGTTAATGCTACTGGGTGGTAGTTTTTGAGGCAGCTGGGATGATTGATGCCCTTTTAAAGCAGATGGGAACCTCTGATTGCAGCAATGAAAGGTTGAAAATGTCCATGAACACTCCGGCTAGTTGATAGGCATAGACTTTCAGTTCACTGCCAATTATGCCATCAGAGCTTGATGTCTTGTGAAAGTTCATCCTCTTGAATGATTTTCTGATGATGTCCTCAGAGACAGATATCATAGGGTCCTCAACTTTTGCAGGGATTCTACTAGGCTTTATTGGGTTCTTCTCAAATTGGGCACAGAACGTGTTCAGCTCATCGGGTAATCACAGTTTCTGTAGACTTTTTTGTTTCATCTCATCTCATGTATTTTTCATATTCTCATATTTTTCCTATAATATAGAGGAAGAGCATTTGGCTCTATGGGATGGTGTTCATGTCGGTGCATCAGTGAGGGACTGAAGGACATACAATGGTGGGCTGTTGGTGATTCAAGGCGAGGAACTCACGCAGACTGTGGGCTGCTGGCGACTGTGGGTGAAGTATTCACATGGGGCTGCAGACTGCTGGAGACCAGCTCAAGACTGGCTGAAGAGGTACCGGGTATTGGAACTGGGGCTGAAGGGTTCCTGATCATGCCAGAGGTTCATATCTGGAGCTTAGGCTGCTGTGTGGTTGCAGAGACTGCAGGAGCATTGGAGGAAAATCCAAGGACACACGGTGACTCTGAAGGGACTCGCTTTTGCTTTTCTTCTCTGACTGCAAGAAGCACTTCAGGCAATTTCTGCTGATGGTGAATCTATCTAACGTCGAGGTACTCGAGATGGCAGAGGTCGACAGCATCGAGTCCACGCTGCTGAAGATCCAGCTGCGCTGGATGGGTCACGTCTCCAGAATGGAGGACCATCGCCTTCCCAAGATCGTATTATATGGCGAGCTCTCCACTGGCCACCGTGACAGAGGTGCACCAAAGAAAAGGTACAAGGACTGCCTAAAGAAATCTCTTGGTGCCTGCCACATTGACCACCGCCAGTGGGCTGATAACGCCTCAAACCGTGCATCTTGGCGCCTCACAGTTTGGCGGGCAGCAGCCTCCTTTGAAGAAGACCGCAGAGCCTACCTCACTGACAAAAGGCAAAGGAGGAAAAACCCAACACCCAACCCCAACCAACCAATTTTCCCTTGCAACCGCTGCAATCGTGTCTGCCTGTCCCGCATCGGACTGGTCAGCCACAAACGAGCCTGCAGCTGACGTGGACTTTTTACCCCCTCCATAAATCTTCGTCCGCGAAGCCAAGCCAAAGAAGAATCTATCTACCTTACGGCAGATGAAAACAAATTTTGTATAATATTGCTCTGTTTTTATTGCATGACAATAAATTGAGCCTTGAACCTTGAGTCTTAAGTCTTATGCAATCCAATCACTGCCATTTCCCTCATCTTTTGCCAAGCCTTTGATGTGTACTCTTGGCTTGCATCCCATTTTTCAGTCATTATAAAACTGAGCTTGCACTGAAGCCTACTGTATGCGCCCTGCCTCTATCATGCCTCAGCTACACTGATTGCTGGACAGAAAACCTTAAACATTCTCATCACTGTTTTTAAATTCCTGCATGGACCCACCTTGCTGTAACATCCTCTCTGTCATCTGTGTTCCTTCAAATCAATCCTTTTGCACATCTCTAATTTGAGTTGTATTCCTTCTGTCTTATGCCCACCATGGAGCACAGAGGGGTTTTGAGTCTCATTCAAAATCAGCCTTGCTGCCAGCACAGTTCTTCATCACACCTCCATTGGAATGTTGGTCTACATTGCTGAGCTCATCTCCCGCAAAAAAGACCAATTTTTCTGTACTCAGTGACTCTACTCTATTAATATGTTTTATGCAAAAGATAATTGCTGACTTTCCCATTGTTTCAGCACTCATTAAAGTTGAGAGCATTAACATCAATAACAATGGGAAATCATATGAAGGAGCTTCAATAACTATTAAAGGATGCAAGGCATGCATGCATTTGTTCTAGTGTTTGTATAAACAGGAGCCAAGTGTAATCTATTTATTGTCAGTCTATGGTTCTGGCAAGGATCCTTCATCTCCAAATTGTTCTTCCCAGAAATTTCTGAAATAAATTTGCACTAAGATTTTAAGCAATTTATGCATTAAAACTTAATGTATTTCTTATTAAACTGAGGTAAACTAACAAGAAACTTTCATTTAGAAAATCAATTCATTATCAGGGAGAGATAGATTTTAAATAACATTATTTATGAGCTGCATTTCTTATTGATTTTTTTCTAACTTTTTCATTGTTAACTTTTCAACAGTGCATTGTGTAATTCTGAAACCTTGTTATCCTGTTATATATATGTTTAGCTAGTCCCTTGTGGTTTAAGATGACTTGCTTCCACACATTTTGGGGAGGTTTGAGAAATTGATGAGGCCATTGGGAATTCAAGGATGGGGCAAGAAGTGGGAGAGGAGGCATGCTGGGTAGTTTGTGATGTGGGGTTCACATGTCTTCATTGTTGGCTCTTTGTAAGGGTGAAACAAAAGGTCATGAGGTGTTCAACAACTCAGCCCTCACCCGCATCTCCTCCTTTTCCTGCTCATCTGCCCTTGTCCCCTGTGCTCCTAAAACCAACAAGAACACGATTTTCCCTTCTCTGTACCTACCACCCCACCAGCCTCTGCATCCAACACATTATCTTCTGGAATTTCTGGCACTTACAACAGAATCCCACTACCAGACACATCTTCCCCTCTCCTCCCCTCTCTGCCTTCCAAAGGAGCTGCTCCCTCTGTGTTTCCCTCATGCATTCATCCCTTTCTACCAAATGCCCGCCCCCCCTCCCCCACCCCCGGCATCTTCCTCCCTCACTACAGTCCTGGGCCCCAAACAGGCCTTTCAAGTGAAGCAACACCATTTGTGTATCTGCAGATGTGATTTATTGCATCTGGTGCTCCATTTGTGGTCTTCTCTACATCAGAGTTACTGGGCACAGACGGGGAGATCGTTTCGCTGAGCACTTTCGCTCTGTCTGCACCTGTGACAGGGACATCCCAGTGGCCAACCATTTCAGTTCTGCATCCCATTTCCATACCAACATGGCTATCCCACCAATCCATCCGTAAATTGGAGGAACAACACCTGATTTTCCTTCTGGGATCTCTCCAGCCAGTTGGTATTAGCATGGACTTCTCCAGTTTCTGCTCACTTACTCCCCCTTTTCCCTCCCTTTCCTTAGCTTTCCACCCCCTTCCCTCTCATTTTACCTCGCCATCTCTCCTCCCCATCCTTGCCACTGTGCTCTCCCACCCTTCTCCACCTATTAGCTCCTGCCTTTGGGTCCATGCTCCTTCCCCCACCCCTCTTGTGCCCTTTCTTTTTGTTTGGAAGCTTGTCAACATTTTTCCATACCTTGATTAAGGCCTCAAGCCAGAAATATCGGTTATATATCTTTATCTTTGGCAAAATATATATTAAAAAAATATATTTTATTTAAGAATTTTAAAACCACATCTACAATTATTATTAGTTAATACATTGAAAAAAATAATACAAAAGTGGTATATAGATGTGTAACTTAATCCCTCCCTACCTCCCCCCTCCACTCACCCAACCCTACATAAAAAAAATAAGAATGCCAAAAAAAAGAAAAGAAAACTTATTAGACATCATATTGAAGCTAAGGGATATCAGTGTGACGAGCATTCTGAGAGTCCTTCACATTTTTAAACCTATATATTGTAAGTATGGGCTCTATATTTTCAAAAAGATAATATTTATTACGTAAATTATGTGATTTTCTGAAGTGGAATATGAGAATGCAATTCAGCCAGCCATCTCGCCATCCCTAAATCTGTATTTGATTTCCAAGTAATGGCTATGCACTTTCTAGAAACTGCTAAAGCTAATTGTAAAACTTCAATTTGATACATAGTTAATTTTAATCTAAGACTAATAATTTTAATATCACCCAACCAAAATAATATCAGATCTAGTAGGAGTTTTACCTTTAATATTTTCTCTAAATTTTCTTTACCTCTAACCAAAAAGGTTTTACACTAGGACATGCCCAAGTAGAATGAAAAAAAAAGAATCTGTTTCTTGATCACATCTAAAACATAAATCTGATACTACTAAATTCAACTTCTTTAATTTTTGGGGGAGATAAAGTACACTGTTTGACATGCTAAGTTTCTCCACTGTGTTTTTACTTCAACCATGGTGTCTGCAGAGTTTTGTGTTTTAATTACGAAGTGTTTTACTAATTTTATAAGAGGAGTCAATGAGTTTACCAGATATGCTCATTTTTTAAAGGTATTATATTCTTATTTTGGTTTGTTTCTCCTGAACCACTATATTCAAACTTAGAACTCTGCTCAAAGTTTATGCGCCTACTTCCCTGTGAAGCAGATAAGTTTAGTTGGTTTCATCTATAGTTCTCTCTTATTGACCACATAAAAATAATAAAGAAAAATTATGATTTCAGTTTGTGGCTCCCCCTTAAATGTGCTGTGCCCACCGGGGGGCTGTATGGTCCCACTGAGAATACATTGACAAAAGCACACAGATGAGCGCGCACACGTACACACGCACACATCATGCATTGGAGAACTTGCATGAACTGCTCTGTAAACACCCTGGTTGACCCAAGCAGATGCTTGGCTTGAACCTGGGTAGGAGCCAACCCAGAAACACGAGATGGAGTGGAGATTGCTTTGAGAGGAGATGGGCCATCAAAAGAATCCCACATGGCACAAAGCATGTTGCAGCCTCTAAGGAACTGTCCTGGGACTGACTTCCACTGACCTCATTAATTTGTTTTGCAAGCTCTAATGATTGACTGTTCCTCTACATCCTACAGCTCTTTCTCCCCATTTAAAATGTACTTCCTAAGGAGAATGAGAGCAATTGTTTTCCTTGCAAGTAAAAAGATGCAAGTGAACATCTAACTGAGAAAAAATAAACTGCAAATATCTCGGAAATGTAACATTTTAATTTTCCTTTTCTAAAATGAGAACTACTGTTGCTATAGTCTTTTAAAACATTAAAACAACTTTTTAAAACATTTCTTTTTTAGTATAATTAACAGCATTGGGGATTAAAGGTGATTTAAGCTCTGTCATGTCCTTTTAGTAAACACAGTGCAGTTGGATCTTACTTTTTATGTTATGTTCTAACTTTAGCAGTTACTTTAAATCTCTTCACTCCGCTTGTAATGTATATATCAATGCTCATTTATTCCACTGAAAAGCAATGTTTCTAAAGGAATCTGCCCTATTTATAGCCATTCCATAGAAACATAAACAATTCACACTGTCAAAAGGATCATTTATACTTTATCGGAATATCTGCATCTAAATTACAACACCCAATTCCTTGTGTTACTCATTTTAGCATCTCTCTTCCTATGTTTTATGAGCCAAGAGTCTTATTATATTTTGTGCGCTAGTTCAAACTAACATAAAACAGGCTGTGCAAAGTCAACATTTCAACAGCCAATTAGGAATGGACCTACTGACATTGTTGTATTTTACATCTGGATACTGTGGATTGTCTCTTTTCAATGATAAATGTTCTAACTCTGAGAAAGATAAATAGACTTGACTCAAGAATGACCATTCCACCTGCAAGCCCCATCTGCAGGTCCCTTCCCCATGAAAGGCTCAACACCACCTATTCGGGGAAACTGGCCATCACCTCGAAAGACATACAAGGTTTGTGGGGAAAATTGATGTATTTGGGTGAGGTGAGTGGTTGGACCACATCCTCTTTAATTGTGCACTTGATTACCATTACTTTAACTTCACCATCCCCCCTTCTGGATAGAGCATCCCTCCCAATTTAACAACGAAGATCAGAGTCCATATCGCTCCACTTATGGCTCACCCTGCTACAGATTATGTGACATACAAAATGGCAGCACTGCCAGAATTGCTGCAACGACAGCGTGCCGCAGGTGAGGACCTGTGGGGAGTGGCGGCACAGCGCTACCCTGCGCGGTCCAAACACACAGTCATACTGCTGTCAGCTTTAAACTGCCTGTTAAAGCAGGCAATGGTGATTTATTTCAAAATCCTGCGGCGGCCAAGATAATAGCACCTATGCTCGTCAGTGGCCTCAAGGGGTTACGGACTCTGGGGAAGTAGAGGACCACCCACAGTTTGAGAATAAGAGAAAGTACCAAGGGACTTATCAGGGGCTTCTTGATTGCATCTGGAGTTCGAGTTGTTAATGATTTGGACTAACGTCTGTGTGGCTGCTCAGGCTGCAAGAACAGTGAAGGCGAATCCATGAACACTCAGTGACTCTGGGGGCTGGGGGAACGACACTCTCTTTACTCTGACTCCCTTTCTCTGACTGTTAACGGACACTGGGCAATTTCTGCTGATGGTGAATCTTTGTCTGCCTTATGAAATTTTGTGTAATATTACATATTCTGTTTTATTACATGACATAAAAAACTATAATCTTGAATACTGTTTAAAACTGTAATTATTAGAGGGGAGTAATGGAGTGGGGGATTTGCAGATCTCTCACTACTGGAAAACTGAATAGGATTTATTTTTTTTCCAGGTATGGTGGGCCATCAAGGAATGTTGATGAACAAACAGACTTATAGGTCCAAGAAAGTGACAACACAGGCAAACAGGGGGATGAAGAAGGATTAAGGCACTGGGAAAAAAAAAATCCGTGAGAGGAATCAGTGTGCAGGACACCATCAGTAAGGTAAAAAAAGGATAAATCAGATTGCTTAATCACTGGTAATCAACTAGCCAAAACAATCTGATTTATTTGAAAATTGGGATCATTAAATTGGAAAGTGCAGCCTCCATATTTCTTTTCAAAGCAACAAGAGAAGCCAGCGATAATTTTTTTCAGTGATAACATAGGTTTAACAAGAGATCTCCAGGAGCATGAGATTTCTTTTCAGCCTTTACTTTTATTTAGAAATTTTCAAAAACGGATTGATTGTTGGAACAACTTCATAAAAGCCCTCAATCTCTATAATCTCATAGACTATGTCAAAGATGACCCTATTCTATTTGATTGCAGTCACAGAAGGAAAACCACGAAACTTCAGCTGTAGGTAATGCAGGTAACAATGGCCCAGATTTTCCAGTGAGGCACTCATTCAATCACGTGGCCCCTTGGTTTTCCATGTGGCTGAATTGACATTTGTCACATTAGGAAGGCCTCTCCTATTGGCCCCAATGGTCCCAGAGTTGAGCAGCAAGAGTGCCTGTGAGGTAGCTGCATCTCGAGCAATGTCATTGATCAATGAGGGTAGGTCAGGATCAGCCTGACTCTCCTTCGAAAACATGACAAAGCTGCAGTTTTGATTGTTAAACCATACAGTTTTTAAAAAAAATGTTTCTAAGTGTCTTTAAAACTATTGAAAATGACAAAATCAAATGAAGTAAAGTTTTAAAATAATTTAAAATATTAAAGAAGAAAAATATGTAACTTATTTTATTCTTCCCTTTTTCTCAGCATTCCTTCTAAGTATTCACACTCAAATTAACAGGCTTGTAGACCTTTTGCCTAATATAACATTGGTGAAAGCAAATAGTTATCAGGTTGTAGTAGAAAATGAAGGAACAACAAATACTGGTAATTTAAAATTGCTCAGTAAAGGCTATGAATTTTAGTAGATTAGGCACTAACTGATATTGTTGACCATGGAAAGGTAAAGGTCCATTATTGTTACGTATTACTACATAAATGAAATCCTTTGACTTTTGTCTACTGTAAGGCAGAGTCACCACTTTGTCCAATGCCCCTCACATATGATAAAAGTAGAACATTATTCTGTATTTAAATTCAATTTTCTCATCTTCATAATCTCCAAACTGAAGACAAGAACATATGGGAATGAAATAGAAGTCCTGTTCTGATAAGGTTTGGTTTTGAGCTTGTCCTTGTATTACCTTTAGAAAATGCTAGTAGATATTGTTCATACAAAGGATATATCAACCTTTTAAGTAAAATAAAAGCTCAATGAATCTTTTCTTCCTGCCTTTTCTCTTCTCTAACCTGATTTAAATTTATCATTAACTGTGATGCTCTGTACTTTTTTGTGGAAATTCATGTTATTAACCTTTAATAAATTGGATATGTTTGAATGGTCATTATGATTGGAAGGCTTCATACATTTGCTTGCTAAAACACTTCATCTATCAGAATACATGGACTGACAGGTCTTATTTTATCAGTCTTTAGGGACCTTCAGGTTGACAGGCTGGCCTTATAGCTGTCACCAAATCTCTCCCCAATGGCTAAATTAAAAATAAACATAAAGGCCATAATGGCTAACAATATAAATTTTTTATTTTTATTCGATAAATTTTTGTACTCAAGATGATGGATGCCAGCACTGGGGAACAAAATGCTATTTCCAACTTTGTTGTCCAAGCTTAACCTCAAATATATCAAGGTCAAACAGAGTCTGATTAAAATATACCATCACCCACCTCAATAATGTCCACAAATCCTCACATTAGGTTTTGTTAGTTTAAGTGTATTTGTCACAAACTATCTAATAGAGTTAGAACACTCCAACAGATTATCTCTAGCATTACACACAGGGAAGTATAGAGCACAGTTTACAGAGAGAATGGGATTATAATAAAAAAGATCAATTAGTAGCAGCAAGCAAGTAAAAACACAATGCTGGAGAAACTTAGCCAGTCAAACTGTATACTTTATGCAACAAAGATAAAGATACATAACCAATGTACTGGGCTTGAGCTCTTCATCAAAGTATGAACAAAATGTAGGGAGCCACCCAAACAAAATGGTGGAGGAGGAGGGACAGGAGGAGAAGCACAGCCCCACAGACAGGATAAAGGAGGGAGGGCACACCAGAAAAAAAAGGGAGGGGGTGGCTCTGTGAATGGAGAGGGAAGGGGGAAGACAGAGAGATGGGAAGAGCATAAGCAAGCAAGGGCAGCATGAGAGCACTGAATAGAGTTCATTGAGATGAACATGGGCCTAAGGGGACTCTTTGGTTAAGGGGGGGAAGAGGGGTTGATTTGCCCAAAATGGTACATAGATAAAAACACAAGTACCAATTTCTAATAAAAAAGTATTTTTATTAATTGACAGTGCACAGTTAGCACCAATCACAACATGCAACTTAAAAGACATTTTTCTCAGCAGCAAAAACACCAAGATTTTTGCCAACAGACAAGTTGGCATACTTTCGCTCAATATTTAGTGTTGCCACACTGTATGACCCATTACACCCCTTAGCTATGTCTTCGTTTGTTTGAGGTCGTTTACGGAGAGCTCTGCAGAACATGATTTGGCAGGAATGGCTTCGCAGACACCAGTGATTTTGTTGAAGGTTGGCAGTAGGCCATGAAGATCGTTCTTGTAAACAGTTTCAACAACGCCAGCTGCAGTTGCCTATGGTCCATGATAAACTTTGTGTAGATTGCCTTTTCTGCCTTTAGGAGATGCAGATTAACACCATAATGTGATGCAACAAGTTGATACTCATCCGATGCACAGGATTGAGGATAATGAGGCCAAGTGCACAAAGTATGTCTTGGTCACTACAGGTTCCATTTCCACAATAACCTCATCCAGATTGAAATAATCGATAGTTGTCTTTGGCACTTTTGTTGCTGATTCACCAACCAGGGCTTGCAATCGATGAGGCACCTTTTTTCTCCGTGGAACTTGCTTCCTTCAATGAGAATCGTGTGCCTTAGATGATTTCTTTGATAGTTTCACCTAACATTTCAGCACGTTTCCAAACACTTTCAAAGTTTTCTTCGTTTCTGCAGTCAGTAAGAGTTTCCTTGGCTGCTGTAGCTGTTCTTCTAGCTGTTATAACATCTACAGTCTTTCCCTGGAGGTATTTGCTGAGGTGGTTTGTGTTTGTGTTTGACTAGTATTATTTTCAGCACAATTAATGCAATTAAGAAGTCAAAATCGCATATGGCATTCAATAATCCACTGCTATCCTTATGTTTTAGGGCCTTGATTATTTGTTGTCAAGCAGTGGCTTTATGATATGAGGTAATGCTCCACCATGGGTTTACTGCTTCATATCAAGACCACCTTGTTACACTTTGAGATTTAAGGGTCCGTGAGATTTGTTCTCCTTTGATTGTGATGCTTTCAAAGAGTGTGTGTCGTTTGAGACTGGGCTCTAGAAATTTGTAGAGGTTCTGAATAGTTCCTAAGGCATTTTGGAGTGGTTCTGTATCCATCATTGTATATTGGATAGCAAGATTTAGGAGGTGCCCATAACCATGGGCATAGATGGCAAGCAGAGAACACTCCTTTATGAACACTGCTCATATTTGCTGCGCCATCAAAACATTCTCCAACAATTTTGTCAAGTTTCAGCTCCAGCATAAATATTTTACAAGGGTAACAATGAAGCTTGACATTTGTCAATGTCATAGATAAGCCAAGGATAAAGTTTAAACCATTCACTCCTGAAATCTCTCAAACTAGATTCCTTACCAAATTTCTTTGGTTTATGTGGTCAAAATTGGCTGATTTGGTCCAGTTTCAGTGATATTTTCCTGCAGAGCCAGTGGAGATTCATAGTTCATATTCCACTTCGTCATTTTGGTCACCTGAAATATTTTCAGATTCAGATGAGCCAGGGTCTGCAGAGACGTGAGGAATTTTTTGCGATATCCCAATAGTCACTATCAACAAAGCTGTTCTTGGCGATAGTTTTGGAAGTTGTGTGGATTATAGATGTAATGAAACCCTGTTATAATGAAATCACTGGTGTCTATAAAATCTCATTGTGAATAAAGTGGGGTCACACTAAAATGGGGTTTCACTGTATTTCCCCGTTAAATTTGCATACCTACATCATTTCCATTTCTCCTTTATTTGGAACACCCAGTTATTCTACATGCATTTTAAATCAATCTGGGAGCTTACCATCCCCACTACTGCTGGCAGCCTGATACACCCGCTCCTGCCAGGAGCCCGACGTCCCTGCTCTTGCCAGGAGCCGAGGACCCTTCTATTGCCGCCAGCCAGACATCCCCGTTATTGCCAGCAACCCAACGTCCCACTCTTGCCTGGAGACTGACACCTGAGTCCACATTATATCCAAACTCACGTTAAATCGGGGCATGTAAAATCAGGGTTTCACTGTTTATCACCTTTATCATTATTAATCTCTTCTTCTTTATCTGCCAGATTTAGCACTGAATGTTTTTCAAAAAAGCACTCAGGTTCTATTGTGATTTTTCGAGCACCTTAGTAAAAGTCACAGTGTGACTGACATGAACAGTCCTAACGTGCTTCTCTTTGCAATCAGAATCTATTTGCTTGACGATAAAACCATTTGCGTGTTTTTTCTATGATGAGATTTGGTGTACGCAATTTGGATTTGGATTCTGATTGAGACCCATTTAGTGCTGATCGATGTTACTATAAATAGATTTCAGAGTGAGCATGTTCAGCTTTCCATCCCCAGAAGTCATACAAACATTATTACATTTCAGATGGCCACTTGTGACCAACTCCTGATTTACAAATCTGAACAAACTTGACAGTTAACTCAGAGAAATAAGAGAGTTGGGTTAATTCCTGTACATTACAGCATAGTACAAGCCCTTTGATCCATATATACATATCAAAAAAAAACTAAACATTCCCCACTTCAAACAATTCAAAACCCTCTATTTTTCTTTCATCCATAAGAGTCTCTTAAATGCCCCTATTTGGTCCAGCCTCCACTACTACCTCTAGCAAAACATTCCAGGTACCCACAACTCAGTAGAAATAACTTACCCCTGACATCTTCCCTAAACTTCACTTCCTTCATTTTATACAAATGCCCTCTGGTGTTTGCTTCTCCCATCTTTGGGAAAAGGCACTGGCTGTCCACCTTATCTAAGCCTCTCATAATCTATTAAGTCACCTCTCATCCTTGTTCACTTCAATGACATTGTGATAGAGGTTGTTATTTTAGTGCCATGCCACTACACCTTCAATCTCCTTCCCGTATTCTAGCAATGATATTTGATATCCAGTCCACTACCATGATGTCACTGGCAAATTTGAAGATGGATTTGGAATGGTATTTAATGTTCAGTCATGGGTACAGAGGTCTATAGTAGGGGACTGTGTTCACATCTATATGGAGCAGTGATGTTTAAAGTAATCATGAAGGAAATGTTGTTACCCATCTTCACTGATTGCGCTCAGTCAGACAGGAAGTCAAGGATCCAGTTGGAGAGGGGAGCAGTGAGACCCGGATGCCAAAGTTTGTGAATGAGTTTGCTCAAGACTATGGCATTGATAGCATTGCTGTCCATGTACAGAAGTCTAACATACATGTCCTTGGCAATACAGGTGTTCTAGAGCTTCTCCAAGCACTTCAATATGCTGGATGTCAAAGCTATCGGTTGATAATTATTTAGGCCCATTATTATATGTTAAGCTTTGATTTGTATTCCGTGAAGCATGCATTCCCTGCCATAGTCACCATGTGCCTGTGATAATCTTCTGGGATTTGAGCTTGGTGTAGTACCATATCTTGTCTCCTCCAATGGCCATTTGGAGCTCATTCTTGGATTTCTTGTGGAGGGTTGGGCCTTCTGTCTTGAATACAAAGAACCTGACCATCAGCAATGAGTCAACATTACGGGTTCATCCATGGATTCTGATTGGGGAATATCTTTATCATTTTTCTCAGTCAAAGAGTTTTCTACACGCTTACTGATAAATGCAAAAACAGTGGTGTTTTATTCATGGAGGCTGCATGCTGAATTCTTAAGTACAGACTGGACTACTGACTTGAAGCAATCACATAGGATGTCATTTATATTCTCAGAACATCACTGAATGACTATCATCACGAGGCTATCCCTCCCCATTTTTGTTTGTACGAGGGATGCATCAGTGCAGAACGATAATCAGGGTTGTTGAAGTGCGGATGTGGGATTGAATTGTCAGCATTCCTTATGGATACACAGCAAGATGTCATTCTCCCACACCTACCCCTCCCTCTTCCATTCCATTGGGTCACTGACTCATACAGCACAGAACAGACCCTTCAGCTCATCCTCATCTATGGTAATTATTAACCACCTATTAACTCACATTTTTATTTATTCTCCCCACATTCCTATGAACTATTCCCCTCCCCACCAATTCTACCACTCATCTATACACATGGCAACTTACTCTGGCCAATTAACCTACCCATCTACATGTCTTTGAAATATGGGTCTTGGATAGGCATTTAAAGATAAGTATTTTATAAGTTTACAGGGAAAGAATAAGTTTCTCTTAATGGGCCAAATGGACGGCTTTGATCATGTAAGAATTCTAAAGTTCTATGATTCTTTTGCCTTCGCAAAACAATCTTTTTGGGTGTTTATTTAACCTTTATGTGCATGTAATTTTGTCATATTTTCCCCTCATATACCATTTTGACATTGAAGAAATATTTGGTTAGGTATATGGATGGGAGTGGTATGGAGGACTATGGTTTGGGTGCAGATCAATGGGACAAGGCAGAATAATAGTTTGGCATGGACTTGATGGGAAGAAGGGCCTGTTTCTGTGCTTTAGTGTTCTATGGTTCTATAGTTTTATTCAAGTTCCTGATGTTTTTTTTGTGTTTCCACCCTTATTAAATTATCTTTATCAACTAATGTAAGTTCAGCATTTCCAAACCCTCATTGCTATCCTTTTGACACATTCTGGTTTTCTGATCAAGTTCAAGACACTGACCGAAGGAATCCTCTTTGTGTTTAGTGTAATAACGTCAAAGGCTGCTCTCTTCAAAAACCGAAGAAACTGCCCCTTGGCATGGTCTGCGATATTTGGCTGTTATCTATCTCGCTGATATTTTGCCATTTACAGATTATTGCTAAACAATACATTGGAAACTGCCACTATGCTGGAACATGTTGTGTCAAGAGGCAGACACACAATGGCTTTGTGATTTTAATGCTCCCTTATGAAAGTTTCTTTCATTATCATATTTAATTAAATCGGCGTTTCTCCGTTGGTCCCATTATTTGTCTGAGTAATTGTCCGTTAATTTATCCTTCACCAGTCTATCCCTGCGGGTATAAAATTCACCTCTGTTTAAGACCTCAGCTTCTATATTCCTTCTCTCTGACTCAACCAAAGTCCCAATCTGCTCATCTGAACAACTGCTGGTAAAAATTTTTGTTCCACTGCTGGAGATACAGAATGATTTTTTTTGGCACACCAGGTCTTTAAGGTTCTGTTTTAAATTTGCAGGAAATTAAACAAATTCAGTAAATACCCTTTTGCAATGGAGATTTGTTAATCCAAGCACCAAGATTAAAGACACATCGGTCTGTGAGAAAGCTGCTCTGGTTAAATGTCAGATTTGCATACAAGATGTGACACAAATGAGCACAAAGGCTTGAGAAACATTACCATGGAGAAAACCATTCATTGATACCCTTGGTGAACCTCCAGGCTGTAAATGCAATAAATAGTTGCCCTGAAAGTAATAAAGATTTCAAAAAGCAATTCTTCTATGTGAGAAGAACAACTGAAAGTCAAGTATTCAAAGCATCTTAAGGAATGAAGATGACAAAGGACACTTTTAACAAATTACCTTTGCTTTGGCTTATCATGAATTCCATGCACTAGCTGGGGGAAAAATCTACCTGCTTATTGGTAGATAGATGCATGGAGCCCACTCGATGCAGTTTGGGTATGTAAACCACTTAAACCTAATCATTGCTCATCACTGATGTGCTACTCAAGAGAAAAACAGAAACCTTACCAGGATACAACAAATCTTATATGTTAAAAAGAGTTTTACTAAATGATTATTCGACAACTTCCATTGAGCAAAGGTTGAGCTGTAAAGTTTGAAAAGTGAGGCCATAGAGGTAGTTAAAAATGCATACTGGAAGCCCTTGACATGCATATCCCCAGGCTTATGTGGCATCATCCCTGGCTAATGTAATGTTTCAATTGATAACCGGTCAAGTTACTTAGTTCACAGTCTTTGGCTTGGCTTTGCGGACGAAGATTTATGGAGGGGTAATGTCCATGTCAGCTGCAGGCTCGTTTGTGGCTGACAAGTCCGATGCGGGACAGGCAGACACGGTTGCAGCGGTTGCAAGGGAAAATTGGTTGGTTGGGGTTGGGTGTTGGGTTTTTCCTCCTTTGTCTTTTGTCAGTGGGGCTCTGCGGTCTTCTTCCAAGGAGGTTGCTGCCCGCCGAACTGTGAGGTGCCAAGATGCATGGTTTGAGGCGATATCAGCCCACTGGCGGTGGTCAATGTGGCAGGCACCAAGAGATTTCTTTAGGCAGTCCTTGTACCTCTTCTTTGGTGCACCTCTGTCTCGATGGCCAATGGAGAGCTCGCCATATAACACAATCTTGGGAAGACAATGGTCCTCCATTCTGGAGATGTGACCTACCTAGCGCAATTGGATCTTCAGCAGCGTGGATTCGATGCTGTCGGCCTCTGCCATCTCGAGTACTTCGATGTTGGTGATGAAGTCGCTCCAATGAATGTTGAGGATGGTATAAAGACATACATATTCATCTGTTTAACTTTATACCATGCTAGACCAATTAAATAGTACTTCCCACAATCAATACCTCTTTTACCTGGAAGGTCAGGTCAGTAAGCATGTGGGAACATCATCATCGTAAAGTTATATGTTGGTGGACCCATGAGTTGTCTGTGCGGTCGAGGTGGAACAAAGGCCCTGCTTCCAGTCTGGGCATCTTGCTGTGGGGAGGCAATTTTTGCAGTCACCGAGGTTAAGGAGTTGGCCGGGAAACATCTCCTCATGGTCCTGAAGTATCATGACACCCTGCTCTGACTGATCAACATGTACGCCTCGCCCATGTGGAGCGAGAGGTTAGCTGTCTTCCAGCATCTCCCATTGTTGTTGGTGATTTCTAGGCCAGTTGTTCTAGCCAGTGATTCAAATGCATCATAGATGTGGCTGGACAACCTGACAGTTCCTCCAGTCTCCTAATGAAGATGGTAAAAGATGCACAGCTGTGCAATGCCTTCAATAAGCCTGCAAGTGGAGCACAGCTGCAGCCCACGTGGTCAAGATCAGGCGGCTGAACCCAGTCCTGGATAGACTTTGTCTTCATGTCGAAGGCTATCACAGTCAGAACCACCAATATTGCGCCGGTATTTTTCTCTGATCACTGCCTCCTTCATGCTTCTTGTCATCTGCAAGAGGACCAGAAGGCAGGCAGGGGAAGATAGAAGCTGAATGTGAAAATGCTGACCAATGAGAATGTAGAGAAACTAAAGAAGGAGTATGCTGGTTGGAGAACTGTGAAACCCTTGTCTGACTCTCCAGTGACCAGGTGGGAAGCGACCAAGAAGAACATCAAGAGGTACTTTTTCCACAAAAATATTCAGAGGCAAGACAGAGACAGTGGAAACTGAACCAACCCCAGAGTGACATGCAACAACTCCTCCTTCTGCAGTCGAGAGGGGTGGATGTGAGGGAGGAACTCTGACAGGTGAAGAGCCAGCAAGCCTTGCTATTCACCTTGAGTCCTCCAAGATCATTTTCTGATCCACAGTGCGCACAGTGGAGCAGGATGAAAAGTGCTCACGCTTCTTTTTCCAAAGGTTCACAGAGGGAGCTTAAGGAAGAGGATGGCTCAGTCACATCCTCACAGAAGGGCATTCAGAGGATTAGCAGATCCTTTTATGCCTGTCTGTATGACACTAAGGCTACAGACAGAATGTCCTAAAAAAATATTGTCCTCTATCACGAAGGTTTTAGATGACAGCATGAGGGAATGCCTGGATCAGCCAATTACTCTGCGGGAGCTGATGGACTCCACCCATTCCTTGGGTCAAGTAAAACTCCCAGAAGCAATGTCCTACCAGCTGAGTTGTACACAGCTTTGTGGGACTGGGATGGCCCAGACCTGCTGGAAATATACAATGCTATGCTCCTGGCAGGAAGCATGTCAGATTCCACGAGGAAGGGCATCATCATCCTCATCTTCAAAGAGGAAGAAGGAGGATATTAGGAATTGGTGAACCATTTCATTGTTAAATGAAATCCTGTCCAAGGCCATCACCAATGGAGTCAAGTTTGCCCTGGGGCAGGTGATTCACACAGAACAGTCTTGCAAGGTTCTGGGTAGGAAGATCTCTGACAGCCTAGTGCTGCTCAGGGATACCATCCCCTGGGCAGGTGGTGGACACCTGCATAGTCAACTTAGACTAGGCTTTGCAGTCACTGAGATTAAGGAGGTAGTTAGGCGAAGGCTTTCAACTGGATATTGCACACGTACATGATGGATATGTTCTCCAAAATGGGCACTGGGGAGGGAATCTGGAATTGAATTAAACTGCTCTACACAGGCATCTGTAGTGCAGTCCAAATCAATGGGTGGGAAAAAGATAGCTTCCCCATCAAGTCTGAAGATAGGTAAGCTGCCCAGTATATCCAGTCTTATATGTGTGCTGCATAGAGCCATTTGCCAAATCCATCAGGAAGGATGAGGGCATGAGAAGTGACTTTGCAAGCAGCAGAGGTCAAGGCCTCCCTGTGTATGGATGAATCACTGTCTTGTGTTCAGACACATGATTGGTGTGGAGACTGACCAGCATTATCAGACAAATTGAGTCTGCATCAGGTGCTAGGGTAAGCCAGAAGAAGAGCAAGGCAATGGTCTTTGGTAACTGACCTAATCAGTCCACCATCCCCTTTACAGTCAGATCTGACTAGCTGAAGGTTCTAGGGATCTGGTTTAGAGGGGCTGGGCATGCCACAAGAATTGTTTGGAGTGGATTGCAGAAGTCGACCAAATATTGGAGCCGATAACAGGGAAGAATCTGGTAATCAGGTGTGAGGTGCTCTCAGTTCTGCTGTTCATTGCGCAGGTGTGGCCTATCCTCAGCACCTCCGCCCTGTCAGTCACCAGAGGACTTTTCAGAATTTTTGGGGGTCCAAAATGTGTAGGGTCCAAAGGAGGACAAGGGCATACCCAACGTGGCCCTCAACCGGATAACCATCTTCATGTGTGACATCAGGCTGTATGTGAAACCAAAGAGTGAAGGCACCAAGTGCCACCACGTGGTGAGGTTTTACCTGTCCCAGGTGTTGCAAAGGATAGGCCTGGACCCGTTGCCACACAATGTCCTAGTTAGCTGGACTTTGCCACACCACCTATGCTTCATGGAAAAGGTTTTCCAGGACAACACCTTCGACCACAGGGCCATCAGGCAGTGGCCAGCACAAAATATCCTGAAGAAACTGAGATTAGGACTCGATGGATCCGGAGGGATGGTTCCCTGAGCAGACTATCCAGGTCTTCTGGCAGAATGCCTCATCACCAGGGCTCACAAACAAGCATAAGACTTGGCTTAGCTGGTGGTGTGAATAAAATATATTTTTGGAAAAAAAATTATGTTGGCGGAACAAAAATATGAGAGCACAAAGGGGTGCTATGTGCTGAGGTTCTATCTGTCCCAGGTGCTGTTCAGGGTGGGTCTGGCCCAGTTATCACACAATGTCCTAGTCAGCTGGACTTGGCTACACCACCTATCCTTTGTGGAAACATTTTTCCAGACCAACATCTTTGACCACAAGCCCATCAGGCAGTGGGCAGCATGGAATGTCCTACTGAAACTGAGAGACAAGGACTCAATGGACTCAATGGATGCAGGTCATCTGGCAGAATGCCTCATTGTCAGGGCTCACAAACAAGCACTAGGGCTTGGCCTAGCTGGTGGTAAGAGGAGTTCTTCCAGTCAGATCCTTCCTGTATGACAGGAACATCACCACCATGCATGTTGTCCTCGAGATGATGATGGTGGAGTGGAGACAGTCGCCCAGCTCTTTGCTGAATGCAGATGCGCTATGGGTGTCTGAGGAAAGATGCAAAGGTCCTTATCATGTTTCATCCTCGGTAGCAGCTTGATAGATCTATGGGGTATTCCTAGGGATGTACTTGACACTTGCTAGAAGACCATCACCGTGACGAAAGATGCACTTTGGTCTGCCTGAAACCTGTTGGTCTTTCAGCACATGGAAATGTTGGTAAGGGAATGCTGCCAACTGACATATTCCAGGCTGCAGGAATACATTCTGAGGGATGTACAGAGGCTTGATGCAGCCAGCATCAAAGCACTGTGGGGAAGACCACAGTCTAGTGCCCTTCCATTGCTGGGCATTGAGAGGCTGAGGCTGAGGGGAAGTTCCTCAAACAACAGATGGGGAGAAGTGACAAGGTGGCACAGTGATGGAAATGGTGTAAATGGAATTGAACGTAACAATGCGCAGTGAGAGGAATGTATGGATATAAAAGTAAGGGTGGGAACAGACTCTGAATGGTTTTCATTTTGTAAATAATTTATTGTGAATAAAGTCTATTTTTGGAAAAATAAATATTATGGTGGAATGCCCCATTGCCAATGCACATGAACAAGCACAGGACTTGGCTGGCTAGTGGTGAGAGGAGTCCTCCTCTATAATCTTCCCTCTATAATAGGACTATCACCCACAGCACAAGATGACTCTTGTGGAGCTGAGACAGTCACCCACCTCTTTGTCAATTGCAGATTTGCTGTAAGTGTATGAAGAAGGATGCAAATGTCCTTGGCATGGTTCATCCCCAGCAGCATGGTGACAGAGGGCTCTCTGATTTACGGATGGTTCCTGGGGACACACACACAGAGTCAGACATCCAGAACTGCTGGAAGACCATCAACTCAGTGAAAGACGCCCTTTGGTCTGCCCAAAACTTGTTGGTCTTTCAGCAGACTGAGATGTCAGTGTGGGAATGAAGCGGAGTTGCACATTCCAGGCTGAAGGAGTATGTGCTAAGGGACACACTGAGGCTTGGTGCAGCCAATGCAAGGGCACTGTGGGGAAGGACCTCAGTCTAGTCCTTCCATCACCAGGCACTGAGGGGCTGAGATCGAGGGAAAGGCCCTCAAACAACAGATGCTGTTAAATATAAAATTAATGTAGCAATGTACAGGGATGAAAATGTTTGGGTTCAAAACTAAGGATGAGAAGAGACTTTGAACAATTTTCCTATTGTTAATAATTTGCTGTGAATTAAGTCTGTTTTTGGTTGAAGAAAAGTTTGACTGAGAGGTAGATCACTATTGCCGATTATTGCTGGTTTAAAATTTTGGGACTCCCTGTTTGTTGGAGCACCTTCAGTGCTCCAAGAAGGTGGTAAGCCACCATCTCTCAAGAGCAATTCATATGGCTAATACATGCTGGATTTGCTGGTTTCAAGAATGAATAAAAACTCAATAAGTCTGAATTAATTTGTACATGTATTAGGACTGATCATTGGGATTGCTTGTGAAGACAAGTTCAGCTGCTGTTTGCAGAGTCATAGAGACAGATATTCTTCTTCCAATCATTCACAGCACAGTGACACAGCTGGTTGAGCTGATGCCTCATGGTTGCAGTTACCCAGGTTCAATTCTGATCTTGGCAGCTGTCTGTAAGGGGTTTGCTTGTTTTCTCCGTCACTACTGGGAGCTGTCTGAAGGGGATTTGCCTGATCTCCCTGTCACTGATGGGAGCTGCTGTCGGGGTTTGTCTGTTCTCCCTGTTCCTACTGGGGGTTGTCTGTAAGGGGTTTGCCTCTTCTCCCCATCACTGGTGGAAGCTGTTTGTAGGAAGTTTGCCTGTTTTCCCCGTCACAGCTGGGAGCTGTCTGTAAGGGGTGCACTGAACTGGGATTCACTGGTAGGGTGTGGTGCTGATGGCTGGCCCTGCCTCCAGGCTCCGCCTCCTTCTGCCCACATATCACCTTGGTTTCCCACCTAAACCCAGAACTCTTCTGAAAATTACTGTTGAACTCTACACTTAGTTATGAGCTAATAAAAGTGTTTGTACTCCTTTGGGTCGTGAGTGCTGTTATTCATTCATGCTACAGTTTTATTAGTTCATTCCCTAATGGTGGAAGCGCTACTTAAGCCCAGTATGTTACTGATAGACCCTCTGTCCCCCGATGCGGCTTAAGAGTTCACATACTGTCTAGTCTGCTTCTAGGCTTACCTGATGCGATCAGAGACGACTTCCATTCTGATGAACTCAGGAGGTCGGCGTTAATTTCCAGGGTAGGAACGAACAGGTATGTAGTTATCAGGGACTGCTCTACATACGACGCTGCTATCGAGGCGTTGAAAGCTAGGTACATAAAGTCGCAGAACAAGGTCCTAGCTAGGCACCAACTCGCTCTACGTCACCAGTGGCCAGGAGACACCATCGATGACTACCTGCTGGATCTGTGGACACTGCAGGTACAAAGCGGCTATGAGCCACATTCGCGAGGAAGAACAGATCTGGGATACTCTAGTCGTAGGGGTCCGCTCGAAGTAGATGAGGCAGCGACTACTCGAGTCGGTTAAGAGCTAGCTATGTGGAGTTGGCAAAATCACTGGAACAGGCCAAGTTCGAGAAGGACGGCGAGCCCATTCAACCAGGTGAGCCCTTCCAATAACCAGCTGCTCCTGCTACCGCTACCTCTGCCCTAGCGGCTGCCGCTTCCTGAGACAGAGTGCTTTTTTTGCGGAAAGAGCCAGCATCCCTGATCTCGTTGCCTAGCAAAAGACTCTGTGTATTCAGCTGTGGCAAGAAAGGACATTGGGCGAAGGTTTGTTGTGCAAGGGGAAGCTGGGGGAAGTCCATGGCCTGCACCGCTCCCTGATCTGATTCCAGCCCCAAGCTGTCTGCCCTGAATTCACCTGAACCCGCTAGCTGTGTGACACGCCACCCTTAGAACTGGCGCAAAAAGGTTCGGTGGCCATCTTGCCGTGATCAGAATTCAAATTCAGCACCATTATCATCGGATGAAGAAGGAGGGCGGCCATGTTACCGTGTCATGAGGTCGATGCCATCTTACCCGCTCAGGGCAACACAGGACGGTGGGGGCCACTCGAGTAAAGAGCATGGAGTCTTCAGGGAGCTAACATCGATGGTTCTAGATCAGGGCACACCTCATCAGCTCAGCAACTCTATAGTGACTGTAAAGGAAAACAGACATTCAACTAGATGCCTAATTGACATGGGCTCTACTGAGAGTTTCATAGACTCACGGACTGTGCAAAAATACAAATTGAAGATGTACCCTTCTAATTACCGCATATTTCTCAAGTCTCAAATCACATTCTGTGCGTGTGCAAAAGCAATGTTTGATACACCTATTGTTCGAAGTGGGGGGATTCTGTAAACTTAGCTTTTATATTCTGGATGAACTGTGTGCTCTGGTGTTGTTGGGTCTGGACTTCCTTTGTCACCTTAAATGTGTGACCTTGGAGTATTCTGGTCCTTCCCCCCCCACCCCCCCTACCCCCGTAATGGTTCGGAACGGAGGGCCCTTAAAATCAGAACCCACATGCAGCCTCTCTACACAGAATATCGACCCACCGCACGCTTCCTCTCTTCCTGAATCTGTCCCAAGACTTCAAACCCATTGCTACTAAGAGCAGGAGGTACAGCTCAGCAGACCAGGAGTTCATAAAGTCGGAGACTCAGCATCTGCTGGAGGAGGGTAGCATCAACCCTAGTACCAGGCTGTGGAGAGCGCAAGTAGTAGTAGTTAAGGAGGAAAACAAGTCCAGGCTAGTAATTGACTAAAGCCAAACTATTAATCGGTACACGCTCCTGGACGCATACTCCCTCCCTTGAATTTCAGGCATGGTGAATGATATTGTGCAGTATCGGGTCTATTCAACCATCAATATGAAAAATGCCTATCACCAGCTTCCAATCCGTTCTGAGGACCGTCCAAATTCAGCATTTGAGGCTAATGGCCAATTCTATCAAGTCCAGAGGGTCCCTTTCAGTATTATTAATGGGGTTTCTATCTTCCAGAAGCAGATAGACAGAATGGTGGATGAGTATGGGTTGAAGGCTATCTTCTCCTACCTTGATAATGTTACCATCTGTGGCCACATCTTGGAAGACCATAATGCCAACCTCCACAGCTTTCTCCACGTGGCGAGAGCCCTGAACCTCACTTATAACTCTGACAAGTGCTTATTCAGGACTAAATGACTGGCTATCCTCGGCTACGTGGTGAAGAATGACATCATTGGCCCCAATCCCAATGACTCCCTGTTAGAGCTCCACTTCCCTGGGACCACAAAGGCTTTGAGGAGATGTCTGAGGTTTTTTTCATACTATGCCCAGTAGATCTCTCAAATATGTTGATAAGGTTCACCTCCTCTTAAAAGATACTACATCCCCCCTCTCGACTGAAGCTCAAACAGCTTTTAATTACCTTTGAAACCACATAGCGAAAGCCACCATGCATGCCGTAGACAAGAATGTACCTTTCCAAGTAGAAAACAACACTTCAGACACAGCCTCCACTACCTGCATTTTTTTTCAAGGACATTACAGGGCCACGAGCCTATCACCAGCTTCCAATCCGTTCAGTGTAAAAGGAGGCTCAAGCCATTGTAGAAGCCAAAGCGACTGGAGAAACTATCTGGCGGATAGAAGATTTACGTTCTTTACTGACCAGCGCTTGGTCGCATTCATGTTCAGTAATGTCAAGAGGGGTTAAGTTAAAAATGACAAAATTCCTATGTAGAGGATCAAACTCTCCTACTATTATGTCATTGTTTACCAGCTAGGAGCTCTTAAAGATCCTCCAGATGCCTTGTCCAGAGGAAGCTCTGCCTCTGCACACACTGGCCAACTGCAGGCTATGAATAATGAGCTCTCCCATCCAGGGGTCACCTGCATAGCTCATTTGTCAAGGCGTTCAATCTGCCCTACTCTGAAGAAGACATCAAGGAAGTGACTAGGTCTTGCCAGGTCTGCGCAGAGTGCAAACCGCACTTCTATCACCCCGTAAATGCACACCTGATCAAGTCATCCAGGCCCTTCGAAAGGCTCAGCGTTGTTTTTAAGGGACCACTCCCCTCCACGAATGGGAACATCTTCTTCCTCTCTGTCACTGATGAAAACTCCCGCTTTCTGTTCACCATTCTGTGCCCAGACACGTCCACCTCGTCTGTTATGAAGGCCCTAGACTCCATTTTCACTCTGTTTGGGTATCCCAGCTATATCCAGAGTGACCAGGACTCATTCTTCGTGAGTGACGAGCTGCATCAGTACCTGCTGGTGAGGGGCATCGCATCCACCAGGACTACCAGCTACAACTCCTGGGGGAATGGGCAGGTTGAAAAGGAGAACGCCATGATCTGGAAGGCAATCAAACTGGCCCTGAAGTCAAAAGGCCTTCCAGACAGACGCTGGCAGGATGTCTTCCCCATTGCGCTCCATTCTATTCGGTTGCTATTATGTACCGTGACCAACACTACTCCTCATGAACTCCTATTCACCTTTGAAAGAAGGTCGGCATCGGGAACTACACTCTGAGTCTGGCTCATTACTCCTGGACCAGTCCTTCTTAAGAAGCATGTGAGGAGAAGCAAAAGTGACCCCCCTGATGGAAAGGGTGAAACTGCTCCATGCCAACCCCATGTACGCCTACGTGGAGTACCCAGATGGCAGGAAGGACACAGTCTCCATCAGAGATCTGGCACCCACTGAAACAGAGGGTCTGTTGCCTCAAGAGCCGTGCGAGCCACAGAGCTCATTCTCACTGCTCCCAGTCAGGGCCTCGGGGTATCAGGTTCAGGAGGAAAGTTCACCAGTCCACCTCCTTCCATCGTCGAGCCGGAGACCCAGCCTGCTGTTCCTCTCTCACAAAGGGACCAAGAGACCCAAGGAGCCCAAGGCCCTCTGGTGCTAAGGTGCTCCACTAGGATCTCCAGACCCCCAGACCGCTTAAACTTGTAGATTTGTAAATAACTGTTTTTTTTTCCCACTTGTTCTCAACATGTTCTCTGTCTTCATTCACAGACCCTAAATTCTACAGGAAGGGGTGAATGCAGTGAACTGGGATTCACTGGTAGGGTGTTGTTCCTGGCTCCACCCTCATCTGCCCACATATAACCTTGGTTTCCCACCCAAACCCAGAATTCTTCTGAAGACTAATGTTGAACCCTACTGTTGAGCTAATAAAAGCATTTGTTCTCCTTCCAGCTTTTATTCATGCTACAAGGGGTTTGCCGATTCTCACCATCACTGTTGGGGGCTGTCTGTAAGGGGCTTTCCTGTTCTCGCTGTAACTGCTGAAAGCTGTCGGTGTGTGGGGGGGGTTTCTTGCCTGTTCTCCCTGTCAGTGCTGAGGCCTGAATGTAGGGGATTTGCCTGTCCTTACCATCACTGCTGGGAGCTGTCTGTTGGGGATTTGCCTGTTTTCCCTGTCAAGGAATGTTGTCTGTCTTGAATAATATTGGTGTAGGATGCCAATTCCCCTCTAAGACTAATAGAATAAAGATGCAGAGCCAAGAATCCCCAGGAAAGTCATGATTCTGACTCTTATAAGGAATCACTGGTGATATTACCACCTGTGATGTCACGCGACTGTGTGGCTCTGTATGACAATAACACCATCTACAAATTTGCCGATGATACCACAGTAGTGGATTGTATAAAGGAAGGGGATGAGATTGAGAACTTGGCTGAATGGTGCACTAACAACAACCTTGCACTCAATGTCACTAAAATGAAATTGTTGATTGTTGACTTCAGGAAAGGAAAGCCAGAGGTATAAAATCCATTGATCATTGTGGGATCAGAGGTGGAGTGGGTGAGCAAATTTAAGTTCTTGGGAGTCACTATCTCGGAGGATATTTCCTGAACCCACACACAAATAGCATCGTGAAGAAAGCACTTCTACTTCCTCAGGAGTTTGCAGAGGTTTGGTATGACACCAGAAACCCTAGCAAATTTCTAGGGGTGTGGTGAAAAGTTTGCTGACCAGCTGCATCACAGACAGGTATGGGAACACCAATACCCATGAGCATAAAGCCCTCCAAAAGGTAATGGAAACATCCCAGGACATCACAGGCAAAACCTTCCCCCACTATTGAATACATCTATAGGGAATGCTGCTGTCAGAGAGCAACAGGAATCATCAAAGACCCACAACACCCAGCACATGCTCTGTTCTTGCTGCTGCCATCAGGAAAGAGGTATAGGTGCCACAAGACTCACACCACCAAGTTCAGGAACAACTGCTACCCCTCTACAATCAGACTGCTCAGCAACAAACCCAGACTCATTTAAGGATTCTTACTTGTGAACTTTATTGATTTTCTTTTTTGTTCTCTCTGTATGGCACAGTCAGTTTGTTTACATTCATTATCTGTTTACAGTTCTTTATACGTATACATTGTGTACATTTGTTTTGCATTACCAATTAGTTGTAATCTGCCACACCAGCAGGAAAAAGAATCTCGGTTGTATGTGATGTAATGCATGTACTCTGACGTGAAATCTGAAATCTGAATCTGATGATCTGGAGAAGCAGTGTTGGGGCTGCAGCTGAAAAATTCCATCCAAGTGACCTGACTTTCCTGCTACCTGCTGGGCCTTTGGGCGCCAAGAGAAAAGGGAGTTGGAGGCTAACTGATGCTGAGGTTGGACAACACCCGAAGCTTAATGAGTTGGGTACCAGGAACCAGACTGAGCATTCTCACTAACTACATAAATAAAATAGCTATGATTTTAAAAAATATTTTATTTTTGATTTTCAAAGAATCATATAAATTCAGGCAACAATGCACCTTCTTACAGCACTTATGTATATATAACATACCGAGTTCATTTTTCCCATCCCTACCTCCTACCCTCACCCCATGTCCCAATACAACAAAATTACATAAATTATCCAAAGAAAGAAAACACAAATATCAGTGAGGTCAATGGCCCTTGCAAAAAAACTGAAGAAAAAATGAAAAAAAACAAGGTATTGAAATAAAAAGGTGTGAGGGGCAAAAAAAAAAACTAGAGCATATTATCTGCGCACATCCCACTTTTTTGATCCCAATTGTTTCCCTGCTGGGACAGGTTACTTAATTTCCTTCATTCCAAAGGGGTAAAAATTGTCTGTATATCTATGAGTTTCAAATAGAGTTGCCGCACTCTAACGAATGGGTCATATTTTTTTCTTAAATCATATGTGATTTTCTTCAGGGGAATGCACCTCTGCATTTCCATATTCCATCGTGTAATATTTAGTTGGGAGTCAGACTTCCAAGTGATCGCTATACATTTCCTGGCTACTGCCAAAGTGACCTTCACAAACTGAATTTGGTATTTGGACAGTTTGAAACACATGTCCATAACGTTACCCAGAAGGTACAATTCTGGATCCTGTGGAAAATCCACCTTTGTAATTTTTTTTTCAGGATGTCCCGCAGGTCCTCCTAGAAGGATTTAACTTTTGTACACACCCAGGTTGAGTGGATAAGGGTTCCAATCGCCACACCACACCTAAAGCACATATTCGAGATTTCTGATTTACATTTATGTAATTTTTGTGGTGTGAGGTATAGTTGATGCAAGAGGTTGTATTCCACCAACCTGTACTTGGCATTAATAACAGTGGTCATGCTGCCCCGACACAGATCTGAGCAGCTCCACTCATTCCCACCTTTACCCAGACCTGTGTAAGTCCACTTTGGGCCCTCACTTTTGAATATGAAATACATCATAGAAATAAACTTACGCACATTCCCCCTTCGAAATAGAATAGTGGTTCTCAATCTTTTTCTTTCCACTCATCTACCACTTTAAGTATTTCCTGTGCCATAGGTGCACTGTGATTAGTAAGGATTGCTAACGTGGTAGGTGGGTGGAAAGAAAAAGTTTGAAAACCACTGTTTTAATTGTACCTAATTGACTCATTATGTGCATGGTTTCATAACTCCAAATGAAATGGGCCAATGACGATTTTTCTCAAGCAAAATATTTCAGTAACAATTGGGTCTTAGAGCGGTAATTCTCAACCTTCCCTTCCCACTCACCTACCACCTTAGGCAATCCCTTACTAAACACAGAGCACTGATGGCATAGGGATTACTTAAAGAGGTAGGTGAGTGGAAAGAAAAAGGTTGAGAACCACTGAATTAGAATTTCCATGTCACTACACATGGGCAGGGTCATAGATGGTCCCAATTTGTTCCTTATAAAAGTTGCAGATAGCAGAAAAATGTTCTATTAGACAAATCATATTTATTCCTCAACTACTCGAATGACATGAGCTGCCCTCACTTGTAACAATCCTTGATACACCTGATCCACTTCTGGCACCAGGTGACCAGGATCTTATTGTCCAAAGTCATGGGTATTAAGTTGTTCTGGGTCAAAGGCACAACCTTGTATCCAATACATTTATTCTTTGCATTGAAACTTCTTCTACCCTCACCTGCCAGGACAAGACTTCATGGGACCTCACCCTCAGCTCGTAATACTGTTGTCTCGATCTCAAGATCAATTTCTTGGTCTTACATGTTTGCTGTGTATTATGTTTGAGCATTTTATTAATTAAGTTCCAGTTTTTTTCTTCTGAATCTGCACTTTGATAGTCTTTTTCCAGTTGGACTATTTCTTGTTCCAAATTATTGATCACCTTCATGTTCCTCTTTTTGATACCTTTGGTATATCCAATTATCTGGTCCCTTAAATAAGCTTTCAATGTGTCCCATATTAGGAAATTATCATCAGTATTGGGGCAGTTCATCTCACAGAACAATTCTATCTGAACCCTGACAAAGCTACAAAATTCCTGTTTTCCCAACAGCAACGAGTGCAGGAGCCATCTATATGCCATGGCCTGCTTATCTGAAATTATGATAGACAGAGTCAAGGGTGAATGGTCCAACAGCAATTGAGCCATATACCTGGTCTCCACTATCCAACTGTCCAACTGGGCTGATGCCAAAAAATAAATAAATTCTGGTGTAGTAATCATGTTGTCTTGAGTAAAAGGAATAATCCCTCTCTCTCAGATTCCACCTTCTCCAAACATCTATTAAATTCAGCTCTTTCATAAAGGCCAGTGTAAACTTAACCATTAGTTTCTTTGCTGATATCTATGACTGGATCCAGAGAGAAACTCAAGTCCCATCAAATCAAGGTATTCCCACACCCCTCTATAACCCTCAAGAATATATCTTGTATACATTGTTTGTCATCAAAATTCAGGGCATATATATTCATAAATGTCCATGATTAAGAGTATATTTGACAATGCATCATCACAAATTTCCCAGCTGGATCGGCGACCACACCTTGGACCACTACCGGAACATTTTTCCCCGTCAGGATAGCTACTGCCCTACCTCTGGAATTAAAGGAGGACAATGCCACCTGGCCTACCCACACCCTCTTCAACTTTATGTGTTCTTGATTTGTAAAGTGGGTTTCCTGTAAAAATACTATGTCTCCCTGCCGTCAGAGAGCAGCAGCAATCATTAAGGATCCACATCACTCATCACATGCTCTGTTCTTGCTACTATCATTAGGAAAGAGGTATAGATGCCACAAAACTCACACCACCAGGTTCAGGAACAGCTGCTATCCCTCTACTGTTAGACTCCTCAATCACAAACTCAATTAAAGACTCTTTCTTTCTTTCTTTTCCAATCTTTTTATTATTATTATAATTTATAAACACATACAGTTCAAAGAGATATGAAAAATACATAGTAAATAACGAATTAATACAGAGATATTAAACAATAATATTGCAGAATAAAAATATATCATAAAAAAAAATTTAGATCAGTTTAGAGTATGAACTATCTCTAAAAAAATGATATAATTAATAAAAATATATAAAAAAGAGAGAAAAAAACCCCAAAAAGGAATAAAAAACAAATCTGAATTAAAACTTAAAAAAAACCTACCGATATAGCTAAATCACGCCGATCACTCCGATCTCATCTAACAGCCCAATTATCATACATAATCATAAAAAGAAAACAGAGCCAGATCAACTCACCACAAATGAAAATATTGAATAAATGGTCGCCAGGTTAACTCAAACTTAGAAGGGGATTCATAGACAGAGTTTCTAATTTTCTCTAAATTTAAACATAGGATAGTTTGGGTAAACCATTGGAAAACAGTGGGAGGATTAACCTCTTTCCAATTCAATAGTATAGATCTTCTAGCCATTAGTGTAAGAAAAGCAATCATACGATCCGCAGGAAGAGATAAATAAGTCAAATCTATCATAGGTTATCCAAAAATTGCAGTAATGGGATGTGGTTGTAAATCAATATTCAAAACGGTAGATATAATGGAAAAGATTTCCTTCCAATAATTCTGTAAAGAGGGACAGGACCAAAACATATGTGTAAGGGAAGTTATTTCCAATTGACATTTATCACATATAGGATCGATATGAAAATAAAAACGATGGAGTTTATCTTTAGACATATGAGCTCTATGAACAACTTTAAACTGTATCAGTGAATGTTTTGCACATAGAGAAGAGGAGTTTACCAGTCGCAGAATTTTATTCCAATTTTCATTGGAAATATGAAGGTTGAGTTCTCTTTCCCAATCATTTTTAAACTTTCCAAAAGTCCCAGAATTCATTTTTGTAATTATATTATATAATTTAGATATCACACCTTGTTGCCTCGGTTTTTACTAATACCCAAAGATCGCCATATTTTCGATTATTTCGGGGCACCAGGCAAGGGTGCCCCCTTAGCCCTTTATTATTTAACTTAGCTTTAGAACCTTTGGCAATTGCTATCAGAGAAGCACCCAATATTACTGGTATTATTCGTTGCAGGGATATTCATAAAGTATCACTATATGCAGATGATTTATTGCTATATATTTCCAATCCTGAAAATTCTATTCCTGCAGTTTTATCTTTATTAGCCCAATTTAGTAATTTTTCGGGATATAAACTGAACTTAAATAAAAGTGAATTATTCCCTTTTAATGGATGGGTTCCTATTTATGATAGTTTGCCTTTTAAAATAGCTAGAGACTATTTTATATATTTAGGGATTAAGATTACTAAAAAACATAAAGATTTGTTTAGGACTAATTTTTTACCTCTATTGGACCTGATCGGTAGTTTACTTACCAATTTGTCACCATTATCCCTATCTATGATAGGCCGAATTAATGCTATTAAGATGATGATCTTAACTAAATTTTTATATATATTCCAAGCTATACCTATTTTTGTTCCTAAATCTTTTTTTGATAAGGTTGATTCTAATTTGTCTTCATATATCTGGCAAAACAAGAATCCTAGTTTGGGAAAAAAAATATTTACAGAAATCTAAACTGGAGGGAGGATTGGCATTACCCAACTTTAGAATTTATTATTGGGCAATTAATATTAGTTACTTAAGGTATTGGTTGAATTATTCAGAATTATCTCTAAATCCCCATTGGGTAAATTTAGAAATTAAACTGGTACAAAATTTCTCAATTAGTTCTATTTTGGGAGCTGCTCTCCCTTTTACTCTTACTAAACTATATAAACTAATTGATAATCCAATGGTTAAACATACACTACGTATATGGTTTCAATTCCGGAGATTTTTTGGCCTAAGTCATTTTATCTTGGAAACCCCTATTGTACTAAATTTCTTTTTTCATCCCTCTCTAATTGATCAAGCTTATTTACTCTGGAAAGTTAAAGGTATAACATGCTTTTTGGATTTATTCTTGGATAACTCTTTCATGTCATTTGAACAATTATCCATGAAATATGATTTACCTAGATCTCATTTCTTTCGATATTTGCAGATTAGGAGTTTCTTAGTTTCGACTTTACCCTCTTTTCCCAATCGGGAGACTATGACTGTTTTAGAGGATATACTATATTCAAAATTCCCTCCATAAAGACTCATTTAAGGACTCTTATATTTGCATTTTATTGATTTTTTTGTCTCTGTATTGCACAGTCAATTTGTTTGCATTTCTTTATGGGTTTACCTGCATATGTATCTTCTTGAGTGTAGTATTTTGCACTACAAATATGTGGTAATTCTACTTGTCTTGCAGGAAAAAGTCTTAGAGTTGTATGTGATGTTATGTATGTACACTGACAATGAATATGAACTTTGAAGAGTAAACAAGACTTTCTGATCAATGAATGAATGGGAGCAATTAGTCCCCTTCCTCTTCCTTCACTGTTGTTTAATGAGCTTCTTTTGACTCCATCCTTATTCTGATGAAGGGTCTTCAATGTTAAGAGTGAATTCTGTTTCTTTTCCTGCAGACGCAGCCTGACCTAATTGAGTACTTCCAACATTTTCTGTTTTCATGTTTCAGTTTATTGTCACAGGTACTTGGGACAGCAAGAACAGGTTGTTTTCGCAAGCAGGCCAGCAAGTCAACTCTAACATGAATGTAGTAAGATGAAGTAGAAGAGAAAAAGCACATCATAATATATAGTGTCACAGAGAAAGGTCAGTTTGTACATAGCAAGGACAGCATTAGAGATCACCATTGTGAAATTCATTTGGGAGACTGGTGGCTCTGGGGAAGAAATTTCCTTTGAACCTGTCAGTGCGCAATTTCGCACTCTTACATCTTCTCCCTGATTGTAGGGGGAGAAGAGGGTGGGCCCTTCACAACATTTGTTGCACTTCTGAGGCAGCAGAAAGTGTAGGAGGAATTGATGGACAGGAGGCAGGTTAGTGTGCTATTCTGAGCTACGTTCACTAATTTCTACAGCTTCTTCTGCTCTTGGGCGGAATAGTTCCCTAGCCAGGCTGTGAAGCATCCAGATAGGAAGATTTTGATAGAGGTGTTGGTGCACTTCCTTGACCAACACTACAACTTGGTTGGTCCACATCAAGCCACTGGAGAGGTTTACGCCCAAGAGTCTGAGACTATCTGCTGTCTCCTATTTTTATTACCATTAAGAGAGATCTTAGAACCATAGAACACTACTGCAAAGAAACAGGCCCTTCAGCCCATCTGGTCTATGATTCTGCTTAGTCCAATTGACATGTACCTGGGTCATAGGCCTGCATACCCCTCCCATCTATGTACCTATCCATATTTTTCTTAAATATCAAAATGGAACCCACATACACCTCTTTAGCTGCAACTTGCTCCACACTCTCTGCATGAAAAATTTCTCTCTAATGTCCTGGTTAAATAATCACTATGCAATAAGTGCTCTGTGATTAGTAAGAGATTATTTAAGGTGGAATGTGAGTAGGAAGGGAAAGTTGAGAACCACTGCTCTAGACCCAATTGTTATTAAAATATTTTGCTTAGGAAAAAGTGTCAGTGGCCCATTTCCTTTGGAGTTATGCAACTGTGCACATAATGAGTCAATTAGGTACAATTAAAACAGTGGTTTTCAAACTTTTTTTTCACCCACATACCACGTTAAGTAATTCCTTACTAATCGCAGAGCACCTATGGCATAGGGAATATGTAAAGTGGGATGTGAGTGGAAAGAAAAAGACTGAGAACCACTGCTTTAAATACTTCCCTTTTCACCATTAATCCATGTCCCTGAGTCCTTGTCTCACCTAACCTGAATGGAAAAGGCTTGTCTGCATTTACTCGATCTAGTTCTTTCATAGTTTTATATACCTCTATCAAATCTCCCCTTAGTGCTTACCTGCTTAACCTTTCCTGATAACTTAGTTCCTCAAGTCCTGGTAAATATTCTCTGCATTCTTTCAATCATATTGATATTTTTTCATGTAGATTGCTAAATAAAACTGCACATTACTTCAAATTTGGTCTCACCAATGTCTTATACAACTTAACCATTACAATCTAACACCTGTTCTGAATTGTTTGATTTATTAAGGCCAACGAGCCAAAAGCTTTCTTTACGACCTATTTACCTGTGACATCACTTTCAGGTTTCAGATCCATCGGTTTTACTGCACTCTTCAGTGGCCTACTGTTTACTGTGAATGTCCTACCTTTATTAGTCATCCCAAAGTGCAACACCTCCCACTATCAGCATTAAATTTCATCTTCCATTTGAAACCCATGTTTTGCAGCTGGTCTACATTCCTCTGCAAGCTTTGAAAGACTTTCTTGCTGTCCACTACACCTCCAATCTTTGTGTCATCTGCCAACTTACTGATCCAATTTATCACATTATCATCCAGAATGTTGATGTAGATGACAAATTATAATGGACATAGCACTGATCTAGAGTCACAGGCCTCCAGTCAGATAGGCATCCATCTACATCCACTCTTGCCTCCTCCTGCAAAACTAGTATCTAATCCAATGTACCTCCTCATCCTGAATACCGAATGACTGAACCTTCTCGACCCATGATGTGGGACCTTGTCAGAGGCCTTATAAAGTTGATGTAGACAACATCTATGATCTCAACTTTCCTGGAAACCTCGTCAAAAAACTCCATAATATTGGTTAAACATGCGCTACCACACACAAAGCCATGTTGACTATCCTCAGTCAGTTCCTGTCCATCCAAATAATTGTATATTTGATATATTAGAATACATTCCAATAACTTGGCATGGTTAGTATAATGGTTAGCACAACACTATACAGCACCAGTGACTCGGGTTGGAATCTGACACTGCCTGTTAGAAGTATATACATTCTCCCCTTGTCTGTATGGGTTTCCCTCATGGGTTCTCTGGTTTCCTCCAACCTTTCAAAATGTAAGGAGGTTGTAGGTTAATTGGGGTATTTGGGATTTTGGGTGACACAGGGCCATGAGCTGGAGGGCCTGTTACCATGGTATATGTATATATATATATATATATACAAATTTAAAAATAAAATGTAATTATCCACTACTGAAATGAGGCTTACTGGTCTATAATTTCCCAGATTATTCCTGGAGCCAATCTTAAATAACAGGACAACATTAGCAGTCCTCCAATCCTCTAGCCCCTCACCCATGACTGAGGACATTGTAAATATTTCTGCTAGAGCCCCTTGCTATCCTTTTGCTCTTACTATCTCTTTAGAAGCTCTTAGTATTTTCCTTCACCTTGTCTTTGAACCAGGTCACTAGACTCTCAATCTTCTTTCTCTATTTTGTTTCATCATAATTTGATATCTGGCTGTAACTGTGGCATCATCAGTGAACTTAAAAATGGAGTTGGAATGCTATGTGACTACAGAGTCATGGATGTAGAGGGAGTATACAAGACAGCTGAGTGCATATCTTGTGGGGATGCTGGTGTTGAATATGGTGTGGAGGAAGTGTTACTTCCTAGTTTCACATTGTAGTCTGTCAGATAATAAATCAAATATCCAGTGGCAGATAAGAGTGCTGAGGCCAAGGCCATGAAATGGGGATGAATTTGCTGGTGACTAAAAGGCAGCGCTCTAGTCAATAAATAGTAGTTTGACCTTGGTGTCCTTGATGTCTAGGCTTTCCAGGGGTGAGTGGAGATTGTGTTTTGATGGTTTGCAAATTTAAATGGGCCAGGATTGACTGGTAATATCAGCCAGGAAAAGCCTCCAATTGAGACCCATTGTTGGGCTTTGCTCCAATACTGGTATGATGTGGCAATTTGGAATTGCAGTGATGCAACGATAAAAGATTTCCATGAATTCTCCTGTCATCTGCTCTGTGCAGGGACTCAGGGCATGATCAGGGACTCCTTCTGGACAATTGCTTTCCACGTGTTCACTCTCCTGATCAGATGTCATCAGTAGTGACCATAGATGCAGGAGTTCATCAAAACATTGCAGTGAATGTTGTTACCGCTTGGGCTTCCTGGTTGTAGAATGCATTAAGCTCATACCTGGCCGATAACTTTACCTTGTACCCGTGATACCATGCATGTCCTGACATAGTCATTGGGTGCCTGTGATGTTCTCTTGGAACTTGGCCTGGTATGGAGTCTCATTGTGAAAATCATACCTGGATTTCTTCTGGATTTCCTGACTTGAATGCTTCTGACCTGGTCTTCAATCATGGTTCAGCCATGGCCTCTGATTGGGAAACATTCCATGATGTCTTCTTAATCACACAATCTAGCACAGAGTTACAGTTGAAGTCAATTTGTTCATCAAGGTTGGCTGCTGACTTCCTGAACTTGGACCAGTCTTCAGACTCAAAGCAATCAGGAAGGATGCAATCTGTTTCCGTTCAATGTCTTTGACCATGGAGTCCTGCCTCCTCAGCTTCAGCTTGAGTGCAAGTGGAAGCATTATGGGCCGATAATCTGATTTACCGAAGTACAGACGTGGGATGGAATGTAAGGCATTCTTTACGGTTGTGTAACAGTGGTCAAGGGTGTTGGGGGATCTGTTGGGGTAGGAGACATGCAGATGGAATTTAGGTCACAAGCTTATAAAGCTGGCTTGGTTGCAGACCCTAGCTATTATTCATGATGCTTACTTTTGAGACTGTTATTGAAAGTGAATACTTCATTTAACACTTACTGTATGTTCTGGGGTGGAACATTCATTAAAGGCATTTGACTTTACAAACCAGGCGGTGATACAGTCAGTCAGTATACTTTCCACAGTACACCTGTAGATGTTTGATAGAGTATTTGGTGGCATGATGAATTTTTTTCAGGCTTCTGAGAAAACAGAGGCATTGATGTGCCTCCATCATGATTGCCTTGATGTGCTGGGTCCAGGTAAGGTCCTCTGATATGTGGCCTCCCAGGAACTTGAGAGAACTAACCCTCTCCACAAATGCCCCATTAACAAAGACAGGTGTGTAACCTTCAATAGCTCAGGGGATTCTGGGCATGCTAATTGCTGCCTAACACAATTATGATGGACAGGGAGGAAAGGCCTTCAGCATATTAATTCTACGGGGCTGTTCCACTGCGCCTTTTCCTTCACCAAAGGAATCAGTGAACTGCTGCATTTATAGAAGCACAACTTGAGGTATCCACCAGTAAGCTCTGAGTGTCAAAAGGCCCATATGCCCATCCTTGGGTACTTGCACATTTTACCAGATTGCAGTTTAGTTGACAATATTGCTGTGCAAATCTTTGATACTCATGATCATCAGGTGTCAGAGCAGAGGGAAGCTGGGCATCTTCAGTGAAGGCTCACAGTCAGGCATGTCTCAATCTTATGTCATAATTCCTGAATTAAAGTATAAAGCAGATCATCTATTCAGCTCAGGTCTTTATCGAATGAGGAGAGGAGGGGTGGGGGTGGTTACAGTTTTGGTCTTGTCTGCTGAATATACCGTGAATGAATGGAAGGCTTTTTGCTTCTATACCTCTGCCTGCAAATTCAACTCAAACTCTAGAAAGAAGAATGGCTGATATTTGTCCTAACTTTGTCCTTTACCAGCTGCTGTGCTGCATGAGTCATACAGGAAAATTCCCTGCTGGGAGACTTGTCATCTGGCTGAATTACCTGTCTCAGCAGAACAGCATGGGCCTGTTGCACACAATGAATTTTTGATAACATTCTCCATCAGTTTAATTTTGATGAAATTAAACATGCCTCTGAAATGTGGATCACTTCCATTTCGTAACTCCTTTAGTGCATCTCTAATCCTCAAACGTCTTTAGGTTAAGAATGTGATCAGAAAATGAACCCATTTTTGGACTCCCATCATCACTGATTCTCTCTGTTCTTTAGGTTATTTTCTCCATAATTGGGCAACAAAACTATGATTATGTTGGAGAAAAAAGCCAACATGTTGAAGTTCATGTTGAATTCGATGCCCTGCACTCAATTTGGCACCATAATATTCAGACCTCATTTACTGATGTATTTAAAGGCTCGAATGAACAAAGCAGGAATATTGCACACAGGTTTGCTGAAACCAATTTGAGAAAGGATACAGCAAGACTCCAAAGGAATATTCAGTGAGTTCAGTAAATTAAGTGAGTAGTCAAAAAATTGGTAGATGGTGTATAATGTGGATACACTTTGGTAGGAAGAATAGGATTTCAGATATAGCAAAACTCCACTGCTCAGAAAGGAACAGCACATGCGTGAATGGATTTTAGGTGAGTAGGGAGTTGCACAAGTGCAGACCCACCCTCTTGACATCCCCTCCCAGATCCAGTGGCATGGTGAGGTCCATGGTGAGGTGGGGGAAATTCTGATGCAGTGAATGGCCAGACCAAGCTTTAATGCAAGGAATGGCCTTTCCATGCTTCACAGCACACGTTTGTTAGATGGCCATCGATCCTACAAGAGGGTTCATCTGCCCTTTGACAGGTCTTGTTTTTCATCCTGCAGGGTGTCTAGCCACCCTGCTCACCAGGCAAGCCTGGTGGAGGAGCTGGTTTAGTCGGTGACTAACTGACAATACGCAGGTATACTGGGTTACATGGTATCAGTAGCACTCAGGTGAGTGACCTGACATAGACAGAGACTGTAGAAAGATGCTGTACAGAGGGATCTGGGTGTTGTCTTTCATGAAAATGTTAACATACATTTGTTAACATACAAGAAGCAATTTGGAAGATCTAAATAATATTGCTTTATATTGCAAGTGGAAATGGAATACGAAGGTCAGGTGTCCTTGCTGCAATTTCAGTGCTTTGGTGAGACCACGTAGAGAGTACGAACTGCATTTTTGGTCCCTAAATTAGAGAGGGTTATCTAGGCACACAGCTAATTCAGGAAAGATTGACCAAAGTGATTAATAAAGGATTTTAGCCTCCATTCCTGATTTCTGAAATGAAAATAGATGAAAAAAAATTGATAAATTTGGGCATATATTCAAAGGAGTTTAGAAAGAGAGCTGATTTAGATTCTGATGTGGTTTCATACTGCAGATGTTGAGAGGGTTATTTCATCAGACCATAAGACACAGTAGCAGAAATAGGCTACTCAGCCCATCGAGTCTGCCCTGCCATTTAATCATGAGCTGATAGACTTTTTCACTCAGACCCACGGCCTGGCCTTCTCCCTATAACCTAATAATCTCTGTCTTAAATGCACCCATTGACCTGGGCAGACAAATACCTGTGTCAACAAATTCCACAGATTTACCACTCTCTGACTGAAGAAATTCCTTCTGCATCTCTGTTCTAAATGGACACCCTTCAATCCTGCAGTTGTTCCTCCTTGTCCACTACTCTGCCACTATGGGAAACAACCTTTCTACATCTACTCTGTGCATGCCTTTCAACATTCACAAAGTTTCAATGAGATTCCCCCTCCCAAATTCAAAGAGTACAGGCCAAGAGCTGTCAAACATTGATAACATTTTAATTCCCGGAATAATTCTTGGGAATCTCCTCTGAACCATCTCCAATGTTAGTGCATGAGGAGACTAAAACTGCTCACAATACTCCAAGTGAGATCTCACCAGTAAAACTTCAACATCACATCTCTGCTCTTATTCTATTCTTCTTGAAATTAATGCCATCATTGCATTTCCTTCTTTACATACAGCACAAGGATTCTCAGGCCCCTTTGCATCATGACACTTTCAATTTTCTCCCATTTTAAAAAATAGTCAGCCCATTTATTTTTTCTACCAAAGTGCACAACTTATTTCATTTGTCACTTCTCTGCTCATTATCTTCATCAAGTCCTTTTCCAGCCTTTGTTTTACCTCAACACTACCTGCTCCTCCACCTACCATCATATTATCTGCAAACTTGGTCACAAACCCATTCATTCCAGAATCTAAATCATCAATACACACATAAAAAGAAGCAGCCCTAACAGAGCACCTCCAGCAACAAGCAGCCAACAAGTATATGATCCCTGTATTCCAACTCTCTATGTCCTGCCAATCAGCCCATGTTGTATCCATGTTAATGTTTCCTGTTATATCATTGACTCTTCTCTTAAGTAGCCTCATGTTGTGGCAACTTCAAAGGCTTTCTGAAAATCTATATACACAACATCCACTGCTTCTCTCTTATCCAGCCTGCTTGTCACTTAAGAATATAAGAAATATGAACAGGAGTAGGCCATCCATCCCACTGAGCTTGCTCCATCATTCAATGAGATCATGGATGATTTGATGAAACTGTGGGTGATCTTCAAATAATTCAAATAGGTTTGTCAAGAATGATTATCCCTGAAGGAAACCTTGCTGCCTTTGACCTACCTTGACATGTGCCTCCAAGTACTCCATAGCCTCATCCTTGACAATCACCTCCCATATCTTCCCAACCATTGACATCTGGCTAACTGGTCTATCATTTCTTTTCTGCAGTCTCCCTCCCCTCCTGAATAATGGGGTGACATTTGTGATTTTCCAATCCTCTGGGACCATACCAGAATCTATTAATTCCTGAAAGATCATTACAAATGTCTGCACAATCTTTGCTGTTATTTCTTTTAGAACCTGAACATCCAATCCATCTGGTCCAGGACACATCCATTCTTAAACCATTCAGCTTTCTGAGCACTTCCCTTGAAATAGTAACTGCACTCACTTCCCCTCCCCTCCCTGATACTTTACAACATCTGGCAGTCTTCTAATATCTTCCACAGTGAGAACTGCTGTAAAATACTCGTTTCTTTCCTCTGCCATCTCCTTGTCTCCCAAATATTATTTCTCCAGCATCATATTCTCATGGTTTTGCCACTTTTCAGTTGTTCGATTGCCTTATATGTCTCATCCAGGGTGGGAACCTCATCCAGCTCTAGCCTTAGGGGCTGTTGAGGGAGCTGGAGCAGGGCGGAATCTTGGACTGAGCGGTTGGCACTGAAAAGAGATTGGAAGTGTTCTGACCATCGGTTGAGGATGGAGATCTTGTCGCTGAGGAGGACTTTGCCGTCTGAGCTGCGCAGCGGGCTTTGGACTTGGGGTGAGGGGCCGTACACAGCCTTTAGAGCCTCGTAGAAACCCCTGAAGTCGCCAATGTCCGCGCTGAGCTGTGTTCGTTTGGCGAGGCTAGTCCACCACTCATTTTGGATCTCCCGGAGTTTGCGCTGAAGATGGCTGCATGCGCGACGGAAGGCTTGTTTCTTCTCTGGACAGGACGGCTTTGTAAGGTGAGCCTGGTGGGCAGCTCGCTTCTTTGCCAGCAGCTCCTGGATTTCCTGGCTGTTTTCGTCAAACCAGTCCTTGTTTTTCCTGGAGGAGAAGCCCAGTACCTCTTCAGTGGATTGCAGTATGGTAGTCTTCAACTGATCCCAGAGGGTTTCAGGGGACGGGTCCGTGAGGCGGGTTGCAACGTCGAGCTTTGCTTTGAGGTTTGCCTGGAAGTTTCCTCTCGCTTCGTCTGACTGCAGTTTTCCAACATTGAACCTCTTTCTGGGGGCTTTATTGTTCCTGGGCTTTGGCTTGAAGTGAAGGTTGAGCTTGCAGCGAACCAGCCGGTGGTCAGTGTGGCATTCCGCGCTAGGCATGACCCTGGTGTGGAGCACATCTTTTTTTTCCCCCCTCTTTATATACTTGAAAAAAGCTTTTTGTATCCTCTGTTATGTCCCTGAGTTACTTGGGAAGCTTCTTAAATAGATATGCAAGATTTAAATAACAAAAGAGACTTTTACTTACTGATGCCTTCCACCATCTCAGGAAACTGTTTATGCACACTCATATACATACACCCCACAGTGGTGCACTACAATTACTACAGTGAGGAGGGTGTATTCTTACACAGTTACAAAATAGTTCACATTATCCTGACTAATAACATCCCTCCTCTCAAGATAAAGAAAAATTTAGTGTTATCATTTTCTTTCCAGTGCAACTTAAGTAACTGAAGTTGTACACTAATTTATTTACAGAACGATTTTTAAATTGTCCTCATCAATATTGCACTGGCGGCAGTATGTTGCTTCGCCATCTTGTGGATTTGGCTGCGACTGTTGGGCTCTGTATTGCTGGTACATGTGTAGGTGATGTAACTTGTTGTGCTTCACCTGACCACTGCTGGGTTATGTTTCAGTATTAGTGGCTGTGGTCTCTTCACTTAATACCTCACTTGATATTAGTGTTGCAGGCTTTGCTGGTATTAAAGCTTTCTGCTCCATCACATCTTGTGTTGGCTGACTGTGAATTCTGCTCCTCCTCAGCTGATTGCCAGAGTCTGTCTCAACAATGTATGATCTTGGTGTTTCAGCTTCTCTGATGACCTTTTCTGGGGTCCATGCTTTCAACATCGGCTCTTGAATATGCACATGCTATCCTCCGAAGAGTTCTGGCAATGTTTGTTAAAAAGCTGGCGTCCTTCTTCTATCGTGTCAGCCAGTCTTCTTCTGGTTTCCTCCTGGACTTCTGGAGGGTGTATTTGCTTAGCAGAGTTGTTTTATATCTCCTGCCATTTAGAAATTCTGCTGGGTATTTCATGTCAGCCCTTAAAAGTGTTGCTTGTAATGATAGAAGAGCTTGGGATGGGTCTTCTTTAGTTTCACGATACTTAACTAGTGTGCTTTTCACAGTTTGCACTTGTCTCTGAATGAACCCATGACCTTTGGGGTAGTATAGGGATGATGTAGTGATAACAAACCCATACTCTGCAGCGAGCTTTCTGAATTCTTGTGTCGTGAACTGTGTTCCATTGTCACATATTCCTTGTTCAGCAAGGAGCACTCTCATTTCTGAGGTGATAGTTGATGCTCTCAGGTCTTTCATGCCTTTGAAGAATGGAAATAGAGTAGTAACAGGCTACTATTAAATACCATTCTTGATTCTCAGCGAACAATTCTGCTCCCACTGTGTGCCATGGCTGGCAGGTACTTCTGTGGAAATCATTTCCTCTTTTTGTTGTGTGTTTCTGTTGATCCTTTTGGATATTTTCTTCATCTGAATCTCATGAATGACAACTCCTGGCATGTATTCAGACCTAGAAATGTTGGTCCGTCTGTGTCTACCGCGTAGAATGTACAGAGGATGTTCTTTCCCTTATGGCACTCACTGATCTTAGCTCTCCCTAGCTGCTTGAACATGGGTCCACCATAGGCCATTAATGTGACATTTGCTGTTTCTAATGAACTGTCTTTTGGATACCTTTTTATTATGTTCTCTGGGAACATCTGACAGTAGAGTCTGAATGCAAGGGTGTCTTTTTTATGATCCAGTATCCAGCTTCACCTTTCGGTTAAATATCGTAGGCTTGTTCTGGAATGTTCTCTGTATTTGGATCCTTGTGTGCAACTTGCTTCCTTCTTTCATCTCACCTGAGATCTTATGAAGGTGTATGGATTCTATGTCCAATATCTGGGTGTCAGGAGTCCTCATTGTTGTTTCCTTTTATGTGGTGGATCTTCTTGTCTTTTTCTTCACTGGTATCACTGTTTTCTTCATACCAGACTTGCACATCTTCGCCCAGTGGTTTGCTTTACCACAGGCTCTCCAGTCAGGACCAAATGCGGGGCATTTGTTTCTGTTATCAAAGGGGTGTTGTCTGCTGCACTTCCTACAGATCTTGGGGGTTTGCACTTTTCTGATTGTTATCTTTAGAGCATCAGCCCTTCCTTCTCTTTGCTGTGGGTGGTTCTGCATAGATAGGGATTTGATTTGCATCCTTCAAAGGCTCTGGCTGTGTCTATAGCTTCAGCCAGCTTCAAGCTATCCTTCCCAATAAGAGACTTTTGCACTTTGGCATGGTCACTCCCCCATATTAGTTGATTAAATAATCTTTCCTTTATATTCTTAAATCTGCATTTTGCAGCAACAATTTTTAGTCTAGTGAGGAAGTTGTCAACAGTTTCATCAGTCTCTTGCATTAAGCCTTGAAATTCATAGCGTTTAATTCTATGATTAGACCCGGGTTCAAGGTGAGAAGCAAACTTTGTAAATATCTGATCTGGATCAGTTTTCTCCACCTCTGTAAACTCCCAGTTATTAAATAAGTCAAAGCCTCCCTCCTCTGTCCAGAGAAGTACATAATTCACCTTCTCCTCTGCTGTTGTATTTTAAAAAATAGCTTTTGAATGCTAAATTGCACTTCTTCTGAAACTTTTTAAACGATTCAACAATGTCTTCAGCCTCCCAGTCCATCACTGGGTAAACTGCTGTTGTTCCAGCTATTTTTTCAGTAATGTTTTTTCTCTTCTTCCCCTTTGTACTTCAGTGACTAACAATTAATTGTATGGCTTTATTCTTGTTCTCTTATCCCACTACTGCCACCATGTTATGTCTCTGTGTTACTTGGGAGGTTTCTTAAATAACATAGAAATGCAAGATTCAAATAACAGAAGAGACTTTTACTTACTGATGCCTTCCACCATTACAGGACGTACTCTCATATACATACGCCCCACAGTGGTGCACTACAGTTACTACAGTGAGAAGGGTGTATTCTTACAGTTACAAAATAGTTCACGTTATCCTGACTATATAACACCTTCTTTGATATTATTTGCTAGCCTACTTTCACGCTTCATCTTTTCCCTCCTTCTGAGATTTTAGTTACCTTCTATGTTTTTAAAAACTTTCCAGTCCTACATCCTCCCACAAGTTTTTGCTTCCTTATATATATGTCCTTTCTTTGACTTTTATATTAGCTATGACTTTTCATTTGTGACATTTTTCCTTTTGAATATTTCCTCTTTTTTGATATTTTTTATTGCAGAAACTCCATCCACTGCTGGCCTCCTGTCTTCCTACCACTGTTCCCTTCCAATCTACTTTGGCCAGTTACTCTCTCATGATACTGTAATTCCCTTTATTCCACTGAAATACCGGCACATCAGACTTTACTTGTCCCCTTGCTAAATCTCACAGTGAATTCAGTCATATTGTGATCACTGCTCCTTCATGGTTTCTTTACTCTAAGCTCTCTCATGATCTCTGGTGCATTACACAACACTCAATTCAGTGCAGGTGATCCTGCCAGTGGCTCATCAACAAGCTGCTCTAAAAAGTCATTTTGCAGGCTCTCTACAAATTCTCTCTCTTGAGATGCAGTTCCAACCTTGTTTTTGCATTCTATTTGCAGTTGTAATTTGTTGTCCACATCCTGGCTACTGTTTGGAGGTCTGTATATAATTGCCAAGAGTGGCTTTTCACCCTTGCCATTTCTAAACTCAACCAAAATGATTCTAAATCTTTTGATCCTATGGGCACCTCTTTCTAATGGTTTAATGTTGTTCCTTACCAACAGAACCATACCACCCCTTCTGCTTACCTGCCTATCCTTTTGATGCACTGTGCAACCTTGGTTATTAAGCTTCCAATGACATCCATCTTTTAGCCACAACATCCTATCTGCCAATGTGTAGCTGTACTACAAGGTCATCCACTTTATTTCTTATGCTGTGTACATTTAAATATAAAACCTTCACCCCTGTATTTGTTCCTTTTTTTGTGTGTCCCAGTTGCATTGAAACTCATCCCTCTGGCTGCAATTTTGCCCTCCTCACAAACTCTCTACCAACTGTCCTTACCATGCACCACCCACCTTTTCCTGTGCTTCTTCACTTTGGTTCCCAACCCTGTGAATCTAGTTGATGCACCCTCCACCCCAACCCTACAGCATTAGCAAACCTCCTAGCTAGGATATTGGTTCCCCTTGACTTCAGGTACAAGTCATCCCCCTTGTGCAGGTCACCCCTTCCCCAGAAAAGGTTCCATGATCCAAGACTTGAAACCCTGCCCACTGAATCAGCCACACATTTGTCTGCACTATCTTCTGGTTCTGACCTTCGCTAACTCATGACATCAGGGGTAATGCAAAGATGACCACCTTGGAGGTCCTGCTCTTCAGCCTCTGTCCTAACTTCACAAACTAACTTTGCAAGAACTTTATCCTTCTCCTGCCTATGTACTTCATACAAATATGTACCAGTCTCTGGCTGCTCAGTCTTCCTCTTAAGAATATTCTCGCTCAGAGACATCCTAAACCCAAGCACCTGGGAAGCAACATACTAGCCTGGAGTCTCTTTTGCAGCTGCAGAATCTCCTATCTGTTCCTCTGACTATTGAGACCCATATAACTGTTACTCTACCTGTCTTCACCTTTCCCTTCTGAGGCTCAGAGCCAACCATGGTGCTATTGGTCTGGCTACTGCCTGACCCAGATGGGTCAACCCCCTCAGCAGTATCCAAAGGGGCATGTATACCTTTTGTGAGGGGAATGGCCACAGGTTTACCCTGCCCTGCCTGCCTGACATTCTTCCCTCTCATGACTGTCACCCAGTGTGGTGAAACCACTACAAAGTAAGTAAAAATATGACCTTTTATGTTTGACTCTGCTCTCACTGGCCGGCTTGTAACTCCTCCCCTGTATCCCCCATAAAGGCTGTCATGCCACAACCCTGCCCCCAGTTCAAGCGTGGGTCAACAACTCAAGGGGTGCTGTCCATCTCTTGCTAATATAAGTCTTCAGTTCCAGTAACTTCAGTCTTTGTGTAATTGATCGTGCATCAAATTTATTAGTGAGACTTTGTTTCTTCAGAACATGGACAAATACTTGAAGCTGGACCACCTAGAGATTTACCCAAGAGAACCCGAAGCAGCCAACAAATTCACACTCTGACTCTGCTGTTTCAAAAGATTCCTCGCAGCCTCTGCAGCTGTGATCCAGGACAATGAAGACAAGCTCCATCTGCTATTTTTGTGCATCAGGCACTGAGTCGACCGGATGGTCCAGGACTGCCAGACCGATGGAGAAGCCATGGGCACCCTAAAAGACCAGTACAAGGTACAGGTGAAAAAAGGTTTATGCACGACACGTACTCCACTCAAGCAGACAGCAACCCGGGGAAACATTCAATGAGTTTGACAGGGCCCTGCAGGAGCTTGCAAGGGACACAGCTACTGATTAGAGACACCTGCTACACAGGCATCCATTCTAATTACGTGAGGCAAAGGCTACTCGAGCAGAAAAGACAGCCTACCTCAAACAATCGAACTGACAAACACCCTGAAAGTAGCTATCCACAATGCAGAATCCTTCTCTAGTGAACACACTGCCATCTTGTGGGAATACAGGGTGCCGCCATCTTGGGAGACGGGATCGAAAACCCCCTCCCAACCTGAGTTGACCTCCTCAGGTGTTAGCGACCACCTGAAGTGCTACTTCTGCGGCAGGGCAAGCATCCGAGGAAACACTGCCCTGCCAAGGATGCCATTTGCTCCAAATGTGGGAAGAAGGGACACTTCGCAAAAGTCTGTAAGTCTAAGCAAGCCCCCAAGTCCAGCAGCACCATGTGCAAATGGGGGATGTCATCTTTAATGCAGTCACTTCTGGCAACCTGGAATGCCCGCGCGTGTGCACCATGGAGGTCACCGACCGCGATAACATCACTTCTATCTTCCTTCTCTTCCTTTCTAGTGTGCACCATGCGGACCACCATCTTATTGGTCCGCCGGAAGCCAACAGAATTCCTCAGACAATGAGCTGACGCTGGCATCGGTATCCCTGGATCAATGAAGACCACACCAACTTTCCAGAGCCATGATGGGCATCCAGGTAAATGGCTGCCCCACTGCCTGCCTATTTGACAGTGCGAGCACAGTGAGCTTTATTTACCTGAACCCTGTTCAGCAGTACTCTCTTGGAGTGCAGCCTGAGATGGAAAGTGTATCCCTAGCCTCCCAATGCAAATCAGTCAAAGTTCGTGGCAGTTGTACTATAAAACTGACTATCCGAGGCATGGTGTACCGTGACATCAAGCTCCTAGTACTGCCACAGCTCTGTGCACCAGTCTTATTGGGGTTAGATTTCCAGTTCAACTTAAAGACCATTACAATGGAGTACGACGGGCCCCACCCCTCCCTCACCACATGGCCGATCAACAGCCAAAACCCAATCACCACAGCCAATATGTGGCCTCTCCACCCTCTGGATCCACCCCACCTTATTCACTAACCCTACCCTGGACTGTAAAAGTCGGTGAAATAGAGCTGAAGACAGGGCATTTATTACATCCAAGGTGAGACGCCTCCTCGCCAAAGTGGTGATAGAGCAGAGTATGAGTCCCTAGAGAGCCCAAGTTATGGTAGTGAAAAGTGGGGAGAAACACTGGATGGTCATAGACTATTCCCAGACAATCAACAGGTTCACCCGGCTTGACACATAGTCCCCACCACGCATTACCAACATGGTGAACCCTATCACCAAACACAGGGTGTTCTCAACCATGGACCTTAAATCTGTCTATCACTAGCTCCCCATTCGCCCAGAGGACTGACGGTATACTGCTTTTGAGGCAGATGGTCAACTGTACCATTTTCTCAGAGTCCCTTTTGGATTCATGAATGTGGTGTTCATCTTCCAAAGGAAGATGGATTGGATGGTGGATGAACATGGGTTGCGAGCCATTTTCCCATACCTCGATAACGTCACTATCTGCAGGACCATGACAGGAATCTCCAAAAATTCTTCCACACCGTGAAATGTCTCAATCTAACGTACAACACAGAGAAGTGTGTCTTCAGCATATGTCGCCTGGCTATACTAGGCTGCATTGTAGACAATGGAGCCATCAGCCCCAACCCTGACTGCACACGCTCACTGTAAGAACTCCACCCCCCCCCCACCCCCACTGCCTCAATGCTCTGAAAAGGTGGTGGGGTTTTTCCCCTGTTATGCTCAGTGGGTTCCAAACTATGTGGAAAAGGCCCGTCCCTTCGTCAGGGCCACTGTTTTCCCCCATCGGCAGAAGCGCGCGAGGCATTTGATCATATCAAAGCTGACATCGCAAAGGCCACAATGCAAGCAGTGGACAAATCTATCCTGTTCCATGTGGAGAGCGATGCATCAGACTTTGCCCTGGCTGCCACACTTAAACAGGCAGGCAGGCCTGTAGTGTTTTTTCGTGCACCCTCCAAGGCCCTGAGATCCAGCACTCCTCCATCGAGAAAGAGATCCAGGCCATCGTTGAAGCGGTACAACACAAGAGGCATTACCTCGCTGGTAAGCATTTTACCTTGCTGACTGACCAACGAGCAGTCACCTTCATGTTCAACAATCAGCAGTGGGGTAAAAACGACAAAATCCTGAGGTGGAGAATTGAGCAACTATGACATACTGCACCGGTCGTAAAGCTCAACGTGCCTTCTGATTCCTTGTCTCAAGGGACACATGCCAGCGCGCAGACAGACCGGTTGCAGGCACTGCAGAACAGCCTCAGCCACCCTAGGATCACCTGTTTTTTTTTTCACTTCATCAAGCCCTGTAATCTTTCCTACTCATTGAGGACATCAGGACGCTGACCAAATATTGCCGAGTCTGCGCGGAGTACGAGTTTAAGTAGATTAAAGCCTGTTTGTACAGTCTACGAACTTTGCGTCTGAATTCTTCGCACAGCAGTGCTCACACTTACACTAGTGGATAGGTTTGTTTTGTTATCAGAAAATATAAGAGAACTTGTAACAGATGGCCCAACATCTGTGATCAAGTAACTGTGGACATCTGCTTGGGGTTGAAATACCGAAAATCTCATAGGACTAGATTTAATAACTTCTCCCCAATAAATTAAAATCCCTTGATAAATAACTCTTTTTAAATGTTTGTAATATGGGCTCGCAATAAAACAATTGACGAGTCACAGCCGAGCAGGAAACACATCTTTTCGTTGGCATGTTTGATTACTTCCTGTCATTTCACAGCAACAGTACTTTGCAAAGAATTGTGCATCTGGTGCACCTGAACATTTAGCATGAGGCAACATTTGAGCTTTTGTTCATTTCAGGCACAAAGTTGATAAATAACACTAAAGGCAGAAATTGGTGGACATTTGAAGCTCTCTTCCAAAAATAACAATTGATGCTGGGTCAAATTATTTATTTAAAATCTGAGGTTGATATATTTTTATTGACCAAATGATCTAATTGAGATGGGCAAATTAGTATGGATGTGGTTAGGTCACAAATTATCCACAGATTTGTTAAAGAACAGAACACGCTGAAAGGGCAAAGTAGCTTTCACCAATTCCCATGTTCCTGGTAAAGCTGGTATATAAAAAATGAGATCTTTGAATAGTGAATTAATTTACTCAGCCAAGATGGGCGTAGCTGTACAATTTAATTGTTGCCTTTAGTACCATACTTCAATTGGTAAAATACAAAAATTAAACTTGCCCACCATGTCAATGTGCACACACACACACAAACACTTATGTTGGCAATGAAACATTATATATCAAATATGTTTATTCAATACAAGGTAATAAATCTTGTATTATCAACTCTAAGGTCAGATAAGGTACCCTGCTTTCTAACAAATACTCTAGTGTGGCCTGGAATGTTTGATTGCAATGGCATGGTTCATTTCTCCTTACTTATTTCTCTATCTGGTTACTATTTATGGTGCAAGTAACTCTGTTTCTGCTTGGTGGACTTTTTATTATCCATTATATCCAGATAACATCTTGCCTGAAGGCAAACATATCATTTGAGCAGTGTACAGAAAAGAACCTTGTTTTAAAGAAGACTGGTTTGTCATTCCTCGAGCTCACTTTTCAGTTGAAATGAGAGATGGATAGCATTATGCTTTGTCTTGCTTAGAGAAAGCAACAGGCATTTGTGTAGCTCCTTCCATAAACTCAGGATGCCCAAAGTGCTTTACTAGAAAGGAGGCACCTGTAACCTCTATAATATTGCAGAGAGTACAGTACTAATTTGTGCACAGCAAGAACCACCAAACAGTAAAATGAGAATAGCATAGATTGTGTTTTTATTAATATTGATTAATTTAGGTCTTCCTTGAATTAACGACATTCTTCTGGGGAATTGCTCCCTGCTGTTGGTGCCTGGTGTTCTAGGATATAGACCCAATAGAGATATGTTCCCAATTAACAAACTGGTGAATACTGGTGGGTGTGTGTTCCTTTGGGAAATGCAGCCAGAACTAAGATCTTAGCACCATAGCTGCTCAACTGTCCAGGAAAGGAGTAGAGAAAGCAAAAGACCAATAGTTATTGTGTACTCCATGGATATGGAAGCAGACAGTGATTCTTACATCACAGATGTGATTGCAGGAATGTGTCAGGGATATCACTAACTGGCTACAGAACATTCGGAAAGGGAAGGGTGAAGAGCTATTGCTAATGCTGTTGGAAAAGGTTTAAGCTAGCTAGGCAGGGGATAAGAATCAGAACAAAGATTCAGAAAGAAGAACCACAAAGGTGAAAATGGAACCCAGAAAATGAGAGAAAGTCAAAATCACACAATCAGAAATATTTTTGTAACCTATTCATCCTTACTCCACCTTCAAAATAGTTTTAGACAAATACAGCAGATCCCTGTGTGACGCGCTGCGGTAGCAGCCATTACAGGTCAAGTCAAATCAAGTCAACTTTTATTGTCATCTGATTGCATAAGCATAACCTGACAAAATCAGTATTCTCTCATCCTCGATGCAGATCATGCAGACACACAACCAGACATAACACATGTTCAGACAAACAAGATATATGCAGAACATGTCAGTACAGTCATGCACTGCATATTGTCCATTCGGGCAACGTCCATCTGCATATACATCCGTGTCCCATAAGGTTATAGTAGAGTTCAGAAAGCCGAATCGGAGAATTGGACGTAGCGGATGTAACCGGACTTAACAAATGCAACAGCTTCTCGTACGCGTCTCATGTATCTCAGCCTCCAGACTCACCCAACACTACATTAGTCCTTCAAGCTCCAATTGTGATAAGTACAGATCACATATTACCCTATATATACAGTAGTGTATATTTACAATATATTATTATATTATGCATACAGTATTGTTCAGTATTAACCTACTTAACCCATATATTACCTTGTCAGATACATTAGTTAAAATACATGTGTACAGTATCTTGGCTATTTAGTCAATACACTACACTATCCCATTTAGCATTGCTAAGTATATAATAATGTTTACACAAAGTCCAATCGTATAACATCCTCTTTCATAGAATGCATCGTGGATGTTAAGCGATGCATCACAGTATTCAGATATACAAATAAATATTGTACAAATATAGTTTTTAGAGAATAGAAATTCTCCTTTACAGAATTCACATATTACTATCCAAACGATTGAGAAATGGACTAAAATTCACTCATGTGAAAAAGTAAATAAATTAACAGAATTTTTTTTTTTGCAACTTGCTTTTCTTGTTGCCGGCACAGACGATATGCTTTCCTGTTGGGAGAAATTGCAATACGAGCTGTATCCTAGGAAAGAAAATTCACCTCACACCAATAATGTGGTGAACCACTGCCTGTAACTGCTGTGCCTTCTGTGGATGCTGCTCCTAGATGCAACCAGGATGTCAATCACTGAGAGGTTAAACAGGAAATATGCAGATACTAGAGAACCAGAAAAGTGCTCATACCTGATCAGGTCAGAAACGTCAAATGTTTTTTTTGTTTTTCATGGATGCTGCATGACCTGCTGAATTCCTGCACGGTTCCTGTGTGATTTGGTAGCAATTACTCCCCTGTTCATTTCAGTAATAGAGGTATCCAATTGAGGAAGGTGACATATCATCAATTTAATACCATCCTCTGAGTGCTCCCTCACAATGGCATTGCGACATGGTATAAGTTTTTTTGAATTTTAGAATCTGAATCTTACATCCTCTGACTCACACGAGATTGTTCAGCTGAGTGTTGGATCTGACTCAAAATGAACCAATTAGCCCATTACAAACTTTCATGAAAGTGTATAAGTGTAAAATATATCTCTTATTGCTCGGGGCATTAACTGGTCTGAGACCCTTTGGTGCCAATTGTAAGGATGGAACCAAAAGTACAAATCTGAGTATGTATTTAGCAAGTGGGCAAAGATAAATTCTTCCCATTAATTTCAAAGGAATAAAGATCATAGAACATAACAGCACAGTACAGGCACTTCAGCCCACAATGTTGTGCCAACCCATGGAAATTACTCCACCACAATTTAACTTTTTCCTACCTCACACCCATAAACTTCCATTTTTCCTACATCCATGTGCCTATCTAGGAGTCTTTTGAATGAAAACATCTCACAAACAAATCTAGATGAAAGGAAGAGTTCCTATCAATTTACTATTTTAACTGAACCATGGGTGACATGGTGGCATAGCAGACAGTGAAATGGAGGCTCAATTCTGATCAATGGTGCTGCCTTTGGGAGATTTCACATTCTCTTTGTGGCCAATTGGATCTCCATTTTCTCCGGCATCCCATAGATGTGTTGGTAGGTTAATTGTTTACAGTAAAACACCCCTTGATATAGATAAGAAAAACTCAAAGAAGAGTTGACTGACGTGTGAGAGAGGATGAGTTGCAAGAAATCAGAGATATAATGGGCCAAATGACCTCTTGCTATGTCTTAATAAGTAAGTAAAAGTTGTAAATGGGATGCATTACAGTGAACTTGTACCTGGGTTCAGCACTCAATCGGGGAACAACAATTGTACCAGTAGGTGCAGCCAAAACTCAGGTATATTCTTGAAAATATCCCTAGTTCCTGTTGCCGGCAAAAATGAAAATAGCTCCCTCTTGAAGAAAAGTGATCTACAGTGAATGCTGGAAATAAAAAAATATAAACTGACGATGCTGGAACTATTCAGCAGGTCAGGCAATGTCTGTGGAGAGAGAACCAAATATTTTAAGCTGATGATTTTTCATCAGTGCTGGAGGATGTTAGTGTTGCAACACTTTTTTTTCTACAAATAGAGTGAAAAAGAACGATTGGAAGCTCCGAGGAAAGAACAAAATAAAAGGTTTGCGGTAGGGATGAAAGCAGGTGAATATTAAGTGACACAAGGGAAGGATATGCAAAAAGAAAAGGGAGAGAAATAACAGGGGTATAAATGGCAACAGTGGAATGACCTGCACAATTGCAGTGCCGGGTAGTGGGAGCTGACTGGGTGGTGCCAATAATCGATTCCATTTCTCCCCTATCTATCACCTGTGCCTTTTTCTCTGCCATTATACTTGCTTAAAACCGACTGCACCTCTTAATTTTCCTACTTCTGATGGAAGGTCACCTGAAATGTCAGCTTTGATTCTTTCCTGCTTATGCTGAATGTTTCCAGCGCTCTCTGCTTTCATTTCGTTCTTCCTTAATGTGTTTCTGGAATTCATTACAAGCAGCAAAACAATAAAAATCTCCATGACTCTAATTTATGATGTTGCTATTCATGGGGTGTAAAGATACTTCCAAACCAATTGGGAAATGTAAAACTTTCTCATATACCTTGTAACTGTAGAGGTCAATGCAATTGGTTTCCAAACTAGTATTTTAGAGCAAAGGATTTGTGCTACAATGCATCATCCACATGTAAAGTGACGGCAAATCCAGTTCATCCATCAAAAACTGTTCGGACCCTGTACTGATTTAATAGTCGAAAACTAAAGCATGAAGTTTGAAAATTCCCAGATAATCATTGCAGTATAGTATGGAGGTATTGTTCCTTTGAACTGAAATGGGTATTCTATTACCTCAGGTGAACATATTTATTAATGCATGGCTTTCATTTATGCCAATATTTAATATCTCTCCTACTGAGCAAATGTTAAGCTATAGAGAGAACAAGGAATACTGGCTCCAGTACTGAAGGCTTTGTGATAACTCACCTGGAGAACCATGCAGTTTTAGTTTCTGTATTTGTGCAGTCAGGATTCACTAGATTGGTTTCTGAACTGAGAAAGCTGATGTAAGAAGAGGGACGAGTAGGACTGGACTATATTGATTGGGGATCTGAGGGAATTGGAGATGTTCTTATTCTGAGAGACTGTGACAGTGACTGGCTGCTTTCTCTGAATGGTTTGTGTAAATGGGTGTATACTCAATTAATGACTTGCCATTTGGAGTCAGATCAGGGGTAATTTCCCTACTCAGAGAAACACAGAGGCATAGCTTACTACAGCATAGAAACAACCCCTTTGGGCCATCTAGACTGTGCCAAACTATTATTCTGCATAGACCCATTGACCTTCACCTGGATCATAGCCTTCTGTACCCCTCCTATCCATATTTACTTAAATGTCAAAATAGGTCCGCATTCTCCACACTCACATTCTCAGAAGAAATACCTCCTAATATTCCCTTTAAACTAGGGCCTGCATGGCTGACTGCAGTGGCAAACCATTGGCGAGGGAGAGTGGGCACTGATTGTGGGTATCTATGAGGGCACCTGTGAGAACCACTTCCCAGAGAGCACAAAGGTGACTGGTGTCTTGGTAGCCTATTTAGTCATCAATGCACGCCCCGACATCAGAGGAATGGTCTTGTCCCTCATGGGACAGGCAACCAGGAAAACAGTCCGGAAAGCCAATACTCTTCTGGAGGGATTGGAGTACACAGAGCAGGTTGCATCCGCACAAGTTTGTAATGCTGAGGCAAAGTTCAGTGACAACACCCTGCTAGTGATTCACAGAGATGTGCATGCTCTCTGGTGGTGGAGCTTTCCGTGCGCTGCCCACTCCGACCTGGCCGAGCCTCCCCTCTAGTCCTCCCCCGCAGCAAGTTTAGAATTTCTGTGACTGGATGCACATGGATCAAAGTCCTGAATTTGTTGTTATTTCTGGGAATTTAAATTTAGACGTACAGCACAGTAACATGACCCATGAGCCCATGGCACCCAATTGACTTCCAACCTCAGCACATTTTGAAGAGTGGGAGGAACCCAGAGCCCCCAGAGGAGACCCACATAGACACGGGGAGAAGGTACAAACTCCTTACAGACAGCACATTCAAACTCATGTCGCTGGTGCATAACTGCTACATGAACTGTGTCAGCCACACGCTAACCATGCCGCTCAACTGTGTCACAGATTTGCAGACACAAGCAAGGCTCCATCCATCAGTATGTGTACCAGTCAAAATTAAAATAAACATTTAATGAAAGTTCAGATGCAGAAGGAAGAAATAAAGCTTCTTAGAAGCTTGACCCAGTTACAAGAGATGTGAATGTAACTGATACGCAGAAACATCCAGTGAGAACCTTCTGATTCATATAAATGATTGCTGGTGGGTAAGGCAGCAAATATTTATTGTTTTATTTCCATTTTCCTCTAAGGCCCCATTCTTCACTGTCCATAGGGAGTACTGTGTCGACTTTGTGGGTCTGTTTGATTAGGCTTGGCTCAAGCTTTAGTGTTGAAAAGTGACTCCTGCAGCATGAATTCCTTTAATTCAATGTTGTTCTAAGCAGAAATCTGACAGTTTTCCAGACGTCAGTCCCGTGATAATGATGATTCATAAATGGAGATAAATTTTCAAAACACAATATTTTCAACTAATGTTCCAAAAAGACCTTAGTGAATTACCGTCACTGCCTTACAGTCCTTGTCATATTCTGTTACAAGTCCTGGGGGCTGAGTATAACTTAAATGATTTAAGGAAGTTGCAGGATTGAGCTTGCTTGATGACTGCAGGCAAGTCTCTAAGGCCAGAAATTTGAGTGACCTCACTGTAAACTGTAACAGGAACCCAATGGTGGGAGAGAGCAGATTTGCACCAAATCTCAAGGCTGAGGCTTACAGCAGAGTCAGCAGGTCTCACGTGGACTCCATCAGTCACATCAGGACCCACAGATCTGAAGTGGAAGCAAGTCAACCCTGACCCCTGCTTAAGAAGAAGGTAAAAGTCTACTGGTTCTGACTTGACTGAAGGGGCAAAGCTGGGATGTGTGGACTCCGCTTCGTGAGTTCTGGGTGGAATTACCAGGTGAACAGTTTTCAGAGATGGTACATTCATTCCGCAGTTTACACTTGCTCAATTATTCGCCTTGAGCTTCTCAATTCTGTCCCAAGAGAAATCTCGCACCAATAAACTTCTACATTTAGATCATATTGGCTTACTTAGCAATGTTCTTTCAGGTAGATCCTTGTTATTCCGCCTGATGATTTTGTGTTATAGCATAGCATAATTATTATGCCATGCCATTGCACTTGCCTTTTAACAATGACATGCATTTCCTCTTTAAGGGCACTGTATTATTCTGTTGATGTCCAGTATTGCAAGTGAATCAAAAGCTTAAAAAAAAGCATGCTTACATAATGAAAAAAATCTGTATACATCTAACATCTGAAATAAAAATAGAAAATGCTAGAAACATTTAACAGGCTACGCAGCATCTGTAGAAAGACAGTGTTATTGTTTTGGGTTCTCCAAGTCACTTTCCACAGATGCTGCCTGGCCCACTGAGTGGTTTCAGCATTTTCTGATTGCACTTTGTATTCACACTGCATTCAGCAGTAAATCTGAAAAATTAATCTCAGGGCTGAATCAGTTAGTGCTTACAAAGAAGTTCCACAATTCAATGCCGCCATTTGCCACAAATGTTTTTGAACCCCATAAACCAGTGGAATTCTCCCAGATACAGAGTTTGCTGACAGTCTCGGCTAAGGAGAATGGAGACATGTCATGAGGTCATGTTTTCTGCCTACTGCCTGTGGATGGATGATGAGGGCACCTCTCCTGTCAATAAAGCCCATGGAATTAGTTCCATCAGTTTCACAGCCTGAGCTGGTTGGAAACAGGCCCAGAATAAAATCAGGTTTGTCACAGCATCCAAGAATCCTCACAGCTACATTTACTCAGCATCTGACATTCAAATCTCAATTGCAGTGAACTAAAGCAAATGAGATCACCCCGCAGGGATACAAAATGACCTGGTTTGAATTTTGGAATGATTTCACAGTTTATCACTTTCACCAGATCGTGGGACAAGTGCTAATGCTGTTGCTGAGATTGACAGCCCTCAAACCAAGGGGTGGCCAAATTAGGGACCCTGGGCCAACTGCAGCCCATTACCCATATTTAAGTGGCCCATTAGAAGAAATATAAAAGGCAGCGCTGCTGGAGCTGCAGTGTTTCTGCTGGTGCGGACCCATGGAGAGTGGGGAGTGAAGTCTCAGCACTCCCCTGTGGGTTCAACCACTCAGTTCAACTGCCATCGGCTCTGTACAAGCTTTAAACAACTTGTTAAAGGAGCTGACAGTGGTTGAATACTGCCGGACTTAATATTGACTCCTTAAATTTTACTGCTTTTGGCCGACAACAAAAAACATTTGGCCACCCCTGCTCAAACCTCTTTTATGCATTCCTGATAATTGACCACATCATGTTGCATTCAACAATGGCAATTAATCTTCTTCAGGGCTTTCTCTCTCATGTGACACTCCACAGAAAGGATCTTGGGATTTTAACAAATGTATGTCTCTAAAGATGCAGTAATGCTAGAGGAACTCATCTGGTCTCACAGCTTCCAAAGGGGATAAAGATATATTATTGACATTTCGGGCCTGAGCCCTTTCTCAAGAATAAGCAAAAAGTAGGTAGGCATCTTAATTAAAGTCTACAGAGAAAAAATGGGATGGGGAGGAGTCTAGATCAACAGCCAAAATTTATTGGATATGATAAGAGGAAAGGCAAGAATTGATTTTGGCTCTGCGAAAGGAGATAGAGGGAAAAGGGAAGAGAGAGAGTGAGAGACAGAACGAGAGGGAAGGAGATGGGACATGATGGCAGAATTTGATGTTTCACTCTAATGATGTAGTGCACGGACTCCCATATTCTCCCATATGGGAGAAAGTGAATAAGGAAATTGGTACCTAAGGTAAAATATCTAGATATATGCCTTTGTATCAGAATCAGCATTTTCTCTTTACGATTAATAATCAACTTCTTAAGATTTGGGATCAGAAAGGTATTAAGACAGTGAATAATTGTTACGAATTAAGTCGATATCTTTTGTTTGAGAGAATGAAAGAAAGATATCAAATACCAACCCATTATTTTTTGTTTTTATCAAATTAAATCGTTGTTACATGATTTTTTATGGGAGTAATTTGGAGCATCCAAAGGAATCAAAATTTGAAATGATAATTTGGGAAGGGAAAAGAAAGGTTTTATATCTGAAATATATAAATTACTGCCACAAAAAATATTTAAGGTAGATTTACACGAGTCAAAATTAAAATGGGAAAAGGATTCAGACGTGGAATTTAGTATAAAGATTATTAATGTTAGATATAGACTTGTTCATTATAATTTTATATATCAATTATATTTAACTCCGAAACAATTAAAAAGATATAATCTGATATCTTCTGATTTATGTTTTTGATGTCAAAAGGAGAAGGAGACTTTTTTGCATTCAGTATGGACATGTGAAACACTTGTATCTTTTCGATCTAGTATTAGAGAATTTCTACCAAATATTTTGAACCCACTCATTTTTTAAATTAGTGATACAAGTACAATTTGTTTGAAATTAGGTTTGGCTAAATTTCAAATAGCTTTTTTTTAGATTAGTGTTAGCAGTAGCAAGGAAGTATATTGCAATTACATGGAAAGATCAAATAGAACTTAATTTACAAAGATGGCATTCAGAATTGAGATCTTGTATTCCTTTGGAAAAAATAACATATAATTTGAGAAATAAATATTTTGTCTTTAGGAAGGTTTGGAACCCTTACTTGGATTATATGGATTTAAAATGTTAAAGACCTTGACCTGGATGTGGCAGATATCCCCATCACATGATGAATAGTTATTGTGTTATTTCTGGTTATTTCTCCTCAACCTCTCCTTTTTTTCCAGAGGTTAGTAGGGTTATTAGAGGTTGAAGGGTTGGGATGTTGGGAGAGGGGAGGGGGGTGATTAGTATAAGGGGTTAGGGACGTGTATAGTGGGGAGGTTTTCTTGTTTTACACACATATATATATATATATATATATATATATATATAAACCATGTTTGTTTTGATGTATTTTGCCTGAATCATTCTGTACAATCATGGTTGTTTAAATAAAGTATTGAAAAATATGATGCAGTACACAACTGATACTCTGTTAATGGGTTTCTTACCACGATGAAAAAAAATGGACCTTCAACTCCAGACTGGGGGTCGAGTCCTGTGCTATCTGTAAGGAGTTTGTTTGTTTGTTCTCCTTATGTTTTCTGGGGACTCCAGTTTCTTTCCACCATTCAAAATGTACCAGGGTGGTGGGGTGGGGGGGGGGGGGGGGTTAAATTGGGTGGCACAGACTCGTGGGCCAAAATGGCCTGTTACTGTGCTGTATGTCTAAATTTAAAAATTTTAAACTCTTTAATATTTTGTTTTGAGTTTCAAGTTAATTTATTTTAGTTAAACCTCATCTCTTTGGAGTCTTGGTACTACTCCTTTACTCAGTATTTAGCTGTGATATTATACTTTGATATGGACTTGTTCTAAGCTCCAATTTTATTGCAAAACCATTTTATGGCTGCTTTCATTCTGAGAGATCACTCTAGAATGGAACATACAATGTGGATTGTACAAATTTCAATTTCCATGTTATCAAGATTATTTTGCTGTTTGTTGAATTTGTATAAGGTATAAGTTAAACAATGAATTATTGACAAGCCAAGCTATTCATTTTTGGTATTAAAATATTGACATAATTTAAAAATTGCACAATTTGGATTTGACAATTATCAACCAACATCCTTCACTAGTAGAACTCTAATAAACTTACTACTGTAAAATATTTCTTTCTTCACTGTCCCATTGTAAAAATGAGAACAAATTGTCTATTTCCCATTGGTTGGAAACTGCTCATTTTTTTTCTACCTATAACTTGGTTGAGGTGAGTAGAAGAATCAAGTAAAAATGACTTCCAGAGATAACACACTGATGGAAATGGCTGAATTGATGGTAGTTTCAGACATGAACAATGAATTTTCAACTCTGCATGTTAATTCCACATATGATGTTCAGGGCTGGGAGGACATGCCTCAGCCAATTCTCTGCAGGCACTTGTCTTTGTCATTCTTTTAATACAATACAGGGTGAGAAAAATGAACAGAATAAGATGATCAGCAAAAGAAGAGAAATGTAATTTTCACAGATTTGTGTAGCATTTACTGGGCCCTAAAACAATTTTGATTGGTGGTGTTATTTAAAGCATGTTGCAATATAAAATCAAGAAGAAATTATGGGGTTTGAAAACACAAATCTATCCATTGCCTTCTTTTACATTGTGTGAAGATTAATTTGTAATCTGCATTGAGGTTTGGTGTTTTTTGAATCAATAGGAGTGTTTTGGAAGATTCTTGAGCTGGAGTGGCATTTATCCAAGCTATTGGAGTGCAAATATCCTCCAAGTTATTGATGGTAGGGGACATGGCAATGGTAAACCCATTGGATGTCACAGGTAAAACATTAGTCTCTCTCTTGTTAAAAATGGCAATCACCTGGTATATTTGAGGTATGAAACTTACTTGTTGCAGATCAACCCAAGAATGAACTTTTCTGTACCCTGCTCCATGCAGTAATGAGCTGTTGATTTGCCAAGGAGCTGTGAGTGGAATTGAGAATTATGCATTCAGCGGCACTTATCCCCACTTCTGACTTTATGATGGAAAACAGGCCTTTGATGAAGTTGGTGACGATGTATTGAGCCTTGGACACTACCCAAAGTAACACTTGCAGTGATAGCTTCCATCTTCCTTTACATTAAGTAATATTTCAACCATTGGAATGATTCTCCTTCAATCCCCCTTGACTTTAATTTTACCAGGGCTCCTTGTTCAGACACTGCCTTGATATCCAGCAGAATCATTCCCACTTCATTCCTTTGGTTATTATTTGGACAAAGGTTTTGTTAAGTTCTAAAGTAGTGTGGTCCTGGCAAAACCCAAACTGATTATGTTGTTTTTGCACTCACACAATTGAGATTCGGAGGCATGATGCTTTCTCGTCCTTTACTCTATTAGACTAACATGGCTACTAACACAAGGGTGTTAGTGAGGAAGGGTAATATCATCACGTGGGTGTCATGCTGACTGGGCCCCTTTGAACTAATAAGATTACATCGGCCCAGGATTATAAGTGAGAATTAGAATACATCTTATGAGTAATTATAATTATAAAAAAAGAAAAATTTTAATAATAATCAGGGCACATAGTCCTTAAAGTGTTCAGGTGGACTTCTTACTCTTTTGGACTGACTCGGCGTGCTTCGCTGTGCTGGTCTTTGCTCGGGTCGCGGTCGAGTTGGTGGCGACTGCCCGTCTTCGCTGCTCTCCTGGCTGCGCGTCTCAGTTACTAGACTCCTTGGCTTCGTGGCAGTCTCTGGGCCCCCCTCACTCGGCCTGAGGGGTGGGATGGTTGAGGAAGGCCGCAGCAGATATGGTTCCACCTCCTCCAGTTCATGAGGCAGTTCATGGACCTTAGTGTTAGTCAATATGTCGCTTCCACAATCTGTCCCCCACTAGAATAGAGTATGAGCAGGGGCTCAATTTTTATAAGATTACTCCTACCACCCATGGATCTTTATATTGTCTATAATCTTGTACCAGAACTCTCTCGCCCATTTCTGAGGTGAAGCTTGTTTTTTTTTGCAATCGGAGATCCAGATCTGGAGGAACTTTGGACAGCTTGGTCCGCAGGTTGCGGCCAAACATTAGTTCTGCTGGGGTGCAGCATGTTCTGTACCCCAATAGGAAATCTGTGATTTTGTGTGTCCAGGAGGCATTTAGAAGGTTTATGCTTTTATGAATGTTTATACAAAACATTCTGCCTCCCCATTAGTACTTGGGTGATAGGGTGCGGACAAAATATGTCCAATATTGTTGTTGCCTATGATTTTTTAAATGTTCTGATGTAAATTGAGTCCTATTGTCCATAACTAATTCACGAGGCAATCCATAAATGGCAAAGATAGCTTGTAGACAGTGAGTCGTGGGATCTGCTTTGGTGTTTTTCAGCTGTGAAACTACTGGCCATTTGGAGTGTGAGTCCACAGCTAATAGAAATGTCTCACCAATGAATGGTCCAGGGAAGTCTACATGAATCTGATGCCAGGGTTTGGATAGCCATTTCCATGGGTTACCTTTGGCATGTGGCATTTTGGCTGCATTGTCTGACATACTTTGCATTCTCTTACTGTTGTTTCAATGTCTCTGCGCTTGGAGGGCCACCGACATGCATTCGGGCCAGTGCCTTCATTCGTACCATTCTCAGATGGTTGTGGTGCAGTTCTGATAACACGATAGTTTGCCATTTGGCTGGAATAATTATACAGGTACCCCATAGTAAACATCCTTCTTTGACTGATAGTTCATGGTGGCGAGTGTGGTAAGGTTTTAGAACTTCTGGAATGACTTCATATTCGGGCCACCCATTGAGGGTGAAGTATAGGATCTTGCTTAATGTTGCCTCTTTTCGGGTTTCCTTTGTGATCATCTGGACTGTAATGGGCAGTTGTTGAAGTTGTTCTTGGTTGACGGCTGCTGCCTCTGCTCTCCATTTAATAATTTCTTCTCGTTGTTCTGTCTTGGATAGTGGCATGTGTGATAAGGCATCTGCCTGGCTGTTGAGAGTTCCTGGTTTATGTTTTATATCATAGTTATACGCCACTAGTAGCAGGCCCATCTTTGAATTCTGGCCGCAGCTAATACTGGTATACCATAGTGTGGCCCCAGGATTAAACTAAGAGGCTTGTTGTCTGTGATCAGGGTGAATTTTCTTCCATAAAGGTAATGGTGGAGTTTTTTTTTAACACCAAAAATGATTGCCAATCCTTCTCTTTCTAATTGGCATAATTGTGTTCACTTGTGGTTAATGTTTGCGAAGCATACGCTACTGGTTGTTCACCTTTTTCTGTGATTTGGGATAGTTCCGCTCCTAGTCCCACTGGTGAAGCATCCATGGCTAGTGTAATTTCTTTACTAGGGTCATAGTGGATCAGTACCTTATTTGTTGACGTTAGTATTTCCTTTAGTTGATAGACTGTGTTTTTAGTTTTTGTGTTCCAATACCATGTTTGATCTTTCTTGAGTAATTGGTTCAGCGGGCTGCATAGTGTAGACATATTTGGGATATGTTTTTGTTAGTGATTAACAAGTCCTAAGAACTAATTCCGATTTGTTGGTTGGGTATGGGGCCATACAAATGGCTTGTTCCTGCTGGATTCATTCACACACCCCTCATTGTCAATTGTAAACCCAAGGAATGTAACTGAGGGGCCGATGAAGACACATTTGTCCTTTCGTAATCCTATATTAGCCTGTTGTAATCTGGTTAAAACCTTTTCATGGTTTTGTAAGTGTTCACTGTCGTTTTGGCCCGTGATGATAATTTCATCTTGGTAACAAACACCCAACTGAGAGTTCATGCAGTAATTTGTCCATTCTTGTTTTAAAAATCGCAGGTGCTGTTGAAATTCCGTAAGGCATGCATGTATAATAGGTGAATAGTCCCAGATGGGTATTGATTGTCACATATTCCCTTGATTTTTTTTTGTCCAATTCTATCTGTTGATATGCTTGTGACAAATCTAGTTTTGTGCCCTCCGTTTAGTGCTTGGAACAATTCTTCTACCTTGGGTATTGGGTGTTCGGGTATTTTGAGTGATGGATTGATGGTGACTTTGTCATCGCTGCAAACGCGGATCTCACCGTTTGCTTTTTGTACAGGTACAATGGGCGCTGCCCAATCGCTGTATTGTATTGGTTCTAATATGCCTTCATGTTTTAGTCTGGGTAATTCAGCCTCAATTTTCCTTTCATAGCAAATGGGACTGTTCTGGCTTTGAAGAATTTTCGCTCTGCATTATCTTTTAATTGCAGTTTGGCTTGAACACCTTTGATTTTCCCCAATTCTTTTTGCAAACCACTGTGTGGTTGTTGAGGATTTGGTCGAGTTCTGGCTGGGAGGTGTGCATGTGATTTACATTTAGTATTAAACTGATTTCCAGCCAATCTAGGGGAATGTGATGTAGTCAATTTCTTCTGAAAAGTGCTGGTCTCTGGGTATTTACAATGTAGAGAGTGTTTTTGGTTGCTGTTGTTTCCAAACACTCCTGTAACAGATCTTGAGTTATTTCAGTTGTTTTTACTGGGAAGCGTGGTAGCAAACATTCCTTTACATGTAATGGCATTAGGGACACCTCTGCTCCTGTGTCTAACTCCACCTTCAGGGGATGTGCATTTATTTTTAAGTTGTATAAAGATTGCTGTATTTCTTACATATTTTCCTCGGATGTGTAATATATCAGGAGCTGAAATTTCAGGAGCTTGAAGGTTAGTCGTTGGGCTGTTATCATCATCGTTGCTAGGTTGCCTCTTTCTCTCTCTTTCTCTCTCTCTCTGCAATTGTTTTGACTTTAGCTGCCTGTTTATTTGCAGGTCACCTGCACTTTAGAAGCGGATATTTCGCTTCGATATGTCCTTCTGTTTTGCAATGGCTGCATTTAAAATTTTTGAAGAAACAGTTTTCTGGTTGGAACCGAAGCATTGTTGATGGGAGACCTCCTGACCAGAAGGTCTGGTTGACCCATATCCAAGTTTTTATCTGCCATTTCAGAACTGCAGGCAACTCTGTATGCAATTTGTAGTGTAACGTCTTCATCCATTGCAGATAATTTTTGCCTTGCTTGGTGATTTGCCAGCCCCATCACTAATCTGTCTCGCAGTGCCTGATTTAGAAACTGCTCAAAATGACAGTGCTTTGCCAGTTTGTGCAATGATGCCAGGTATTCACTTACTGTTTCTCCTGGTCTTTGTTTTCTTTCTGCCATAAGTGGTGGTTTGGCGCTAAAATGGTTACTTAGAGCTGTGCATAATTAGTTGAATGTCCTCATCCCTGGATCCTGTGTGGACAGAAACGTCTTAAGGAGGTTGAATGTTATGCTGCCCTTTATACGGAGGAAGAGGGCATGTTTGCGGTTCACTGGACCTTCCACAAAATATTGTGAGCTACACAGTAGTGGTTAAACCGTTCTACATAGTTAACCCAACTTTCTTCTACTTTGTTGAATTCCCTGAACTTTACCTCTGCTATCTTGGCATGCTTTCGGCTTCATCTTTTGGCAGGAACTTGTTGGGGTTATTAGGTAGTCATTTTCTACCTTTCTTCAGTTGTTTTCCTTCTCATGGTTGGTGCATGGAGTATGTATAGGGTCTGTTTCGTTCCTTGCTGCCACTGTTAAGACTTGGAGACATGATGCTTTCTCACCTTTTACTTCTATTAGACAATATGGCTACTGACACACAATGTTATATATATGGAAGGGCGACACCAGAGGGCAGACTTATGCCCAACACTCTACACTGGACAATGAAGATTTTGCTTTCTGAACACTTAGGCATATTTGATGGATTGTGACTGCTGATCATGAAAATCATATTAAAAATTTACTATCACATACTCTTTTTTTAGATAGAACCCATTTTTGTGAATTTTTTACATATTTTAAGTGTATTTCAAGCATACAAGACCATGAAATGCAACATGTCACTGAAAATTCAGTTTCTGCATTTGCAGCTGGACTTCTTCCAAGCCGATCTTGGTTCGGTCAGTGATGAACATGGTGAAAGATGTTACCAGGATATTGCGACCAATGGGAAAATGATATCAGGACATCAAGAATCCATCAATGCTGGCCAACTATTGTTGGACACTGACACACAAGAATCATCAGATGCTGAGTACAAATGAAGATCAGTGGCAAAACATTTTTAAGTCAGTTGAACTAATGCGATGTAAGACGCTGAATTCAACAAAAGTTAATATAGTGTTTCTCAAACATTTCTCATGATACAGCAAATCTTAAATTACCTTTGTGTTCAGCTTGATGTTGTCTATCATAATTCCCAATTATTGTTCAGGAAGAAAACCTTTAAAGAAATGTGTTGTCCAGTGATATCAGGGAGACACAGCCATTGGGGAGTGAGTACATCTTGATGATGCTGCCAAAGACATCTTCAATTACTTTTCTTATGATTAAGATTAGACTGATAGGGTAGCCATTAGCTAGATTGAATTTATCCCATTTTGTGAAGAGGACGTACCAGGGCAAATTTTGACATTGTCAAGTAAATGCCAGTTTGAACTGTACCAGAACCACAGATTTATGAGTTTCTTTAATTTCCTTCGGAGAATAACATCTACCCTAAACCTGATGGTACCCTCTGACCCAGTGCAAATGCCCAGCAAGTGAAGTCAAGTTTATTGTCATCTGATTACACAAGTACAACCCAATGAAACTGCCTTCTGCTATCCTCGGTACAAAACATACAGACGCACAACCAGACATAATAGACATACAGACAAACAAAACATATGTTTGGAAAACTATTTATACATACACACATAAATAAAGTTTCATGAATATGACAGTCTCAGATTTTGGTGTGAGTAGTTCCTTTTTGTCGTTCAGCATTCTCAATGTCCATGGGAAGAAGCTGTTCCTCAGCCTGATGATATTGGCTCTGATACTCCAGTATCTCTTTCCCTGCGGTAGCAGCTGAAAAATGTTGTGTGCAGGGTGGAAGTGAACTTTGATGGTCCTGTGGATTAACCTCCAATCCATTTTGCACAGCCAACGTACCATTCTGTAGAAGGTTGACATAATAGTGTCTGGTAGCATTGGCCACTTCAGTCTTCTCAGGAAGTGCAGTCACTGTTGCACCTTCCTGACAAGTGAGCAGATGTTGTGTGTCCACAATAGGTCACTAGTTAAATGAACTCCAAGGAACTTGGTGCTCTCCACTCTCTCCACTATAGTGTTGTTGATGTTTAATGGAGGGTGATCATACCTGGTCCTCCTGAAGTCCACAATCATCTCCTTCATCTTGTCCACATTGAGACTCAGGTTGTTTCCCTCACACCATATCACACGATTTTCCACCTCTTCTCTGTAGTGCCAACTACTCAGCTCAAAGCTTTCTTGGTTGGATAATAAATACCAGCACTGTATTGGTGACACTTACATCTCACAGATGAACATTCAGCAAAAATATCACCATCTGTAATGAATCTTCCAGAGGTCTGGAAGACACCACCATGCCCTGTTGCAGACTCCTACTGATAGCCAATGAGGGTAACATTAACCACTCTGAGTGACTGCCCAACATCTCACTGAGGCCCAGTCAATGCCTATTCTTTTCCTATCGCATCTTAGCTTGTATCTTTATCAGTGATGCTCAATTTATGCTGAACACACAAAAATAAGTTTACCCAGCAATGTCCTTTTCTGAGTGAAATGCTTTTTCATACACATTTTAAATTTTAATCCTTCTTCGTGTCTGTCTCTGTATTCACATTTGATCACCGCAACAATTCAAGACTTCCAAATTTGTATAGATCTTGGGGTTATTGCTTGGTTTTGAGATTGATGGTTAAGACCTATATATAGACCTGGTTAATTATCTGTGCCTCTTTCCCATTGCTCTGACTAACTACTTGGACCCTTTGTGAGGCTCATCTTCCAGTTTGGTGACTGGCCTGTCATATCTGAATATATGTGAAATGGTTTCACATTTCTTCCTGTGTACACATCCCCAGGCTATGAATGAACTTCCTGACGGCTCCTTAGAAATTGGATGATTTTCAACTCTGCTTCTTCTGCGATGAGGGTCATAATTCTGCCCTGTGGCACTTACTTGCTTCTTGTCTGAAACTGCCGCTTGTTTAGTCTCTTGCTTTGTGTGGTCTAAGTCTACTACATGCAGACCCAGAATTTCTCTTTTGTGCATTCTGAGCTTCCTGTGCTAATCCACATTGTATTCCAGGTTTTGAAATCCTCTGCTCCCACTGGTTTTTGCTTTTTAAAAAAAAAAAATTCCAGGTCTTTTACCGCAAATCCTTTTATCACTGAAGGCAAATGCAAACATTTTCTTTGTTCACAAGAACACACAAGAAATAGGAGCAAGAGTAGGTCATCTGGCCTGTCAAGCCTGCTCCATCATTCAATGAGATCATGGCTGGTCTGATGATACCTGCCTTCTCCACCTACCTAACTTTTCCCCATTCTCTTTCTGTGTAAAAATCTATCTAACCTTGTTTGAAGCCTCCACTGCTTCAATGGACAGTGAATTTGTATTACAATGTTAAATTGGTCTACCTAATTATCATTATGTTTCTGTCACTAATTAATGAAAGTAAAAATTACATCAATTTTTGTAACATGCTCCTTGCAGGAGCTCCAATGAGCTGCAATTTAGACCAAGTTCTCACACATGACAATGCAATCCCTGGCCGTCCATCGTGTTCCCACCCCCCCCCCCCCCACCCGCCCTCAATCTAACTCCTGACACGGCAGCGTGGATGCAGTGCTGCCGTAGTTCACCAGAGCACTGGTCTGGCATTTGATCTGGCAACTTCGGGGCCACCCAGCAGGTCGCAGAGATGGCTCAATACAGGAGCAATCGCCCTCTTTGTTAACCATTGTTGCATACTCAAGATACTCACGACTATTTTGTTGCTGGGAGCATGAATACTGTAATGGCCATATCACACTAATGAGTGGTACGTATGCACAGACATATTAATGTATCATTACGCACAGCAGTAACATGGTGCAATTACAACAAGGAAGTTAGCTGTAAATCGTGTCTCCCAAGTGCTTCATTTTGTCCTCCCAATTACAAAAGTGGTACAACACCCATAATCTCCAATGTAGCTGGAACTGCTCTGCCAGTGTCAGCGAAAGGGAAATGCATAGTGGTTCTAGCTGCGTGAAGGATTATGGGTAACAAAGATGGCCATTGCTCCCACACTGAACCAGTTGCCAGCCACCGCCATTAAGTAAGTTTTAACAGGAGAGAAGAGGGGAGCAATTTCAGTGCAAGTACTTCCCCTCCACTGTGCATGCATCAGCTGGCACAATTTAGGGCCCCTTTAAAATTTATGTTGCAGGCCCTGCAATACCTTAATCGGCATTGTTATTGGTGGGTGGTGCATGGACACGAGAGTTATGTCGACCTCCTGCTCTACTGCCTTAGAGCAAATCTCAATTAAATGCAGATACTTCTAACTACCTGAGAGTTCTAATTAGTGATTTTCACCAGAGTTTACATCCCTTCTGATGCCGATTACAAGTAGGCACTTGTGGAACTGCTTGATGTGGTCAGTAAACAAGAGTTGGCCCAGACTGATGCACTACAGATCTTATTCAGTGACCTTAATCAGGCCTGTGTGTAGCGTAAATAAAAGCTCACACTCTCAAATGGAGGGAGAGCTAACGCTTTTATTAGCTTACAACACAGAAAGGGTTCATGAACAGGCTTCAGAGGCGCTCTGGGTTTAGGCAAAAAACTAGGGTTATATATGGGCCCCCGGGGGAGGAGTCGGGAGGCAGGACCAGTAGTCAGTACAGCACACTTCTAGTGAATTCCCAGTTCACTACATTATGTCAAGAAAACCCTCCCTAATTACCACCAGAATGTAACCTGCCGAACCAGAGGTCCCAGCACACTTGATCACTGCTACACCAAGGGAGGCCTACCATTCTTTCCAGAGACCACACTTTGGCAAGTTTGATCGCCTGGCTGTGCTCCTTCTGTCTTCAAACAGACAGAGCCTCAAAAGAGAATCTCCAGAGGTCAGGACAGCTCGAAGGGGTCACAGGAGGCTGATGAGCCTTGCAAAGGGTCCAAGTAATTAGTCAAGACTTCCATGAGTCAGCAGATTGGGCGGAGTTCAAGGACTATGCTGAGAATCTGAACAAGTACACAGAGGCTGTCACATACTTTATCAAAACAGCTCTGGATGAATGTGTCCTCACCATTCAGCGTTTTTCCCAACCAGAAGCCCTGGATGAACAATGAAATATGGAACCTGCTGAGAGCCAGATCACAAGTATTTAAATCCAGAGATCCAGATCAGTACAGCAGGAGCAGGTATGACCTGCGGAAAGCTATCTCCCGAGTGAAGCGCAGACTCCAGATGAAAATGGAAATAACAAGGGTCACCCATATGCTATGGCAGGGCCTAAATGTCATAACCTGTAGCAAAACCAAATCCAGTAAAGTAGCTGTGGTGGCAAAGCTTCTTTCCCAGAGGAACTCAATGCCTTCCATACATGATTTAATAACAGTAACAGCGAAAAACTACCCTGCTGCACCCCCACAACCACTGACGATCCCATCCTGTCTGTATCTGAGGATGATTTGCGTGCTGACTTCAAGAGAGTGAATCCAAGGAAAGCATCCAGTCTGGATGGAGTACCTGGCCAGATAGCATACCAAGAAGAGTGTAGCAACCTGCCTTAATGACTATCAAGAAGAGTGTAGCAGCCAAGAAGAGTGTATCAGCCTGCCTTAATGATTATCAACCAGTAGCACTTACATTAACAGAGATGAAGTGTTTTGAAAGGCTGGTGATGAAGCAGATCAGCTCCTGAATGAGCGGTGACATAGATCCATTCCAGTTCGCCTATCGTAGTAACAGGTCTATGGCAGATGCCATCTCATTGGCTGTATGCAAACCCTTGAAATACCTGAACAGCAAAGATGCATACATCAGGATGCTCTTTATCAACTACACTTCAGCATTAAGAACCATTATTCCTCAAAACTGATCATCAAACTCCAAGATCTAGGAGTTAACACCCCACTATGTAATTGGATCATGGATTTCCTCACCTCCAGACCACAATCAGTGAAGATTGGTAAGAACTTCTCCTCCACAATCTCCATCAGTACTGGAGCACCACAGGGCTGCATTCTTAGCCCTCTGCTCTTCTCACTTTACACCTATGACTGTGTAGCTCGAAATGACAATAATACCATCTACCAATTTGCCGACAATACCATGGTAGTGGGTTGGATAAAGGAAGAAGACAAGTCAGCACACAGGATGGAGATTGAGAACTTGGCTGAATGGTGCACCAACAACAACCTTGCACTCGATGTCACCAAAACTAAGGTGTTAATTGTTGACTTCAGGAAGGGAAAGCCAGAGGTATATAATCTAGTGATCATTGGGGGATCAGAGGTGGAGAGGGTGACCAAATTTAAATTCTTGGGAGTCACTATCTCAGAGGATCTTTCCTGGACTCAACATACCAATAGCATCGTGAAGAAAGCACATCAGCACTTCTAACTTCCTCAGGAGTTTGAAGAGGTTTGGTATGACACCAGAAATACTGGCAAATTTCTACAGAGGTGTGGTGGGAAGTGTGCTGACCAGCTGCATCACAACAATACCCCTGGGCATAAAGCCCTCAAAGAGATAGTGGACACAGCCCAGGACATTATAGGCAATATCCTCCCCACTATTGAGTACATCTATAGGTAATGCTGCTGTTGGAGAGTTGTTCTTGCTGCTGCCATCAGGAAAGAGGTATAGGTACTACAAGACTTGCACCACCAGATTCAGGAACATCTGCTACCCTTCCACCATCAGTCTCCTGAACAATAAACTCAATCAGAGATTTGTTTAAGGATTCTTACTTGTGCACTTTGATTTTTTTTGTCCTCTCTGTATTGCATAATTTATTTGTTATCTGTTTATAGTTCTGTTTATGTTTACACTGCGTACAGTTTATTTTTTGCATTACGCATCAGAGGTAATTCTGCCGTGCCCGCAGGAAAAAAGGAATCTCAGGGTTGAATCATGTCACGTATGTAGTCTGACAATAAATTTGAAATCTGAAATCAGATCAATAACTTTACAAACTGAAGGTGCTGGGAATCTAAACAAAAATACAAGAGTATGTAAAAACGCTTAGCAGGCAAGGCAGTGTCAGTGGAGAGATATAAAGAATAAATATTTCAAGTTGGCATGTTAGTGTAGCAGTTAGCGCTTCGCTGTTACAGTGCTGGCAACCTGGGTTCAAATCTGGCACTGTCTGTAAGGAGTTTATACCCCTGTCTGTGTGGGTTTCCTCTGGGAGCTTGGGGTTTCTCCCATCCTTCAAAACCTACCAGGTTTTTTGTCAAATGTATGTAATTGGGTGGCATGGATTTGTGGACTGAAAGGGCCTGTAACCATGCTAAATGTCTAAATTTAAATGTAAAATTTGGCTTTCCTATAAAACTCGTCCTGAAATATTAACTATTTTTCTTTCCTCAGATGCTGCTTGACCAGTTGAATGTTCCCAGCTGTTTGTTTTTATAACATTTCTGGTTAGAGATTTCCAAATCATGTGGAATAAAATTAAACCAGCAGAAAAAAGTGTGACCATGAACTCAAAGGAAATAAAATGACCACCCATTTAATTTTAGTAATATGGAAAGAAGGATTTATTTTACCAGCACAGTGGAAATGAAACCCAGATTAACTTCAAAATACTGTAGTGTCAAAGACCTTTTTTGTGAGTACCAGGTGAGACCTTGATTCGATGACTTAGTTCAATATTGTGAGAAAAATCACTGTTAGAACCATAGAACACGACAGCACAGAATCAGGCACTTAGGTCCCATCTAGTCCATGTGAATTATTATTCTGCCTAGTCCCATTGATGAGCACCCGGACCTTAGCCCTCCATTGCCCTTCCTATCCAATGATGTATCAGCCTAGATTTTTGATCTTCTCTGTAGAGTGGGACTTAAAGCTATAATATTGTGACAGAGTATAATGTAAGACAGAGGAATCTGCATTTTGTAAAGTGCCTTATGTTTCCCTTTTAGGAAACCACAAATCCTTTCACAGCAGAGCTACTAAATCAATCATAACTGATTTAGTTCAAACATCTAGGAGGCACTTTCATCCTCATTGTGACCTTATTAAAACAAACAAAATATTTCGAGGGATGGATAGAGCAGATATGTACCCTGCCAAGGAATTTGAAGCCAGGCATCACAGACTCAAAATTAGGTGAGCTATTTAACACTGAAATGAGAAAAATTTTCTTGGCGCAAAGAGTGACAAATCTTTGACCGTTATATCCTACAGGGACTGTAAAGGCTTAGTAATTGATTTGATTCAAAGCATCAAAATAGATATCTAGATATTAGAAGAATCAAAGGATCGTGGTATAAGGGAAGAAAATTGCAGTTGAGTTGGAAAAACTGTCAGAAAAGTTCGAGTGGCTTGTTCCTGCTACTATTTCCTATGCTCTTAATCATATCTACCAGGATGAAGTCAGGCTTATGGGCAATTGACTACCGATATTTCCATGGGGCTAATGGGATCACATGTGTTTGCATTTTAAATTGCAAAGTTAAGCAGGCAGCAGGAACAGCTGCCTAAAACTTCTTTCCTCCACCTGTCACCCCCCCATTTATGAGGTATTTCACCACATGGTAGAGAGCCAATGCAGCTTAGACCCTGGTGAAGCCATCAACATCAGATGACAATTTGTACCTCCAGACCTTTGTGAAGTCATGGAATGATGGAATCATAGAATTGTTATAGCAAAGTAGTAGTATTAAACTAGATTTGACAACTGTTGGACAAGCCAGGGAGTAGTGGTGGATGATTGCTTCTCAGACTGGAGGCCTGTGACTAATGGTTTGCTTCAGGGATCAGTGCTGGAACCATTGTTGTTTGTCATCTATAATCAATGATCAGGATGATAATGTGGTAAAATGGGCTGAAGAATGGCAGATGGAATTTAATGCAGACAAGTGTGAGGTGTTGCATTTTGAAAGGACAAATCAAGAAATGACATACTCTGTAAATGGTAGGGCACTGAGAAGTATGGTGGAACAGAGGGATCTAAGAATATAGATACATAATTCCCTGAAAGTGTTATCACAGGTGGATAGGGTAGTAAAGAGAGCTTTTGGCATATTGACATTCATAAATCAAAGTATTGAGTATAGGGATTCTATGGTAAAGTTGAACAAGACATTGGTGAGGCCAACTTTTGAGTATTGTTTGCAGTTTTGGTCACATAACTACAGGAAAAGTATCAATAAGATAGAAAGAGTGTAGAGAAGATTTACTAGCATGTTGCCCATACTTCAGGAACTGAATTACAGCAAAAGGTTAAACAGGTTAGGACTTTATTCCCTGGAGTGTAGAAGAATGAGGGGAGATTTGATTGAGGTATTTAAAATTATGAAGGGGATAGACAGAGTAAATGTAGATAGGCTTTTTTCCACTAAGGGTAGGTGAGATACAAACCAGAGGATATGGGTTAAGAATAAAAAAGGAAAGGTTTAGGGGGATCTTCTTTATACAGAGTGTGGTAGGAGTGGTGAATGTAGACTCAACTTAATACTTAAGAAGAATTTGGAGAGGTACATGGGTGGGAGAGGTATTGAGGGCTATGGTCTGGGTGCAGGTCAGTGAGACTAGAGGAAAAATGGCTCAGCACAGACTAGAAGGGCTGAAGGAGCTTGTTTCTGTGCTGTAATGTTCTATGGTTTAATGGTTCAAAGTTGACCTTTAAGCCCATGAGATATACGACACTACAGAAAAGGGAGCCTTGAGCAAAAAGTGGGTAAAGTAGCTTTTGAGAGGAAACAAAGAGGTGTGGAAATTTTGGGTTGAGACTGTGCATCAGTGCATTGAGTCTGTCCTGCTTCATTGCTGAGTAATCTGAGAGAGTCAAAGATTCACACAAGCAGAAACAGTCCCTTTGGTTTCCACTACATCTGTGCCATCCTATCTATAAGAATTATATTCTACAGCATTTGATCTTCAGCCTCAAGTGCTCATCTAAATACTTGTGTGCAAAAGTAGCTGTTTTCTTCTCTTCTTCACATGGAGCATTCCAGATTCCAACCACCCTGAGGAAATATTTCTCCTATGAGATTCCCTCCTTTCAATAACCCAGCCATTACAAACTTCGTGTTCGCTCCCCCCCCCCCGCCCCCCGCCACCCCACTGTCTTGGGAAGGCTAGCAACGTGCTACAGGGCACATTCTTTTCTCCCCCCCCCCCACTCCCTATAGGCAGAAAATACTTGTGTTTGAAAATGTGCATCTCTAGATTCAAATTCAATTTCTTTCTTGCTGTTATATCACTCTTGAATAGACCTCACATGAGTATAAAATTATGCTTTGCACTATTTAACTTCACTTTTCTCTTTAATATTATACCCTGCACTCTGACTTATGTGACACTGTATCCTGCACTTCTGTTTTACTGTAAAACTATATTTTTATTCTAGTACTACCTGCTGTGCTGTGTGGAAGGTGACTTGTCTGGATAGCACACAAAAAAAAGTTATTCTCGGTGACTCAGCACATGACAATAAACAAATCAATTCAATTCAATTTAGCTTTCTAACATTTATTCAGATCCTTTTTGAAAATCAATTGATCTTACATCCACTACACTTTCAGGAAATGCTTTCCAGATCATGGCTATTCACTGTGTTCTCATATTTTTCTTCATACCTGCCAGCCACTTTAAATCCATCTCTCTTGGCTCTCAACCAATTGGAATTTGATGTCAGTCTTTGCTTCAAAATGGAAGAGTCCCAAAAGATACATATTCACAATTTTACACAACTTTCCATTAAGGATCCAGGAGTAGAGATGCTCCTCAAAACATCACCAGAAAAGTTTTATCTTCACGACATCCTCCTTGGTGCTTCCTCTAGTATTTGCCAAAGCCCTTTCCTGCTCACGGTGTCGAAGGCTTTGGTGAGGTCAACAAAGGTGAAGTAGAGTCCTTTGTTTTGTTCTCTGCACTTTTCTTGGAGCTGTCTGAGGGCAAAGACCATGTCAGTAGTTCCTCTGTTTGCGCGAAAGCCGCACTATGATTCTGGGAGAATATTCTCGGCGACACTAGGTATTATTCTATTTAGGAGAATTCTAGCGAAGATTTTGCCTGCAATGGAGAGCAGCATGTTTCCCCTGTAGTTTGAGCAGTCTGATTTCTTGCCTTTGTTTTTGTACAGGGTGATGATGGTGGCATCACGAAGGTCCTGAGGCAGTTTTCCTTGGTCCCAACAAAGCTTGAAAAACTCATGCAGTTTGGCATGCAGAGTTTTGCCGCCAGCCTTCCAGACCTCTGGGGGGATTCCATCCATACCTGCTGCTTTGCCACTTTTCAGTTGTTCGATTGCCTTATATGTCTCATCCTGGGTGAGGACCTCATCCAGCTCTAGCCTTAGGGGCTGTTGAGGGAGCTGGAGCAGGGCGGAATCTTGGACTGAGCGGTTGGCACTGAAAAGAGATTGGAAGTGTTCTGACCATCGGTTGAGGATGGAGATCTTGTCGCTGAGGAGGACTTTACCATCTGAGCTGCGCAGCGGGCTTTGGACTTGGGATGAGGGGCCGTACACAGCCTTTAGAGCCTCGTAGAAACCCCTGAAGTCGCCAATGTCCGCGCTGAGCTGGGTTCGTTTGGCGAGGCTAGTCCACCACTCATTTTGGATCTCCCGGAGTTTGCGCTGAAGATGGCTGCATGAGCGACGGAAGGCTTGTTTCTTCTCTGGACAGGACGGCTTTGTAAGGTGAGCCTGGTGGGCAGCTCGCTTCTTTGCCAGCAGCTCCTGGATTTCCTGGCTGTTTTCGTCGAACCAGTCCTTGTTTTTCCTGGAGGAGAAGCCCAGTACCTCTTCAGTGGATTGCAGTATGGTAGTCTTCAACTGATCCCAGAGGGTTTCAGGGGACGGGTCCGTGAGGCGGATTGCAAATACACATACAACATTTACAATACCCAAGTCTTTCTTGTCTATGGGTGTTTTACAGTCTCTGCAGATTCAGTCTCTGCGGTCTCTTTCCTTCTTATCCAGACCTCGTTCTTATTATGCCAGACAAACTCTGTGTTTCAGTTGTCAGAGTCTCTGGACCTGCATTTGCAGGAGTGTCCATTTCCACCCTGTGCTCTTGTTGTTTTTCACCTAGAGACTCTGGTATGGGAACGAGATGTTGGCGATTCTGTCTCATGATGTCCCTTGTGGTCCGTTAACCATGTATGACCGTGGGCTGTGGTGCATGGAAGTTATTGTACCTTGCATTGAAGATCCACACCTCATCTCCTGGTTCTAGCTTTTCCAGGTCATTCATTCTGTGTCTCTCGTTATACCACTTCGCATTCTTACACCTCTTCTTCCTGTCCTTGTTTTGGAGTTGTAGCAGGTCTGGGAACTCCAGCTTCAACCTCTCTGAAAGGGTAAGTAGTCGTGCAAAGGCAACATCCCATTAGCAATTGGGCTAGACTCTAGCCATTACTCAGTGGTGTGGCTCTGTATGCCAAAAGGGTCTTTTGCTTTCTTCAGCAGTGCTGCTTGCTCTGGTCACATGCTCGAACCCGTAATCCATTGCAAAGGCTTTCATGTTTTGTCCAGAGAACTGTGGACCGCTGTCGCTTACTAACATCTCTGGAATGCCAAGCCGTGCAAACATCGATTTTAAAATGAACAATTACATCAGTAGTTCGTGTCAGGCTGACTTGTGCTATTTCTATGAATCGAGAGAAATAGTCCACCACTAATAAGTATGTGTCTCTCCAAGAGCGATTAAGTTTTTGCCATGGCCTGTCAGGGAATTTACTTAGCATCGGTGGTTCTCTTACGTTTGTCCTTTCCTGGTTGCACTCTCTGCACCTCAAGATAATCTCACTTATTTGATTACTTAGACCTGGCCACCACACTGTTGGATTGGCATGTTCCCGGCACTTTGCAAGCCCCTGTTGGCCCTCGTGTATTTTGTCAAGTACCTTGTTCCACATGTTAGCCGGAATAACTAATCTCGTACCATGCAGGAGTAGTCCATTGTGCACAGTCAGAATGGCCCTCTCTTGCCAGTAGAGTTTGACTGGTCCTTGTAACTGGTTTCTGTCTGGTTAGCCTCCAATGCAGTATTTCATGACCTGCATGCACACGATGTCAGCTCATAGTTGTTCTCAGAGCTCTGTCAGGTATCTGTTGCTTGTTGGGAGGTTTTCCATCATCGTCTCTCCATAAATATTGGTGTCCTCCATGAGGTCTTTGTCAGCACTCGTGGTTCTGTCTTATAGTGAGGAGCGAGAGAGTGTTTCTGCAGTTGTGAGGTTCTTCCCAGGTATGTGTGAGATCGTGTATGAGTATCTCCTCATCCTCATCCTGAACCTCTGTATCCGTGGCGGCTGCAAATCCAGCGCTTGTCCACTTAGCAGACTCACAAGTGGTTTATGGTCCATCTCCATCTGGAACTGTAGACCAAAAATAAAATCATTGAATCTCTTGCAAGCCCAAGTCAGTGCCAATGGCCCTTTATCCAGCTACGTGTACTGTTGCTCTGTTACTGTTAGCGATCTGGAAGCATAAGTGACTGGTGACCAATTGTCTCCATCCTTCTGTAATAATACTGCTCCCAGTCCATATGGTGAAGCGTCAACAGATATTCTCAGTTACCAATTTGGATCATACAACTAAAGTACCAGTGTGGATGATAGCTCTCGCTTGAGGTAACTAAATGTCCTCTGTTGCTCACATCCCCAGCTCGACTGCTTTATCTTGGACAAAGGTGTCTCAGTGGTTTGTCCTTTTCAGCCAGGTTTGGTATGAGCTTCCCTGGTTGGTTCACCACACGGAGGAAACATCTGAGCTCATTAATGTTTGTTGGCTCCTTCATGTCCTGCAGAGCTCTTGTCTGGTCTCATGCCATCTGATGAGATGATTTCTCCCAGAAATTTCACCTACCTACTTCGAAACTCACACTTCACCATGTGGAGAGTGAATCCTGCTTTTCTTCTCGTTTTTGGACTGCATGGACCGTCACATTGTGTTGGTCCTTCGTGTCACCCAAATAAGGATATCGTCCATGTGGCAGACAAATCCTTCCAGGCCTGCGGTAACCTCTGTCATCATTCTGTTCTAGAATTGTTCATGGGCAGAGTAGATATGAAAGGGTAGGTGGTTGAAATAGTAACGCCCAAATGGTGTGATAAATATCATGTACCGAGCTGATTCTTTGGACAAAGTAATTTACCAAAATCCCTTGTTCGTGCCCAACTTAGTAAAATGTTGTGCAGCAGTGAGTTGCCTAGGGTTTGATCCACCACAGGAAGTATATACTTTTCTCTGCACACTGATCCATTCAAAGGGGTCAAGTCCACACAAATGTGAACATCTTTATTCTTTATCGGTGCTACCACCATGCTGCAACACCATTCTGTAGGCTCGTCTATGTGGCTGATAACTCAAGCTTCTCCATTCTTTCAAGCTCTCTCTTTACCCATGAGCGACATTAGGACCCTTCAAGGTTCTTTCAGTGAAGAATGGTTTCACATCAGGCTTGAGTTGATTGACATACAGCTTCTGTACTAGCCCGAGTCCATTGAAAAGTTTGGGGTATACCTTTCTGACCATCTCCTGGTGTAGGGCATCCAATCTGGCCACTAGCTGGAGTCTTACTGAAGCTCAACAGCACCACTTGAAAGTCTCTCAGCACGTACACTTCTGTGGTGCTCCTCTCTCTGTATGAGAGCATTTCTTTTGTCAATCCCAGTACCATCAATTTCACTCCCCTCGGACCATATAGTGGCTTCTGTGTTTTACCTTGCTTGCCATCTCTGGGTATAATTCTTTTAAACACATGCTCAGGAATGGCTGTAATATCGGCCCATGTCGATATTCAAAGTCACTTTGCTGCCTCCCATGTTAATGTTGGCCATCCAGGGTTCCTCGCCTGATGCTATTTGTTAGAGGAACAATATGTCCACGTCCTCCACTACCTATTTCACCATGCGGGTTGACCTACAGACTTTTCCGTAGTGTCCTCATTTGCTGCAGTTGTGGCATTCTGCACTCCTGGCTGGGCATTGAAATGCTGGGTGGAACAGTAGTTTTCTGCACTTGGGCATGTCTTGCCCTCTACTTTGCTCTGCATCATTATTTTTAACATTTTGCTGTCCTGGTATCTGCCTTTTGCTTTTAATCTTCTGTTGTCTTCCTCTTAAATTGCACTGCGTCTACTGCTAGTTTACTTGCACACATTTCTCGCAAGTTGTTGCTTTATCGCCTCTGGATCACCATTGTGACTGCTTTCATGAGGGTGAGGTCTTGTCGAGTTGCATCCTCTCCGACAGTGACGAATCTCTTCGACCCACTACTAGTCTGTCGCGTAAAAGTTCTTCGTGCAGGTCCCCATGTTCGCAGTTCTCTGTCGGAGCATACAAGGCTGGAATGAACATATCTACTGTTTCTGCAGCCTACTGAACTCTCTTGGTAAATTTACCTGTTCGTAAATTATGCTCTTCCTAGGTATGAAACAATAATCGAATCCTCTCCCTCTGCATTGTACTGCTGCCGCTGCACGCCTGTTAAGTCTAGGCCTCGTAGCACATCATCAGCCTCGTCCCCCATGCAGTATACCAGTGTATTCACCTGGTTAGCTTCAAATTAATTATTTAAATTATTTGCCAGTCTGAAGTACTCTAATGTTCTTATCCAGTGGCTTTGAGAAGTCGAAGGGTTCTGGAGGTTTTATTGTGAAAGTTGCTGTTGGAGGACCCACCACCACCATTCAGGGTGCCTGTACATGTCAGGCCTGTCCTCCATCTTCGCTCACCTCTTTCACTTTTATTCTTTCACAGTCTGACCTTCCCTCTGTGGCTCAAAGCTCCACTTCTGACACCACGCCGTGTTGGGTTCAGACACGCACGATATCAAAAATGACCTTGAGCCTTGTAGCTTGTTTTATTTTACCATTCACTCATGCTCATGCTCTTACCTGCTGGTCCTGAGCCTCTAGCTCCAAGATGCAGAAGTCCCGCCCCATGACGTCAACTGCCTGCTGGATGTCCCACCAATAGTGTTACACCACAGAAGAGAAGAAAGGATGGAAGAGGTTTGATGGCTGGGAGCAGCCAGGAAGCCATCAGAAGAGGAGGTCAGCACCAGGGAAACCTTCCTAGTGCACAGAATGGTTAGAAGTGCTTGCCCATGGCTCCCACCTTCCTGTAGCCCCCCCCCCCCCAGGGTTTCCCACAGCCCTGAGAAATAGCTGCCAAAATCTAAGGGAAGAGCCTCATTAATGAGGTAACGTCATCATTGTTGAGGTTATCACCTAGATAAGGTAAGAGCCATAAACTACCAACTTCAGATGCTTGGGAGCCGCAAGGCGTGAAAAAAATATTACATACACATTTTTTCTCTAAAAGCACATTTTGAATCAAAAAATCTATATAATTAAGATGTATGTAGTTTTAAAACTATAAATTTGTTTTGGTTTCAATAATCAAAATGTGCACAACGTATATTTATTGGGGACCAATTTTCAAATAACAGTTTAGGGGGTAAATGATGACACACAGATATCTTTTGACCATGGTAAAGTACCTGAGTTGGAAGCGCCTGGATCGGCAGCTCCAGTGGGCGGCTGGGGTCCAGGAGAGAATCAGGGGCCGGACATCGGGAGCTCGCCCAGGGTTCTGGGAGGGCGGGCCTGCATCCCACTTCCCTTCCGTGGATTGCACGTGCCGCAAGCACGTGCTCGCAAGCCACGCCCACCCCCATGACGCAGCCAAAATACCCTCGCGAGCCGCCCCTCACCTGGATCATTGAGGTTTTACTTCCATGGATATGAGTTTTGGAGGCTTAATTCTTTTCTGTTCCCTGATAAACAATGTGTTTCTACATTGGGCTCAATTGCTTGATTTTGATGTTGAGGCTCTTTCTATTTTCTCCTGTTCTCATCTCCTTTATTGTTCACAAACTTATTGATTTTCATTTTCAGTTTGATCCTCTTCATCCACAATGTTTTATTATTGTCTAGTTTCCTTTTTTTGGGGGAGCAATATATTTCTTCAGATCCCTGCTGAGGAGTAGCCGGATGCTTTTGGTGCTTGAAGAAAATATCAACTCTCCTTGCTCCAGGGCTACTGCCTGACCTGCTTTGCACTTCCAGCATTTTTCGTTTCTCTTATAAATTCTTCTGTCATTTTTTTTTTCTTTCTCATTTTGCTTTCCTTAATTCCATTTTGCATCTTTGCCAATTTAGAACAGAATAATCAAGCCCCGTGAAATGGGTTAGACCTGTATCATGGAGGAGATGTAATGGTGCTGAAACAATCACGAGATTTTATAGCAAGGTTACAGGTGAAGGAATGTTGCCATGAAAGAGTTTTGCTGTACTAAAAGTGGAGGGGGAGCTATTCTCATAAGACAAAGGGGCCACATCAACTCTTGTCTAGTGTCAGGAGCAGAATGAAATATCTTACTGCTCTTAATTCACATACTGATGCCAATGTGTGAAATGGAATTCAGAAATGGTCTGCAACTTTGCATTTCTCTGTATCTGAAATTTAAAGGTCCAGAAAGAATAAAGGTTCCCGCTTGATTCCTGCCTATCACACCTTGAATGATAAAGACAATAGGAGTAAGAGTAGGAGTAGGTCACAATCATAACACGGTGCTATCAATGCATGGAAGTAATGGAGTGAATGAGGTGAGCCCCAAAACAGAACTTGGAGCTGGAGTCTATTGAGTAACTTTAATGAACTGTCTTGCACACTTTGGGCTGTGATCCAGTGTCACTGTTTTCAACAACTTAAATGCTCATACCTTATTACACCAGACCTGTGAATGCTTGTGTTCTCCAGCAGTGACTATGCAGTGCAGGGGTTTTGAAGCAATGGATGGGATGGGAGTAAACATGGTGACAGCTCATTTATCCGGAATTGTCAGGCATCAAAACAGCAAGGTGCACATCTTCTGGGTTGGTTGGGCAGATATGGAGGTACAGTAAAGGTTCTAAAATCCGGACTGCTTGGGGATTAGGTCAGACTGGATTTTCCGGACACTTGGGTCATACTTTTAAAATTCAAATGTAAGGAGGAATAAAGAAGGGATGAATGGGTAAATTTTGATGGTTAATTCATTAGCAAATACAGCATGCTTCATTTATCAAAACCAGCAGTTTTAAAGAAAAATAAAGACAACAGTTGATAAAAATATAAACAATTTTTTTCACTACTGCTTGAAATTATTGTTAAAAGTGAGGATTGTTAAAGAAAAAAGTACAGTGTTCAAATTAATTTCTTTGTTGTAGGATTAGCTATAGTAAGCGTGGTTGCTTAATGCTGCTGTGCATCTGTGGCCCTTACACATACACGTACACAAAAGCTGCTACATTTAAACAAGTTTGATAGTGCAGATTCTCAGGTGGTCTGCATTTCTGGCATTTGTATTTTTGGACTTTTACTGTAATAGAAAAAAAAATTAAGTGGGTGGCTCAAACCCAGTGGAATCCATCTTTGTATCAATGAGCTGGTCCACATTATTATTTTACAATAAAAATGATTTGGTGATTTATACTTTTTCCTTGGACTTCGACACTTACCCCTGCCCCCTCTCTCACTATCCAACACTCTCCAGTCCTCTGGTCAATCCCATACATAGCCATCTGGAAATTGCTGTACCTCATTGTTTCTCGTAATATCTTTTTGTCCCCTTTGAAGTAGAAATAGAAGAACTCCTGTTTGATAGATATCAATCTCAGACTGGATCATCTCACTCCACATATATCATTGTTCAAGGTAGTGACTACTGTTGGGACCAGGTTGAAATGTCTCTTCTTTAATGTTGATTGGTTTCCACTGCAGTTCTGTGAGTTTTGAAATCAATGAAGAAACAGATGTAGTTCAAATAATTCTGATAACGAACATGAACCAGTCCTCATCGAGTATCCAGAAGTGAAGAGGGTCAAGATTCAAATTCCTGGAATGTCAGTATCTCTGAGGACCTGTTCTGGAGCCTCCATGTTCATGAGATCATGAAGAGGGATCGCCAATGGCTATATCTTGTGAGGAGCTTGAGGAGATTCGGTTTGTCACTGAAGACTCTGGCAAAACTTCAACAGGTGTACCATGGAGATCATTCTGACTGGTTGCATCACTGTTTGGTAAGGAGGTGCCTATGCTTAGGACAAGAGAAATCTCCTTGGCCTGCGACATCACATGCACCAGTCTTCACTTCATCGAGGACATCTACAAGAGGTGGTCTTAAGAAAGCAGCCTTTATCCTCAAGGATCCCCACCACTGAGGTTATGCCCTCTTCACTCCGCTTACCTTCGTGAAAAAGGTACAAGAGCCTGAAGACGAACACTCACCAGCACAAGGTCAGCTTTTTTTCCTCTGTCATCAGATTTCTGAATGAACAATGAACCTTGTTTTGTGCACTATTTTTATTTATTTTGAAAAGTGGTTATATAATGTTAACTCAGGGTAAAAAGGGGTTTGGGACCAAAATAGGTTACTGAAGTCATTGAATGACCTGAGTTAAATAGCCCAAGGCTATTTCTGTTTTGGTGAGTAAGTGGGGAAATGGTAGCTTGAAGACTCAGGTGAAAATTGGTGTAGAATATGAAAATGTGATGTAGTGCAGTACAAAGTTAAGGATTGGCAAATAAACTTATAGAAGACTTTTCCAAAATAGCAAACATCAAGTAAGAGCTAAAACAGTTATCTTTGAATACCTATGAAGGAATAAAAGGGCAAGCAAAACAATAAGATTACCAACAGCTTTAAATCAAAACACAGGGGAGAGATGTAAAGATCAATGAGCTTATAATTTGAGGCCTATATTGTCAAGATCTACTGTTTAGTGTGTGCCCCCAGGGTACATAAACAATCTGTACATCATTTCCAGGATAAATCCACTGTGCTGACATGGTGAATGCTCAGTAACTTCACTGGGCCTTTTCTGGTCTACAAAGACTATCTGGTACCTCATGGAGCAGATAGTTGGTGTCAGTCGCTTTGGACAGGCAAACAAATACTTTAATCAGCATTCTAAAGGAAGGCAGAGAGTTGGCAAGAGAGAGTGAAAAGAGGCTTACACAAGAATTGCCAGAATATGGATCAAGGAAGATGGAGCAACAATTGCCAATTTTAGGAGAAAAATGGTGGACATTCAGAGGCTGCCAGAATTGGAGAAAGGGGATCATAGATTTGGACAAGGTTGGGGAGATGATATCCCTGTCTGAAACCAAGGCAGCAGACACCTTAACCATGACAGTAGTTCTGTCAGTGGTCAGACAATTCACATTTGTTCTTTGCACCTTATGTTGATATAATGGCCTGTCCATAGAAGTTCCATCCTTGACCCATTATTTTATGCATGTCATGAGAATTTCTGTAACTATTCTCAGAAGTTTGCAAGATACTGTATTGAACAAAATAGTAGTTCCCAAATGTAGCTGATGTGCTCTGAAAATGCTGGTGCAGGGGAACTGAACTGAGCATTGTCTTTAATTGGTGAAAAGTGCTGAGCTGTTGAGGTCACGCTTCATTGGTGCCTACTTCAGAGTCTAATCCATTTTCAGAGAGCCACATGCCTCCTAAATTGGACGATAATTAATGAAATTGACAAGCTTGCTCTAATTGCAAGGATGTAAATCTCAAGCCAAAATTCCTTTCACAGAATTACAAATCAGCAAAGCCACAAGAATGGCTGCTTTACAAGATAATTGAAGCTCAGCTTGTTAATTGCTTATGGTAATGGGGAGAGGGGGGGTGGGGGGGGGGTGGGGGATGGGGGGGGGTGGGGGATGGGGGGGGGTGGGGGATGGGGGGGGTGGGGGGTGGGGGGTGGGGGGTGGGGGTAGGTGGGGGTAGGTGGGGGGGGGGCGGGGTGAATAATGGTATCTGCATGTAAAAGTGTGAATAGTGGTTCAGAAACATCCAGGAAGAGGAATGGGTGATTAGAAGATGAGGAACCATTGTTTTAATTTTCTGGTTGGCTAGCAGAGTGAAGAGAAAGTTGAGGGATGTGTTCCAGTGGAGATTTTTAAGATTATAAAAGGTTTCATGAAATATTATTTACAGTTGTTTGCAAGGTGTGGTGTAAGATCTTCTCTAATAAATCCAGTAGGGATTTCAAAGTAAACTTCTAAGACTTGGATTATTTGAAAGGAGACTATAAGATATAGGAACAGAAGGTGGCCATTCAGCTCATTCAGTTTGTTCTGCTATTCCAGCATGAGCTGATCCATTCACCTACTCCCCTGCTTTCTCTCCGTAACCTTTGATAGGTTGACCATTCAGATACCTATCAATCTCTGCCTTAAATCCACCCAAAGACATCACCTCCACAGCTGCCCATTGTTGCAAATTCCAGATGTTTTCTGCTCTCTGGCTGAAGAAATTCCTCTTTTGTTTTAAAATGGGTGCCCTTCAATTCTGAAGTTGTGCCCTCTTGTCCAAGACTCCCCTACCATGGGAAACAACTTTGCCACATCTATTCTGTCCAGGCCTTCCAACATCCAAAATGCTTCTATAAGGTCCCCCCGACATTCTTCTGAACTCCAAGGAGTGCAGTCCAAGATGTTCCTGTTATGCTAATCCCTTCATTCCGAGAATCATTCTTACAAATCTTCTCTGAACCCTCTCCAATGCCAGCACATCCTTTCTTAAATAGGACTTCAAAACTTGCATCTCAAACTGCAAGTGAAGCCTACACTGAGGGAAATAACAGAGATTAGAATATGCCATTAAATGAAGAATGGGAAGAGGTTCATGTGGAACAGCCATTCTCAACCACATTTTGGTGATAACCCGCCTAGGACTCTGCTCAAAGTTTATGGGGGCCCATTTCCCTATGAAGCAATCAAGTTTTGGTTTCCTCTGTCCTTCTCTCCTACTGACTACACAAAACTAAAAATTTAAAATATTTTTGTTACATGAGGTGAAAGGAAAACTAGGATTTTAGTTTCATGTGCGGTGGCCCCAGGACCCCTGTTGAGAATGGTTGATGTGGAGCATACGCCCAGGCACACACAAACATGCTAAATAACTGATTTTTCTTGCTGCCACACCCATGTGATCACATGGAACATGCAGTCCATAACTGAGGAAGGCTGCAAAACTGGAAATTGACTGGAAAAGTCTCATTTTTCACTCATCAGAACCACAGAAAGCACTAATCCTCAGTACTTTCCCCCACTTAATCCCCCTCTCTCTTGCCACACACTATCTGGGAGAGATAAAATAAAACAGGTTGAGGTGGATTCTTCATTAACCCTGGGAACTTCCTGTCCTCTTTCAAAGATCATCAAACATATGGGGCTAAGATAGCCCTGGCCTCTCATCCCAGCTGACTTGCATGTTACTGTAAATAACAGTGAACACGCTCTTGTTCAGCTCCTGTGCTTACAAGCAGATGGAGTGTTCCAAATCAAAGCTCTTCTGTCTCCCTAAGGTGCTCTGGTGATATTCCTAACATTGTTATCCATACAAGCCACATTATTTAATCTGACCAGTTGTTAAAGCTGTCATTACTTTGAGTCCAGCAACTAAAGAAGCATTTTTTTCCATGGAGTGTTTGAGTTCACACCTTTATCCTTCAATTCAGTTCTCAGCTGCAAACTCAGCCAGATCTTTTTTTTAAGTTGATAACTATCGTTGCCCAGAGTAATCTGTTAATCTGCATCATTGAATACAGCTACCTAATTCAGTCTGATGCATTGCATTTCTCAGTAGATGTGAACATAATCTTCAACAGTCCATAGTTTATCATTGAACTTGACAGCTGAAGCTGTGAAGCCCAGGGCAGGGACAAGGAGTTTAAGGACACACAAGATCCAATTGTCTTGTATATACTGTTACTAACTACCAATTCAACCATACACAAAGCCAAATTAGAAAAATGTCTTAATTATTTTAATCATGGTTCATATGTACCAAGCAGAATGTATCGGAAGAAAGTTCACTCTAATCTAACAGTGATCAAACAGGAGACCACCTGGTTGCTATAATTCAAAACAGAAGGAGCCTCTTTGAGAATTTAGGCATTAAAATTAAAAAAAAAATATATACACACAAAGCAACAGCAATGTTCAAATAAGATGTCATTTAGAAATAAACCAAATGTTCATTTGAAAGAAAATATTAGCAGAGGTTAAAAACAAAAGGATTATAGTGATTGATTTGTGAAATGCAGAGTAAGTGTTTAGAAATTATCTAAAATTGCATCCTTTCCTTATTTTGTAATGCTGAAACTGCAAGAATAAACTTACTGGAGATACACAGGACACTGCAGATGCGGGAATCTGAAGCCAAACACGATCTGTTGGAGGGAACTCAATGGATCGAACAGCATTAGTGGGAGAAAAAGAATGGTTGACATTTCGAGCTGAAATTCTTCATCAGAACTAAGTTACCCCTGACATGTTTTTAAAGATTCATTCTCTGTTTATAAATATGGTGTCAAAGTTGGCATTAATGACCACCTTTCCTGACAAAGGGTTCTGGCATGAAACATTAACTGTCTGTTGCCTTCCATGGATGCTGACTGACCTGCTCAGTGTGCATTTTGTGTGTTGCTCTAATTATTGTCCCTTGTGTTTTTTTGGAAGTGGAAGTTTTGCATCTTTAAATTTTAAATTGTAAAATTTAGACATACAATACAGTAACATGCCCTTTCATCCCTTCAGCTGCCATTAGAGAGTTTTGATATCCCTATTGTTGGTAGTCCTTGTATCAAAAAGGTACAAAAAGTTGAAAATCCAGTAGACTGTGAGCTTTTAGCTGGAACTTTGTTGGTCTTCATCATCAATCAACTTCTTCCTAAGTTCACCAAATGTAATGGTGAATATTATCTTTGTGGTCTCTCTTCACTAGGAGATTGATTGTGAGGTGTGTAAAATTATCCACATTGTCAAGGGGTGGCACAGTTAGCATAGCAATTAGCGCAATGCTATTACAGGCCAGCAACTGCCCAATTACAACCAATTTGCTTACAATTGAAGGGTGGGAACCCGGAAGAAACCCATGCAAACACTGGGAGAACGTACAAACTCCTTACATAGAGCGCAGGATTCAAACCCCAGTTGCTGGCACTGTAATAGCATTGCGCTAATTGCTATACTAACTGTGCCACCCCTTGACAATGTGGATAATTTTACACACCTCAGAATCAATCTCCTGGTGAAGAGAGACACAAAGATAATATTCACCATTACATTTGGTGAACTTAGGAAGAAGTTGTTTGATGATGAAGACCAACAAAGTCCCAGCTAAAAGCTCACAGCCTACTGGATTTTCACCTTTTTGTACCTTTTTGATATAAGGACTACCAACAATAGGGATATTAACACTCTGCAGGAGTACCACCAAGGATACAGCCACAAAATCCTCATAACATAAGCAGGATATGCAAAATAATGGCAGCTTTATCGTTTAGGGCATTATCCCTGACCACGAAACTCAAATTGCACTCTGCTAGTTCCAATGAGTATGCCATTTTGTTTGCACAGATGACACCAGATTCTAAAGTAGCTACGTTGCTTTGAACTCTCTAATGGCAAGAAATCACCAGAAGGACAAAGGAAACTCAAAGGATGTTCTCAAAGTCTTTTTGAAAATAACCAGCATTCCCTACTGATTCATGGAAAGCTCTAGCCAGTGCTGTAACAAAATGGATAAAGGAAATCTAAGATGGCACTGAAAAATTTGAATCACTTTGTTGAGAGCTAATAAAAGCCTAGTGAAAATTGTACTGCGTCCCATTCTACCCTACCTGCTATTCCCTAAGATCCTCATTCCACATCTGCAGCAGAGTTTGTGAATCCATCAGTCAGTGCTGAGCTGACAGGAATGGGGCTGAAGCAAATCATGTTCGATCCCAAGGGATTGCCTAAGGAGAAGGTGGATGAAGGTTTCCAATGCTTGGAGTTAAACAAGAAAGACTGCAGTTCCTGGGGTGGAGTACAATACACAAAAGTACTGGTGAAACACAACAGATTATGCAGGATCCATAGGAAATAAAGGGTAACCAGTGTTTTGGGCTCAGGCCCCAGTAAAGGGCAGAATCAATCTCATAGGACTGGAATCCTCTGTGCTAGTATACAAGCTATTGTGAATGTCTCTTGGATAAATGGTGATGTCTAAAGGTAAATTAAAAAGAAAAGGTAATGAAAGGGAATGCTAAAATGGAGATTAATGTGAGTTTAATTTGTTTTCAATTTTATTTTTTAATATAAACCTTACCACTTTAGTGATCTGAATATGCAGTCTTAGCGAAAAATAATATTCTGTGGTCTAAAAGACAACTGAAAATGAAGTTGAGCAAAGGTTTGTTTGTTTGGAATTAGAGTACTTGAATTGACTTGTTTATTGTCGCATGCTATCCGGGCAAGTCCTTCTAGCCTTGAGTTCAACAGGTAGTGCAAGATTAAAAATAATTGGAGGATATAATGTTAAGGATTTTTTTTAAGTGAAAAACACTGCAGGGGAGCATCATTTTACTAATTCAATACTCTGAAATGAGTGGGAAAGAAACTACTTTTGAATCTGTGTTTTCAAGCTCTTGCATCTTCTGCTTCACAGGAGGGAGAAGAGAATGTAATAGGATATCTCTCTGATCCATGCTGGGAATTTTTAATTCTTCATTGAAACACCAATTACTGGAAAATTATTTTACAGTTTTTTTTAATAATAGAGTAAATATATGCCTGAAAATTGAAATCAACATCAGTTCTTCAGTTTTATTTAACTCAAATCAAATTTTTTCACAGTGAAGCAAGGTGACAACCATTTTTGCATGAATTGCAACGTGTTGCGGTGGTTAATTTATACACTAGCAACTTGTCCGTGAACTACTCTTTGCAGAAGATGCCGCTTTAGTTGCCCATTCAGAGCCAGCTCTCCAGCGCTTGACGTCCTGTTTTGCGGAAACTGCCAGAATGTTTGGCCTGGAAGTCAGCCTGAAGAAAACTGAGGTCCTCCATCAGCCAGCTCCCCACCATGACTACCAGCCCCCCCTCATCTCCATCGGGCACACAAAACTCAAAACGGTCAACCAGTTTACCTATCTTGGCTGCACCATTTCATCAGATGCAAGGATCGACAACAAGATAGACAACAGACTCGCCAAGGCAAATAGCGCCTTTGGAAGACTACACAAAAGAGTCTGGAAAAACAACCAACTGAAAAACTTCACAAAGATAAGCGTATACAGAGCCGTTGTCATACCCAAACTCCTGTTCGGGTCCAAATCATGGGTCCTCTACCGGCATCACCTACAGCTCCTAGAACGCTTCCACCAGCATTGTCTCCGCTCCATCCTCAACATTCATTGGAGCGCTTTCATCCCTAACATCGAAGTACTCGAGATGGCAAAGGCCGACAGCATCGAATCCACGCTGTTGAAAATCCAACTGCGCTGGGTAGGTCACGTCTCCAGAATGGAGGACCATCGCCTTCCCAAGATCGTGTTATATGGCGAGCTCTCCACTGGCCATCGTGTCAGAGGTGCACCAAAGAAGAGGTACAAGGACTGCCTAAAGAAATCTCTTGGTGCCTGCCACATTGACCACCACCAGTGGGCTGATATCGCCTCAAACCGTGCATCTTGGTGCCTCACAGTTTGGCGGGCAGCAACCTCCTTTGAAGAAGACCACAGAGCCCACCTCACTGACAAAAGACAAAGGAGGAAAAACCCAACACCCAACCCCAACCATCCAATTTTCCCCTGCAACCGCTGCAACCGTGTCTGCCTGTCCCACATCGGACTTGTCAGCCACAAACGAGCCTGCAGCTGACGTGGACATTTACCCCCCCCCCCCCCCCACAAATCTTTGTCTGCGAAGCCAAGCCAAAGAAGAAGTCACCTATAAATCTGTGATAACAACTCCGTGACCTGAGTTCAGATTGTTTCTCAGTAGCAGTGATATTTAAATTCATCTGGTCATCTGCTTTTTTTAAAAGGACAGCTAGTTTGAGGAGTGAAGAGGGGAATACTGCCAAGTTTATCTGGTCTGGGTTATATGTAACTCCACACCATATAACATTGAAATTAACTTGAACTTGACCTTTCCTTTCAGGTACTTACAGAGGAACAATAAATACTAACCTTTCAGAGATGCCCACATTCCAAAAAATGAATAAAGATAATGGATAATATATTTTATAAAAGTAACAAAGTTGCACCTGAACCTACGAGTTGATTAATATTAAAAATATTATTAAGAATAGTTGGAATATAAAGTGGTAAGAATATTTATTTTAATATATGTAGTGATCATATGCATCATTTGCTTGTATGTGTGTTATATCTGTACATGAGTTTTGCACTGTTCTGCACCATGGACCAGAGGAACGCTGGTCAGGTTGTACTGGTACAATCAGATGACAAATAAACTTGAACTTTATGTGCCGTTGTCTGAAGTAAAAACATGCAGAAAATACTAGAGCAACTTCGCCGGTTTCACAGTGTCCATAGAAGGTAAAATTATCTTAAAGACTTCTAGCCTGAACTCTTCTTCAAGGTATAAGCAAAAAGGTGAGGAAGAATGGGAGGCGAGGAGTCAAGCCCTACAAACAAAAGGTGTTAATTGGATATGATGAGAGATCATGGTCGTAGAGCTTGAGAGCAGCAGGGAGTGCATATGGTGAGCAGTGAGAGAGATTATCACGGAACTCCCTTTGATGAGAAGAGAACTTCTTCTGGGTAGGCATCCCTTGAAGTGATTTTGCAGAGAAGCAACTGTTAGAAGCAAAGCCCTTGTTGCATTCTCGTACAGATCAAGCACACTGTATCCGAAATGCTTGGGACCAGACGTTTTTGTTTTTTTTCAGATTTTGGAACAATGGAACTCAGGAGCACAGTAGCATCAGCAGAAAACCTGTATAAGTGGTTAAACAGCAACAACAAACAATGGCAGGTTTTTTTGAGTGCTAACATAATGCCACAAGTGGAAAGTTCACATGAAATAACATTTAGTACTTACCAAAAAAAACCTTTATCTCTGCTTACAAAAGAAGATCACCTCCCCACTGCCACCGACCCTGGTCCTTGACACCTCCCTACCATCGCCAGCGGCCCCCAATTATGGTCCCTGTGTCTGCCCGGGAGCCCAAGGTCCCCGCTCCTTACCAGAAACCAGAGACGAATTCTTCAATGTGGATGGCATTACACCCGATGTTGAGAATGGAATCACTGTCACTGAAGACTTAGACTCTACTCTGTTTGGCATCTTCCTGGCCAGAACAAATATTTCATTTAAAAAAAAATGTTTTTGTAATCAAACTGATGCCAACAGAGTGTCAGAGCCCCATATGGGCAAGTTAGTGTTGAATTTTTTTTCCACTTGTGATGTCATGTCAGCACTAAATTTATTTTCAGGTTTTGGATTGTTTCAGTTTTTGGAACTTCAGATCAAGGTATTCAACCTGCATATGATTTTTCTATAAATCTGTGGTAGTTATTTCCCATATAAATACCTATTGGCTAAATCTTGTAGACATTCCCTGCCATCTATCAATTATTTCCTTTTTAAATAATATGGGAGACATTAGGGGTAAGTATTTTACACAGAGAGCTGTGGGTGCCTGGAATGCATTGCTGGGGTGGTGAAGTAGGCTGGAACAATAGGGGCATTTAAGAGACTATTAGACAGGCAGATGGATGAAAGAAAAATAGAGGATTATGGAGTAGGGAGGATTTAGGTTCTTTCAGTTTAGGTCGCGACAACATCGAGGGCCAAACTACCTGTACTGTGCTGTCATTTTCTATATTCTAAATATAGTTGATTGAATATTGAGGAACTGAAGCAGCTCTCAAAGAAAAATCGCTGTGACCCCTTATATTTAATGCCAAAGAAATTTACCTGTTCAACAGCATTTTTATTTTTCAATCCTGTAAATTGGGCATCACCATGACTGGAAACACCAGGGAGTTCATGGCCACGTGAAAGACGATTTTTGTGCAATACTCAATTTCTATACACATCATCGTTCAAAGCAATTGATAATTCCAAGGCAAATAATTAATTTACTGTGTAGAAGTTTTAACAGACAGAGCAGGGGGGAAAAAAACCCACAATACCTGACAGATGGACTTAATTCAAAGCTTCATTTCTTTTTCTCTCTATTGTCTGATTGGCCCTGGCTTCAGGCAGAGGCAGCTTTTAAACTGTAGCTTCAGTTTAAATATATCTATAGTCTCTTTGTAGTTCTTTAAAGTCACATCTGAACCTAAGATTGAATGACAGCTTTGAAACTCACCTCCAAGATACACTAGATTCCATATTGAATGTGAGTCTGCTTGTGGCTCCACTCTTTGATCTCCTAACGTCTTTCAAATCAACATTGATAGTCACTGGACAGATGTACAGTAGAGAGATTATGCATGGACCTCTGGGTATTGCTATTGCATATTAACAATTTCTTATTTTTCTCATTATGATTGCTGGCATCCACTTGTCTTGTGGTATGCTTAAAATTCAATCTACAATTATTCACATTATTACATCTCTTAGGGAGGGTCCTTCTCAGTGAAGCTGATTAACACTGTCACAGACTGACAGCTTGCAGTCCACATCATTGGCTGAGCAAGAAGCAGCAGGTAGTACCACACTTACCCAGGCAATTGTACTTGTGATCTGGACTGCAGCTGAGGTTGAGTGTCAGGCAAAAGAGCCTGAAGCAACTGAGAGGAGGCTTTTGAAATGATGGCTACTGACAGAAGGCGTCTACTGGTCAGCAGTGTGTCAGGATGGCAAATTTCACTGCCTCACTGGACCTTTGCCGTGCACATCTAATTGTCATCTATTCGCATGCCATTCTCTAATTCCCAGGTGATAGCTGAACACAGCTCTGTCCTTTCATAGCTTTCAAGACATTGCATATCACAGGCCATATCTTTTAAAATAAAGCTCATTTCATGCTAATTGACCATTATTTATAATTCTGTACCTTTCCTAAACAATGTTGCATTTCAGAAGTTGGAGGACATCTTAATTTAATATAATTTAGAGATTTAGCGATTATAGAACAGTTATAAGCCTTTCTGCCTCATGAGCCTGCAGCACCAAAATACACTCCTGTAACCAATCAACCTACCCTACCCCCACATGTCTTTGGATCATGGCAGGAAACCGAAACACCCAGAGGAAACCATGGTGACTCGGGGAGAACATATAAACTTCTCAGAGACAGTGGCGGATTGGAACTTGGGTCACTGGTACTGTAGTACCATTGCACTAACTACATCTTGTACACAACTAATTACTGGCGCTTAAAAATGTGTATCATGTAGCATCAATTTTGTATGTGTAAATAAAGTCCAGTTAAATTCACTCACAGAGTAAAATTGTCCTAATTGTGTCACCATCCTGGATATATTTTGCTCAACCCCTTTTGGAGTTGTAGACTTGCATAACTGCACCTCCTCAAAACAACTACATTTGTTTGAAAGAAATTTGAAACAAGATATTTAAAATAAAGGATATGTACCTGATGAGCTAATGAAATTATAGAAGATAAAGATAAATTGAATTTGGAAAGTAACTTACAGTTGCTTATAAAAATTTATCATGTAGCATCAATGTTGTATGTGCAAATAAAACCCAAGTCAAATAAACACACACAGTAAAATTGTCCTAGTTATCATTTCCAGGTGGAATAGTGCCCACTGGGAGATTGGACCAAGGAAGTAAATGCATTCTTTATGCGAGCATACCTGATCAAGTTAAGTCACCTTTATTTGTTGTTCATACCATGCTCGCAAGGTAAAGATGAGATAGCATTTCTCAAGGACCTCAGAGCATAATTACATAAATTTGTTAAAATAGAAGATAGACACATTGAAATATTAAAATATTAAGACATATGCAGTAAAAGTCCATGGTACATTATCCACATATGGCTTGGGGGGAAAAAACTGTTGTCCAATCTGAACATAAGGGCCCGTTTGCTATGGTACCACCTACCAGATGGCAAAAGGGAGAACATTTTACATGAGGGGTGTGTGGAGTCCTTCACAATTTTATTGATTTTCACCTGCATCGAGTGTTGTAAGATGTCCTTCATGGTGGGAAGAGAGTCCCCAATGATTGTTTTTGCTGACTTCACTATCTTCTACAGGAAGTCCAAGGTGGTACAGTTTCTAAACCAGGCAGTAATGCAGTCGCATAGGATGCTCTCAATACCTCTGTAGAATATAGTGAGGATGGGTTGGGGGGTGGGGGGCAGTGGGAGATGAACTTCCCTTAGCCTTTGCAGGAAGTAGAGAGACAGCTGGGCTTTTTTGGCTATGGAGCTTGTGTTAAGGGACGAGATGAGTTCTCCATCAAGTGCACTTTAAGGAACTTGATACTCTTGATGACCTCAATGTTCGAGCTGTCAATGGTTATAAGGATTTTTACTCACTCAATGCTTCCTTGATCATTCATCTTGGACATCCTTTACTTATGATGCATGCCATGAATCTGTGAAGTAGATCTGATCCTCAAGGGGAACGAACAAACAGATTTTTTTAATGTTGGTCTCGGAACTTCCTGAGCCTGTTTGATTAAGCCTCCAGTGAGCCGCTACAGGTCCTTATTTATCCATGTGGCCCTACTACATTACCTTATCAAATGTGTTTTGGAAATCTCAATACAGCACAGCTACACGCAAGGCTCAATTAACTTTCCTTACCAAATGCTCAAAGCAAATTTGCCAAACATGATTTACTTTTCTTAATTTCACAATTCCTAAATGATAAATGATTTCCTCTTTGATTATTGCTGCCAGCAACTTGCCAGTATTACGAGCTCCTGTTTTAGATTATCACTGTAAGGGATAGTATAGACAGGAGGAAATGAATGGCCACAGTTAAAATTTAACATTTCACACAAGCAACATCACAACAAAAGTCACAGCCCAGCAACAATTCGATATATTGGATGAACTAAGGGAAGGCTTGTCACAGTCTGTCCCAGATTTGATACATTTACAAAAATGTTGTGATTTTTTTCAAGGGAGAACCGTTTTGACTTCTTGTGAAGTTTTTGTGGCCAGTGGAAGTCTGAACTTTGAAGTAACTTTCTAAATTTTGGCCTGGACTGTAATGGTTTGTGTATATCATTCACACACGCGCACGCACACACACACACACACACACACACACACACACACACACACACACACACACACACACACACACACACACACACACACACACACACACACACACACACACACACACACACACCTGCGCATAGTTGGGGATAGTTTAAAAGTAAGAAATAAAATTTGTGTTTTAAAATTAAACACTGTCTGGTTCATTGCCCTATTGTTGCTCGTTACACATGGTTCATAACATCAGCAATGAACATTGGCTCTTTTCCCATCTTCTGGCACTCTCCTGGAATGTGGTGAGTTTTCTAAAACTTCAACCCATGGATTTATATTTATTGTCATGTGCACCAAGATACAGTGAAAATTGTTTTATTCCATTTAAAGGAAAGCAAGGAGTCGCTGCTCTCTAGCATCATCCTTCAACAAAGGGAATGAGAAAAAGAAAGAAAAGAAAATCCCTTTGGAGACAAGTGGCCTGGGATCACTCTGCCTTCTCTGATGTTATGCTACCTCTGTAGCTACGAGGCCTGTACTTCCCCAACCACTTGCCTGGATTTCCCTATCGCCTCCTGGCTATACTCTGAAACAATGCCGCACTGACATCAGCATTTCTAGCATCAGACTGGAAGTCAACATAGAGGACCATTAAAAATGGCTGATAAGATCACTGGGATCTCCCTTTCCTCTATTGATGACATTCACTAGAAGTGTTGCTTAAATATGGCTCAAAGATTTATCAAGGATTCCTACTATCCACCACACAATGTACTTGACCCACCAACATCAGGAAGGAGGTAGAGTTTCAAAATCTGGACTGCTAGGCTGGGAAATAGCTTCTTCTTGCAGGCTGTGTGATTGGTATTTTGTAATCTTGGGTCTCTTATAAATGAAAATAGTAAATTATTCCAGAATATTTATGCATATTTATTTTAAATTATACTTTATGAATATATCCAATGATTATGTGCTATTTCTTGTGTGTGTGTGTGTGTGTGTGACTGTGCACCATGATCTGGAGGAACACATCTGGTTATAGATGTACAGTTAAATGATGATGAACTTGAATTTGAACATGATAATGGTAATGGACCCGCCACATCTATCACCACTTCCTTTAATATCAATGGGTGCAGTCCATCAAGCCCTAGCAATTTGTCCTCTTTAACTCATGAGTTTCGCTAATATTTTATCCCTTGTAATTAGAATCCTTACAAATTTCTCCCTGTTATTTGAAATGATAATATCTGTAATTTTAGGAAAAATTGCTATGCCTTCCATAGTGAAGACTGATACAAAACATTAATTTACCACATCTACCATGGCTTTATTCCTGTTATCAATTCACCACCTTCATTCTCCAGAATCACCACATCTAAATTAGTCACATTTTTCAATGTTTATATTGTTACAGAGTTCTGTGTTGTGTATTGGCCTATGTGCTGTGTGGTTTTGTGTTGGAAAGTGACAGTTTTCCTGAGAGAGCCAAGGTGAAGGTGGACTGCTGAGAGAGTGAGAGACAGACTGGGCATGTGCAGAAAATTATCTAAAAATTTCTGGATTTGGATGACAAACCACCACTGGGGGTGCTGTGGAGTGGAAGAAGGCCCAAAACATGAGTCCTTATCTGGAAGACAGTTTAGAATGTTGGGTATTTAAAAAGGGATGTACATTCCGAAGGCAGCCAGAAGGATCCGAACCAAGCCAGTTCTTCCTCTCTCTGCAAGCAACACAAGACAACTTTGAATTTTGTGTTCTCTGTCTCTCAAAGATCTTCTGGCTTCAGTTTACCAAACAAACTGAATTTTGTTTATGATCTTTGCTTTGGTTGACATCGAAGTTTTGTGAGTCTTGTGTGTTTTGTGTCTAAGTTTTTCTGTGGGCTGGTTAGAAGTGTAGCTTAGACTTTAATTACATATGTTATATTTAGGCTGGGGAATTTATTAGTTTTACACTGTTAGAGAAATTTGCATAGTGACCAGTGGGCATTGTTATAAAAGGGGGGATTTTGAATTAAAGTTTGAAGGTGATTTTTTGTTAACAAAGTAATTGTTCATTTTTACCCTTGTGTGATATGCCTTCTTTGTGGTTGCTGGTTTGTTCTTGTAACAATATTCATAGAACCTCTTTCTGTTTATTTTGATATTACAGCCACATTTTCTCTTGAAATCAATTTAGTCTTTCACAGTCCTTTGACTTTTTGTTATTTGACTGTGGGATCCAGAAGACTTCCCAGTCTGCTGGTCTATCTCTAGCCCGTGCCCTACTTTTCAATTTAACATTGCCCTGAACATCCTTTATCAACCCCAGATGGTGCTTCTTTTTCATGGAATCTATTCTAATTGGGTTAAATTCAGGGGGAAATCAGAAGAATATGAACCAGTCCTCATTGCGGGGTCAGAAGTGGAGAGGGTCAGGAACTTAAAATTCCTGGGTGTCAACATCTCTGAGGATCTGTCCTAGGGCCTCCATGTCAATGCATTCATGAAGAAGACTCACTAGAGGCTATACTTCCTGAGGAGTTCAAGGAGATTTGGTATGTCATCAAAGAATTTCAAAAATTTCAACAAGTGTACCGTGGATAGCATTCTGTCTGATTGCATCATTGTCTGATATGGAGGGGCCAATGTATAGGACAGGAAAAAACTCGAGAGTTGTTAACTCGGCCATCAACATCAGGGGTACCTGTCCTCACTCCATCAAGGACATCCACAAATAGCAGTGTCTTAAGAAAACAGCCTCTAACCTTAAGAACCCTCACCACCCAGGGCATGCTCTCTTCATACTGTTGCCACCAGAAGGCATGTACCCAGTAGCACAAGTACAGCTTTCTCCTCTCTTCCATCAGATTTCTTAATGGACAATGGACCACAGACACTATCTCACTTTCTCCTATTTTCTTCCAGTATTTGTTTATTTTTGAAATGTAATTTATAGGAATATTTGCACTGTAATTTTGCCGCAAAACAACAAATTTTGAGAGTGCTTCATGACAAATTCTGATTCTGAGTATTATCTAGCTGTTTGAATATCTGTCAACCAGCCATGTAACTCTTATTTTGCTAGTCCGCCTTAGATAACCCCACCTTCATGTCATTATAATGATCCTTATTTAAGTTGAAAAGAGTGGTTTTGTCCCTGGAGTGTTCAGCTGCAAACTATATCTGAAGTTCTATTATACTATGATTACGATCTTCTGTGGGATTTTAAAGCACAACATTTGTAATTAATCCTTTCTCACTAGTCATGATGAACTTTAAAATAGCCTGTTTCCAATGAGTTTTGTAACATACTGTTATGAGAAGAAATCCTTGATGCATTCCATGAATTCTTACACTGTGATACACTTTATCCTGTCTGATTGAAACCCTCCATGACATTTGCTGTTGCTTCAGACATGCCCGTGTGTTTCCTCATTTACATTCTGGCCTATTGAGAGGTCACATTGGGGAGCTTATAAACTACTCCTATCTTCTTTTTCCTACTATTCATGACTTGACCCAAACTGATTCTACATTGCCATCCATTGCCTCTATATCACAGCTTAACAATGGTCTGATGCTTTACTTGATTAACAATGCTACCCTGCCTCTCTTGCCTTTAGTCCTGCTCTTTGGAAAATTTCATGATCTGAAATATTGAGCACTCTTAAAACCATGTTTTAATAGTAGCCGCTTGATCCTACTCAAGAACTATCAACTTTGATTATTTTATTATAATTACTAACAGCATTTACTGGACCTGAAAAGGAAAGGATAAAATTTCTACCCACCCAGTTGTCATGTACACAGTATGACTTGTTCACAATTTCTGATCAGTGACAATGCAATAAATAACTGGTTAATCAGAATTTGGATGAGAAGAATGTTTCAAGAAAGTATTTGCCTTGAAAGATTTTCTTTAACGTCCCGTTACCTATCCCTCTGTCACTTCCCCTTTATCTCTGCACCCATTTATTCCCTTCTAAACTAGATTTGCAAGGGGAGGGGAACCAGAGGGCCAGAGCAGATAGAGGAGTAGAGGAGGGAAAAGATGATGTTTAAATTGCACGCACTGTTAGAAGACAACAGATTGAAACAGGTGGGCATGTTCTCCAGTGCATCAATTTCAATGCAAGGAGTATTGTAGAAAATCAGACGAGTTTAGAGTGTGAATTGGCACATGGAATTATGACCAGGGGGTGAAGTGCTAATTATTTAGGTGCCGAAGTTCACCAAAAACGGCAACAAGTAGGTGCTGGAGCCACCCTATGAGGTGCCTGGAGCGACCCCATGAGGTGCCGGAGCATTAGTCTGGTGAGCTCTGGCAGCACTGCACCCCTGCCCATGATATTGTGGCCATTAGGGAAACTTGGTTACAGGAAGGGCAGGACTGGCAGCTTAATGTTCTGGGCTTCCATTGCTTTAGATGAGATAGAACGGGAGGGATAAAAGGGGGAGGAGTGGCATTGCTCATCAGAAAAAAATATCACAGCTGTGCTCAGTCAGGACAGACCAGAGGGCTCGTCTACTGAGGCTATATGGGTGGAGCTGAGAAACGGGAAAGGTATGATCACATTCATGTGGTTGTATTATAGACTACCCAATAATCAGAATGAATTGGAGGAGCAAATCTGTAGAGAGATAGCAAACAGCTGCAGGAAACATAAAGTTGTGACAGAAGGAGATTTTAACTTTTCACATATTGACTGGGACTCCCATATTGTAAAAGGGGTGGATGGCTTGGAGTTTGTCAAATGTGTACAGGAAAAAATTCTAAATCAATATATAGAGGTACCAATTAGATAGAGTGCAATACAGAATCTTCTATTAGGGAATGAGACAGGTAAGGTAACAGAGGAACATTTTGGATCCAGTGATCATAATAACATTAGTTTCTAGTTAATTATGGAGAAGGATGTGTCTGGGCTTTGGGTTGAGATTCTAAATTAGAGAAAGACCAATTTTGAGGAAATGAGAAAGAATCTAGAATGTGTGGATTGGGATGAATTGTTTCCAGGCAAGGATGTGCGAGGTAAGTGGAGGACCTTCGAAAGTGAAATTTTGAGAGTATAGAGTTTGTATGTTCCTGTCCGGATCAAAAGCAAGGTTAGAAGGCATAGGGAAGCTTGGTTTTTGAGGGATATCGGGGATCTGGTTTGGAAGAAGAGAAACGTGTATAACAGGTATAGGCAACATGGAGCAACTGAGGTACTTGAGAAGTATAAAAATTGAAAGGAAAACCTCAAGACAGAAATCATGAAGGCTAAAATAAGACATGAGGTTGCTTTGACAGACAATATGAAGGAAAATCCCAACAATTTCAACAAGTATATTAAGATCAAAATGGACAAAATTGATCCCCATGAAGATCAGAGTGGTTGGCTTTGTAAGGAGCCAAAAAAGATGAGGGAGATCTTAAATGGTTATTTTTCATCAGTATTCACTCAGGAAAAAGGGAACAGAGTTATGGGAAGTAAGGAAAACAAACAGTTTGGTCGTGGAACCTATAAAGATTAAAGAGAAGGAAGTGCTTGCTGTCTCAAACCAAATAAGGGTGGATAAATCCCCAGGGCCTGACAAGATATTAAGATATTCCTTTAGACCTTGAGGGAGACTGGTATAGAAATCACGGGGGCTCTGACAGAAATATTTAAAATGTCCTTAGGCATGGGTGTGGTGCTGGAAGACTGGAGGGGCGTTCACCTTGTTCCGTTGTTTAAAAAAGGCTTCAAAGTAACCCTGGAAATTATAGGCCGGTGAGCCTGACATCAGTAATAGGTAAATTATTGGAAGGTTTTCTAAGAGATCGGATATGCAATTATTTGCTTCGCCATGGACTGATTAGGAATAATCAACATGGCTTTGGTAGATCGAGTTCAACCAATCTTAGAGAGTTTTTCAATGAGATTGCCAGGAAGTTGTTGTGGATGTAGTCATGTGGACATTAGTAAGTCCTTAGACAAGGTCCCACATGGAAGATTAGTCAGGAAGGTACAGTCGCTAGGTATTCATGGTGAAGTACTAAATTGGATTCGGCAATGGGTGGATGGGAAAAGCCAGAGAGTAGTGGTGGAAGATTGGTTCTCAGATTGGAGGCCTGTGACTAGTGGTGTAATTCAGGGTCATTGGGACTATTGTTGTTTGCCATTTATATCAATGATCTGGATAATAATGTGCTAAATTTGATCAGCAAGTTTGCAAATGACACTAAGATTGGAGGCATTGTGGACACCCAAGAAGGTGTTCAAAGCCTGCAGATGGATGTGGACCAGCTGGAAAAATGGGCTGAATCATGGCATACAAATGTGAGGTGTTGCATTTTGGAAGCACAAATCAAGAAAGGACATATATGGTAAATGGTAGACTACTGAGCAGTGCAGTAGAACAGAGGGATCTGGGAATACAGATATATAATTCCCTGAAAGTGGCATCACAGATGGATAGGGTTGTAAAGAGAGCTTTTGCCATATTGGCCTTCATAAATCAAAATATTAGGTACAGGAGTTGGGATGTCATGTTAAAGTTGCATAAGACATCAGTGAGTCCAAATTTGAGCATTGTGTGCAATTTTGGTCACCTAACTACAGGAAAGATATCAATAAGATGGAAAGAATGCAGAGAAGATTTACTAGGATGTTGCCTGGACTTCAGGAACTGAGTTAAAGAGGTTAGGACTTTATTTCCCGGAGCATGGAAGAATGAGGGGAAATTTGATAGAGGCATTAATAATTATGAGGTGGATAGACAGATTATATGTAGATAGGCTTTTTTTTCCACTGAGGGTAGGTGAGATAGAATCCAGAGAACATGGGTTATTGGTTAAATGGGAAAGGTTTAGGGGAACTTCATCACACAGAGAATGGTGGGAGTGTGGAAGGAGCTTACAGCTGAGGTGGTGTATGCAGGCTCAATTTTAACATTTAATGGGAGTTTGATAGAGATTTACAAAATTATGAGGGGTATAGACAGTAAATGCGAGTAGGCTCTTTTCATTGAGATTAGGAGAGACGTCATGGTTTCAGGGTGAAAGGGGAAAGGTTTAGGGGGAACATTAGGGGGAATTTCTTCACTCAGAGAATGGTGGGAATATGGAATGAACTGCCATCTGATGTGGTGGGTGTGGACTCGATCTTGAGTTTTAAGATTGGAGAGGTGTGGAGGGTTGTGGATTGGGAGCAGGTCACTGGGACTAGCTGAACAGTGGTCGGTTCAGACTGGAGGGCCAAGTGGCCTGTTTTCCGTGCTATGGTATTCTATGGTTCTAAGAATTTGGACAAGTACATAGATAGGAGAGATATGGAAAGCTATGGTCTGAGTGCAGGTCAGTGGATGAGGCTAAAAAATGGTACGGCACAGACTAGAAGGGCTGAGGTGGCCTGTTTCTGTGCTGTAATTGCTTTAGGGTTCCATGGTTCTATGGTTCTCCTATAAAAGAGCTACTGTCTGCCCTCTCCACCAATCATTTCTCAGCTTTTTTCTCTTCTCCTCTTACATTTGTATCCACCTACTACCTCTCTTATTAGTCTGTGTTCCTCCCCATTCCCTTTCCTCCCTCCTCTCCCCTCCTCCCAACTTTTTATTCATGCATCTGTCTGATTTTATCTTATAACTGATGGAGGGCCCAGGCCTGAAATGTTGACTACCTGCTGAGTTTCTCCAGCACATTTGTATATTAATTACATTTGAGTCCTTAGTTGGATGGCATGTCTGACAAAGTAAAGTCTTTTATTATTCTATTGGAATGTTTGCCTCGGTTTAGTGAGATTTTCAAGGAACTGCGATTTAAACCAGACTTGAGCTTTATTTGGCATCTGATGTAAAAATTCCTGCCAGCAATAGTCATCGTTACCATATCATTTGCTTCTAAAAATGCAATGGGGGCCAAAATGGGGAGAGAAATAATGATGCTAATAAGCTGCTGCTTGCCTTCCCATTCTGCTTTTTGAGCTGACTTATCTTGAGATAACCTTGAATCTCCTAGAAATAGGTAGGAAATATGCATTTGTCTGTTGCTTCAGAAGATATGATCAAGATCACCCTACAACATTCCTATATGTTAACATTATAGGTTACTTGATCCTAAATGTCCCTATTGTACCAGATGACATCACTATCCCTGACAATGCATTCCAAGCACACACCAGAAATATCCACCTTATAAAATTGGGAGCAAACCATGTGCAATGACATTTGAAAGGGTCCTGCCCAACATCCTCAGTTGGCATCTCTGCTTTCAACGATCTAAGCTTTAGAGTTAGAATTTCTGGCCTAACCTCCGCCCTTTCACTCTCTCCTCCTTAAAGTCACTTCATTTAACCCAATTATATGAGAATTGGAATCAAAATTTGTTTAACATTACATTAATCCAGCCACATTCTGTGGTCCAGCATGTTTTCAAACTGCAGTACAGATCTGTTTTAATGAACTCATTTTAACTAAGATCTAAAATTAATTCTGATTCTGATTCAGATTTATTGTCAGACTACATACATGACATCACATAAGATCCTTTTTCTTGAGGGTGAGGCCCTCAACACTTATTCACAGTGCAAAAAAATGTATATACACGTTTAAACAAATAAAGAATTGTAAACAAACTGTAATACCAAGAAAAAAATCAATAAAATGTGAAAGTAAGACTTCTTAAATAAGTTATTGATTGAGTTTGTTACTGAGGAGTCTGATGGTGGAGGGGTAGCAATTGTTCCTGAACCTACTGGTGTGAGGCATTAGGCATCTATACCTCTTTCTTGATGGTAGTATCAAAAACAGAGCATGTGCTGGATGGTGTGGATCCTTGATGATTGCGGCTGCTCTCCGACGGCAGCATTTCCTGAAGATTTTCTCTAAGGTATGGAGGATTTTACCCTTGATGTCCTGGGCTGTGTCCATCACCTTTTGTAGGGCTTTATGCTCAGGGACATTGGCAGCCCCATTCCAGACTGTGATGCAGCTGGTCAGCACATTTTCCACTACACATCTGTAGAAATTTGTCAGGGTTTCCGATGTCATGTCATGTCAAAGCTCTGCAAACTTCAAAAGAAGTAGAGGGCCTGATATGCTTTATTCACGATGCCATTGGTGTGTTGAGTTCAGGAAAAGTTCTCCCAAGAACTAAAATTTGCTCACCCTCTCTACTTTAAATTCCCCCAATGATCACTGGATAGTATACTGGTTTTCCCTTCTTGAAGTCATCAATCAGCTCCTTGGTTTTGGTAACATTGAGTGCGAGGTTGTTGGTGCACCATTCAACCAAATTTTCAATCTCCCTCCTATATGCTGAGTAATTTCCCATTTTTATGCAACCCACTACGGTGGTATCCCAATACAATAGTAGATGGTGTTGCTGTCATGCCAAGCCACACAGTAGAAGGTGTAAAGTGAGTAGAGCAGGGGGCTAGGAACACAATTCTGTGGTGCTCTGGTACTGATGGAGATTGTGGAGGAGATGTTCTTATTGATTGTAGGCTGGAGGTGAGAAATCCATGATCCAATTACACAGTGGGTGTTGATTCCCAGATCTTGGAGTTTACCATTCAATTTTGAGTGGGTGATGGTGTTAAATGCTGGACTGTCATCAATTAAGAGCATCCTGATGTATGCACCTTTGCTGCTAGATGTTCGAGGGCTTTGTGTAGAGCTAGTGAGATGGCATCCTCTGTAGACTTGTCATTAAGATAGGTGAATTGGAATGGATCCATGCCACCGTTCAAATAGGAGCTGATATGCTCAAACACCAGCATTTCAAAACCCTTCTTCATTGTTGATGTGACTCCTACTGGTCGATAGTCATTTAGGCAGGTTACAGTGCTCTTCTTGGGCACCGGTATGATTGACGCCTGTTTGAAACAGATGAGTACCACACCCTACCACAGTGAGATTTTGAAGATATCCATGAATTCATTGGCAAGTTGGTTAGCACAGATTTTTAATACTCGGCTGGGCACTCCATCCTGACTGGATGCTTTCCTCAAATTTACTCTCTTGAAGGCATCCCAGATGTCCTCCTGCAATATGGAGAGGAGATGATCATCAGGGGATATGGGAGTGCGCAGTGGTGGTTCTTCTCTGTTATTATGGTCAAATCGGGCATAGAAGGCAGTCAGTTCATCTGGGAGAGGAGCTTTGCTATCTCCTACTGCACCAGATTTAGATTTATAGTAGGTTATGTCATATGCACCCTGTCACAGCTGTTAGGAATCCTTTATTGTACCATTTTCATCTAGAAACTCCTCTTTTCCCAGGGGATGGCTTTCCAAAAGGTCATACCTGTTCCTTTTGTGGTGATTAGATCTCTGGATTTAAATGCCTGTGATCTGGCTCTCAGCAGGTTCTGGATTTCATTGTTGATTCTGGGCTTCCGATTGGGGAATGGTATAGTGGGTACACACTCAACCACAACTGTTTTTATAAAGTCTATGATAGCCCTGGTATAATCATTCAGATCCTCAGCTGAGTCCTTGAACACTGCTCAATCTGTTGGCTCGAGGAAGTCCTTTAACTATTTTTCAGCCTCCTGCAACCACCTTCTAGCTGTTCTGATCTCCACAGCCTCTGTTTTTCAGGCTCTGTCTGTGTGAAAGCAGAAGGAGATCTGCACTAATCAGTAGCTTACCGACCAATAGCTATTTCCGCTGACACCATTTCTGACTCTCAGAAACTCCAAATTACAGACAGTCCTTGGAACCCTTACATAATTCTGTAATCTAGCACAGTGCATTCCCCAAGGGTGCCAAACTAGAGATTTTCGACCTGTTGAACGTACTCAACCAACTCAAATCATTTGGGACACTTTGCTATATTCAAGACGCTTTATGAATGCAGTGCTGTACTCATTCATTTTGTATAAATTGTTAAATTCTAAGACATATTATTCACATTTACATTGTGAATCTTCTGCTATTTAGACAATGGTTTTAATTAGTTTAGGATGTTCTGATCTTTGTTGTGAACTTTGCCTTAAATAATCACTCTCTGTACAAATGCTACGACATCAGGTTGCCTTTGCTCTTTAGGCTCCAATACGTACAGCACCAAAAGGAAAAGCCTGTCAAGTCCACATAGATGTTTCTGCTTCACATGAGCATGTCACCCCCAATCTACTTCATGTTATGCCACAATATGTTATTTTTTTGTCTTCTCCTTATGGCTTTATCAAGTTTCCTCTGAATGTCATAAATGTTGTTCACTTCACCTCTTCTCTGATTATATGTTCCATATTCTAACCTTGTTCTGGGTAAAGAATAGTCTTCTCTCAGTTGATGACCACAGAAATGTAGCAGTTCCAAGGGCAATCAGGTTTTAAATATCAAGGCCACATCCTCATCCTGGGAGAGGTTAACTCCCATTATGTACCTGCTTATCCATCTGTATCATTTCTTGTGTTTGCAATCAACTTGGCCTGTTTCCAAATGCTATTCAAATCAGAAGCAATTTATATCATTTAAATGTCTCTGTTTCTGGATGAATACAGTTCTAAAAAAAGAAGCTGAATTTCATCCAGAAAACATAAGTACTTTGATACCACCTTATTTACTATCTAATACATTCAATCCTTCTTCCTCTAGCAGTCCATGGTTGTGGAAGATAATCTCTACAAACTGCAGCAATCTTCCATGATTTGTTAGATAGAACCTCCTAAACCTGCAACCACTAACAACTAAATGGATCCTAAGAGTAGATAGCTGGGAACATTATCACTTGAATGCTTCTCTACAAGTTACATATCATCCTAACTTGACAACATGTCTCCGTTCCTACATTGTCACCTTGTTCAAATTTTTTAATTCTTTGACCAAGAGCCCCACAGGAATATCTTTGGGATAAATTGATTTTTCAAAGAAGTTTACTCAAAGTCACCCAAAAACAGATTGAAGGATAGACATTAAGTGCTAGCCATCCCTGCTACACCCATCCCTTGAGAGGAGAGAAACAAGTCTTTAAGCTCACCACAAAGTCATGGTTCATAAATTATGTAACATGAGCATGTACATGAGCATTTATAGAACATAGAACACTACAGCACAGAGAAGACCCTTCAGACTACAATGTTGTCCCGACCTATGTCAACCCACTCCAGACAATCTAATTTTTTGCTACCTCACACCCATAATCCTTTGTTTTTTTGAAAATTGATATGCTTGTCTAAGATTCTTTTGAATGTTTTATTTTACCATCCTCTATCACCACCCATGGCATTCTAGGCACCCACCACTCTGTGTTAAAAACCTACTTTGGACATTGTCCCTAAACTTTCCTCCACTTGTCTTAAACAGATATCATCAACCCGAGAAATTGATATTGGTTGTCCACTATTTCTAAGCTCCTCATAATCTTATATACCTCTGTTATTTGTCCCTCCAAAGTGAAAAGCCATAGCTCTGTCAAGCTTGCTTCATAAAACATGTTCTTCAATCCAGGCAATATCGCCTCTGCACCATCCCTAAAGCATCCACATCCTTTCTTCAATGAAGCCACCAGAATTGAATGCAATATTCCAAGTGTGTGCTGAATAAAGTTTTATGCATTCACTGTTCTATTCCCTGTTATTTTAGAGATTTGTTTGCTCTATCTACATCAACAGCTGTCGGTTCCAATCTAAATAATAAATGAAGAATAGCAGGGAAACATTTAAAGTATAAAGGAGGTATTGCTATGATATCATCTGTCTGTTTAGCTGCATAAAAATCTTACGGCATTATTTAAAGAGCAGTGTTCTTTTTTGACTAATATTAACAAGATCAGATGAACTCTATTGTACTGCACAAATTGTTTGCAATGACAATACTTTAAAAGTAATTTGTTGGGCTTGAGGGCTTTCTGAGATTATGTATAAAGACATGCTTGTTGACTCATTCTTCCCTTCCCTATCTGAAGTTTAAAAAATGTTCTTTAACATGGGGCTTATTAGACTTACAAATTAGCAGTGGGATCTTGGCCCCTCTGCCGGTGCAGAAGGCTTTTCCAAGCTGATTGCAGAGATTTAATCTCAAACAAAAGTAATCTAAATTAAATCAATCATCAATTTGTTGTTGAGCTCTTGTGGTAACTCAAAGATAGAAACAATAAGCTCTATTAGATTGCACTTTGCTTTACCTCTGAGATTCTCAAGCATATTATAGTCGTGTATAAACCAGGAAGTCTTAATTCAGACATGCAGCACAGTAACAAGTCCTTCTGGCCCATCACCCCGTGTCACCCAAATATCCCAATTAACCAACAACCCCTGTACATTTTGAAAGATGGGAGGAAACCAGAGCTCATGGAGGAAACCCATACAGACATGGGGAGAATGTACAAACTCCTTACAGACAGTGCCACATTCGAACCTGGGTCACTGGCGCTGTAATAGCATTCCGCTATCCACTGCCAATTGTTCCATCCTAGGCTTAATTCTGGACAGTGTTAAATTACCTCATAAGAACACAAGAAATTTGAATAGTAGACCATAGAATCCCTAAATTCTTGTCCACTATTCAATACTGCATTTTCTCAATTGACTCCTCAGGGTTGAGGATAATGTATCTACACCAGTTCAGTGGGCCCTGAGGAAGTTGGTGAGGCAAATGGGGGGACACACAAACACTGCTTCCTGTGGGGTAGCAGGAGCTTAATCATGTGGGTTGTTTATGCTGAAATACTTTAGTTTTTAATAAAATTGATTTGAAGTTCTCATTGGCATCCAGATTATTCCTCTGTTTTCCAGAGAAATTCCCATGAAGCAGATATGATTGATGATCTACTATCTGCTTTCTTGCCTCCTGTTCTGGTAGAGAAATTATTGCAAATGTCATAGCTAGATCTTCCTCCTTGATCTCTTACAAAGGAATGATATTCAGAACATAAGAAACAGGACCAGGAATCGACCATCTGGCCAGTTGAGCCTGCTCTTCCATTTAATAAGATTATGGCCGATTGAGCATGGACTCTGCTCCACCAACCTGCCTTTTCCCCTTAATTCCCAACTTTTTAAAAAGTCTATATATCTGCTTTTTAGATATAGGCAGTCCCCAGGTTATGGATGAATTCTGTTCCTACATCTGTCTTTGTCAAATTTGTAGATAAGTTGGAAGTGGTATATATGGTTCTTATTTGGAGATTTTCAAAAGGGTGTTCTTTTCTACTAAGCCCAAGCTTGACAGAGCGCATCGATCTTTAGGTCGAAAGCCAGCTTATGGTTTCATCATTATCAAGTTAAAAACCATGTAATTTGAGTGGTATGTCAGAAGAGAAATCTGAACTACCTGGGGCAATAAGTTAGATTTGTTAAAGATCTCTGTCCTGGTTTTTAAGATGCAGAAAGAATACAAAGAAGATATGGCTGAGTTGTATAAGAACGGCTTTAAGCCACCTTTATTATATCCAGCATGTCTGCGGATAATCTACAAGGATGATCATAACGAATTTCAATAGTCGGTGGCAGAGGCACAGAGTTTTGAAAGAATGATATTTCTTTAATTTCAGTCTGATAACAATTTGAATTATTGTCGCTGTCTGAAGTTTTTCGGTGGTTGAGAATCTTTTTTTCTTTGTTTTATTTTGTGCGGATGAAGTTTGCAAATTCACCAATCAGCGCTGAGGAGGCTTTGAACACGTCCCTCATCTTGAGAATAAAAGCGGGGCTGTGAAGCCTAATAGAGCTCATTGTTAACTACACTCAACTGGAGTTTGTGTTGTTCTTTCAAGGAAAAGTATGTTCATTGAGCTAACCAGCATACAGCTATAACCTCTCCTGTGCTTTAGGCTCCATAGAGCCATAGCTTGTAGCAGCCAGCTACAATACCTCTTTAGTTCATATGTTCTGGACCTGTCCTAGCTTAGACAAATTTTGAAATTATATTTTTCAAACTTTATCGGTGATTTTAAATTTTAAATTGAAAATGTGCCCTTTATTTGTTCTTTTTGGAATATCTCAAGAGGGTGATGTTTTACTGACTTCCACTCAGGGCTGAATTTTATCTTTTAGTTTGTGGATAGCCAGACGTGCAATATTGATAAAATGGAAAGGTAATACCCCACCAACACATCCACAGGGGCTAAACGATATTATGTCTTGCTTAAATCTAGAAAAAAAAAATAGATGTGCTATCAAGGATTCATACATTAAATTCCAAAAGACATGCAGCTCATTTATAGACTACTATCAGAATCTTAAGATTTAGTGTTGTTCTGGAATTTTGATGCTGTGCTGTCCCTCTCCAAAAAGGTGATAATTGAATCATATATGTCAATTTTTAGCCTTGCTTCAAGGATGGGGTTTTGACATTTTTTACCTTTTTTTCCCTTTTATTTCTTTTGATTTTTTTTGTTGATATGCTTTATTATAAAGAATGTGCTCTGGATTCCTTAATTATGATCATATTTGCAATTTTTTCTAATTGGCAATTGGTTAGACTTTAAATATCAATAAAAATATTTTAAAAAGAAAAGTAAATTTCAACACAAGCATCGGCAGCACAAACTTTTTAAGAGTGCAGCTCTTTTTCTCTGTTAGGTGCTTTGATAATGCATGTGGATCTTCTTAACACAGGTGCTTGTGTAGGGTCTGCTAGTCCACTATTGTCTAGCACTGATGGTGTAACCTCTGTTGCTGTGCAGGCTGGATCCTCTGCATTTGTCTGTTCCTGCAGTATCTCTTGAATTTTCAGCAGACTCTTACGATTCCTCCTCAGTATTTGACCATCCTCTGTTCTGACCGTGTAGGATCTTGGATTTACTTCCTCCAGAACTGTAGACTTTTTGCTCCAAGTGTTGGAATCTCTGAATCTCACTGTGTCATGTTGTGCCAGTGGTCCTAAACTTCCTGTTGACTTGTCAAAGTTTGCTCTTTGTCTCCATTGCCGATACTTTTGTTTCTGTTCAACATCTTTGACATTTATTGGGTCTGCAAAGTAGGGAAGTTCGGTGTATAGTCTACAGCCCATCAGAAGCTTGACAGGTGACCTGCCATATTCAAGTAGTGAAGCTCTGTATCTCAATAGAGCTAGATAAGAATCTGAGTCAGTGTCTTGAGCTTTCTTGAGCCACTCTTTAACTATGTGAACACTTTTCTCTGCTCTACTGTTTGACTGTGGATTCAGAGGACTTGAAGTCACATGTTGAAAATCATACTCTTCTGCAAAGTTCTGGAATTCTCTACAACCGTAGCATGGTCCATTGTTACTGTAGACCATTTGAGGCATTGATCAATTTCATATATTTCATCACACAAGCAGCAGACATATTAGGAAGCAGTACAATCTCTAGATAGTTTGATTGATAGGCAATAATCCTTCATTCATATTCTTGATGACCTCCTGTAGAACTGTGTCCTTTTCTGTTTCAGCTTTGATCTGCTTGGATTTCATGCCAGATATGGGAAGAGATTCAATGATCAAGTTCACATGGATATTTATATCTGACTCTTTGGAACTCGCATTGTGAACTTCACTCTGCGTTGTTGTCCTGGATAATGTATCAGCTAACACAATAAGTTTCCCTGGTGCGTACATCAATTCAAAGTCATAATGTTGTAGCTTCATCATCAGTTTGGTTCACGGCGACATTTCACTGAGATTTTTCTTGATTATTGATATTGTTCGGATACCTGCCGTCATTTTTCTCATACCTTGATAAAGGACTCAGGCCCGAAACGTCGGTTATGTATCTTTACTTTTTCTATATAAAGGACATTGTTTGACCTGCTGAGCTTCTCCAGCATTTTGTGTTTTCACTGAGAGCAATTTCTTCTATAGTGTGTACAGTGTGCACACTTTCACTTCTGTTTTGTTTCCCTTTGGAAAAACATTGCTTTGTGTAAAGATTCTACCCTTTGCACTTTTCCATAGACTGGGCATTGTTTTAGTGGAGGTTGAGTGCCACATCATTTAAAATTGAATGTCTCCACTTTTTTGTTTCCTATACTTCATTTTTTGTTTATGTGTGTATCTAGAGACTGTGGCTATAACTTTTCACTGGTTTTTGCACTCTCACCAAACTTTTTCACATGCTGCAGAGCTATTTCACTGGCGTGGCCTATCTTCATAGCTCCAGCTAGGTAAACTCTGTCTTTTGCAGCAACCTCTCTCACTTTCTTATCAATAATTCCAAACACAATTTGATCAGAAATCATTGAATCTTGCAGGGGACTGAAATTGCATGTTATTCCTTTTAATTTCAAGTCTGCTTAAAAAGTCTCAAAGCTCTTTCCCTGCAGCTGTGTGTGTGATTGACACACGTACCTCTCGAATGTTTCATTTTCCTTTGGTGAACAGTGTTCATCAAACATCTCGATAACCTTGTCGAACTTGCCCTGGTCAGCTGCCTCAGCAAAAACAAATGTGTTTAAAACCTCTAGTGCTTGAGGTCTAACCAGTGCAATCTTCCATGCGTCAGGTTTGCTATCGAGTCCAATGGCTTGCAGGTACAGCATAAATCATTGTTTGAACAATCTCCATTTGTGGTCAACATTTCCAGTCCAATTTACAGCATCAGGAATTTTTACATTCTCCATGTTTTCTGCTGCTATTGACTGATTCTCACTCTGCACACTCCTGGTGTTTCTTCCACTCTGGTACCATGAATACTCCTGGTGCCATGTGATGTTTCTTTTATTGTAATAAAGAAACTTAGTTTCTTTTACAACAACTATACTTTATTAGCTATAGTACTCACTCATGACCTCGTGGAGGCATCCATTTTGAATCCACTCCTAGCTGCAAAAACTCATCTCTGACTCCCTCTAGTGATCAGAATTATCACTAGGAGTCTACAACAATATCTCATTGTTCCCGTCTATCCATTGCGCATATTATATCCCCAAATAACTCCAGTAGGATTGTCAAACAGGACCTGTATGTTTGAGGTTATTTGTTAGATAGTATATGCATGCAGATATTGAATGAAAACCAGATCATCAAGAGTTGTGATACTTGCTATGTAGGTTGGCCACACTCTATGACTTGATGCCATGGTTGAGTTTAGCTCTCTCTACACTGATGAGACTTAGGAACTCCAAGAAGACCCTGAATCTTCATGAAAGAAAAAACAACATTGAGAGTTTTGCAAAATAATGTAATTTAAATTTAAGCAAAAAAATGATCAAGGCACTCATTTTAGGCTGTCAGTAAGACCCTTGAAGGAAAAAAAATGTTTTTACTTTTAGATGAGTGATCTTTGATGAGAATTGGAAAATATTAAACATGAAATAAAAACAAAAAATGCTGTAAACATTCAGCAGGTCAGACAGCATCAATAGAGAAAAATTAACATTTCAGATCAGTCTTTCATTAGAAAGTGTTTGAGATGAACTACTTTAAAACAAATATTTTGCAGGATGAAAATTGTATTGAATTCTGTCATTCGATACAAAAGTAAAACACTGTGAATGTGAAAGATCATTGAACTATAATATTAAGTGTTTCTCCACAGGTGCTGCCTGACCCATTAAGTGACTCCAGAATACTTTGTCCTTATTTCTCATTTACAGTTTCTGACATTTATTGTTCTGTAACTTTCTTTGCATTGCTTTCCTCGCTGTGAATTTTTAAAATGGAAATATTACAAGATGTAAAATAAGACTGGGCTGCACTTTGCAGAAGATGGGCCTAAAAGTGATTCTATTTGACATCCACTGTCATTTTCAGGAACTCCCTGCTGCGATTATCTTTGTAAGGGAAGATGTCTGCAACTACCTGGAGGTGGAGGCTGCATTCAGGAATGTGGATTGTGTTTTCCATTTAGCTTCTTATGGTATGTCTGGAAGGGAGCAGCTAAATATAAAGTTAAAAATATAAAATATAAAGAGGCTGTCAATGTTAAAGGGACAGACAATGTAATCCAAGCTTGCCTGAGGAACGGCGTACCAAGGCTTCTTTACACAAGTACATACAATGTTGTGTTTGGAGGCCAAGTAATTAAAAATGGAGATGAATCGCTCCTTTATTTTCCATTGCATCTTTACCCAGATCACTATTCGAGGACCAAATCTGTAGCTGAGATGAAGGTGCTGTATGCAAACACCTCAAAGCTAAGGAAAGGTAGTGGTGTTTTACAGACATGTGCCTTGCGACCGGCAGGTATCTATGGACCTGGTGAGTAAAGGCATCTTCCAAGGATAGTTAACTACATAGAGAATGGTCTCTTCAAATTTGTATATGGGGAAGCAGATTGCCTGGTAGAGTTTGTCCATATTGACAATCTTGTTTCTGCACAAATACTGGCATCAGAAGCTCTAAAAGGAAATAAAAATTACATAGTAGCTGGTCAGGTTTATTTTGATGGCAAACCAATAAACAACTTTGAATTTTTCAAACCACTGGTAGAAGGCCTTGGCTACAAATACCCCACAATTCGGCTGCCACTCAGACTGATCTATTACTTTGCTTTCCTAACTGAAATCATACATTTTGTCGTTGGTCGTATTTATAATTTTCAACCTTTTCTAACTCGCATAGAAGTCTATAAAACAGGAGTCACTCACTATTTCAGCATACAGAAAGCAAGAAAAGAGCTTGGGTACAATCCACAGGAACATAGCTTGAATGAAATAGTGGAGTGGTTCAAAGCCCGTGGTCATGGACAGAAAGTATCTCCGAACAATGTTAGATGCCTTGTGTGGGATGTTATATTTTTAACGTTACTCTTGTCTTGGCTTCTGGTAGTTTCTTCACGATATTCTATGAAGAGTAGCTATGAAGTATTGAACTGCACGTTTCACAAACATTTCTATGATTGATTCCACCTGCATTGAATTCGTCCATCGTTATTGAATGAAGATCTACTGGGACCAATGCCTGAAGAGGGCGCACAAAATCAGTGAACCGGTGCGGACTCGGAAGGCCAACATGGCCTGTTTCCGCTCCGTAAATGGTTATATGGTTATATGAATGATAAGCAGTGAAGCTTCATAGGCAGTACTAAAGGAATAGCGATCGTAAGTTACCAATCACACGCTGCCTCTGCGTATTTTGTTGGTCTACGGACTGCCTGTTAAATCCCAACTACTGAAATCATTTTATTGAGTTCTAATTAATTCCTTAGTCTGGTTCTCTTTGGCTGGGCATGAACTGCATCAATTTAATAGACAGCTATTAAAATTTCATTTTCAAAAATCTCAGCTATCAAATCTATACAGTTGAATTATTTTGTGAGTCAATCTTTGGAAAACAGGCTTTCTTTCATTTTTTAATTGGAAGAAGAATTTTGCCCCTGAGGCATTTTTGAAATGCACAATAAGGTCATTTCAAACTTCAGGGACCTCTTCTTCTCATCCCAGGTAACATCTGCTAGAGACAGATAAACCAGGCACTATTTAGTTCACTTTGGACACTGGATTCTGCTGTCCGTTGATTGGATTTCCCAATCTAAATGCAAAGTCTGAAGTTGCCTGAGGTACTAATCTTACAAACACTATCAATACCAAGCTATTAATGTTAACAAAGCTCTGTTGTATATAAAGGTTAATTTTTATACTGGGTAACAGGACTGAATGTTAGTACATATTAAAGAAGGAGTAACAGTGTTCACCTGCTCCTAATTTGTGTTTTTCAGTCAAAACATTCCAAATGATATTGCATTCAAAGATGCAGAAAAGATGGAAAGAAATCAAAAAGCAAGCCACATAGGAATGCGAGACAAATAATTCTGGAAGGGATTTTGGATTAGGTTCTGCAAAGTAGAGAGCTATTCGTTCAAGATAAGGAACATTTTGTGTTTTTGCATTGCCTCGGGTCTGAACTACAGCATGTAATAGAAAGACTGAACAATATGTTGAAAGGAACTTCAAAGCTGGTTATTATAATTATAGCAGAAAATGCATAGATAATAAACCCTAAAAAGCTCCAGCAATTAAAGGGATATGTAAGAAAACACTGAGAACACTGCAAAGTAATTGCAAAATGCAGAACAAATCGTTGATGAAATATAGTTCATTGTTTGAAAGAGAAACAGGACTATTTTAAAACATGGGATTAGATTTAAGATTGTCTGATTTGTTTAATAGTGTTAGAAATTGGACTCAATTTTGTGTAAAAGCATGAGGAAAATCAAAATGGAATGAAGAAAGAGGATTTCTCTGGGGTGGGGACACAAAAGTCTGCAGATGCTGTGATTGTTGTAAAAACAGAAATGCTGGAGGAACTCAATGTTCATACTAGGTAAAGATATATTACTGACATTTCAGGCCTGAACCCTTCTTCAACATACACCATAGGTAGCTAATATTCTTGGAACCACTTAATGCTAGTTATCAAAGCTACTCCTCCACAGATCTAATTTATAGCTCAATAGAAAAAAAGGCCACTGTTGCCATTTAATCTGCATCAACAATTAATTAATTACTTTCTACTGCCTTCTTGGACAATGTGTTTCAAGTATCAGCATTTGCTTGTGCTCTTGTACTCAAAGCTTCCATTTATAAAACCCAATATACTTTGTTTGTGAATGTGGTAAACCACTGTTATGCTATCATCGGCTGCTGCCAGCTGGACATGCCTCCTGAGACCGGTCCAACCCATAGTCCTTTGCATGCTCCCCATTCCATTCTGCCTTGATCAATCAATGAGGTTGATGGCTATTCCAGTTTATAGTTAATAAAAGCTTATCAGTTTCACAACTTTAGTCTTTTGTGATTATTGATGGTGCATCAATTTTATTAACTATAATTTTTCAAAAAAAACATGGAACAGTACCTAAAACTTGAGAAGCTCAACATCAGTCCTTGATTGCCTGATGCCCTGAACACGTTCAAACTCTGGCTATACTGTTTTGAAGACTTCCTGGCAGCGGCCGCGGGCATTATCACCACAGATGCTAACCAACTGAGATTACTCTTCTCCCGAGTCAGACCCCAAGTATTCCTGATTATCAGCGATGCCACCTCGGACCCGATGGGCATGGAGACTCTGAAAGCTCAGTATCACAGGAAAGTAAATGAGGTCTATGCCAGGATCTCTTGGCCACCAGTAAGCAGTGACCTGGTGAGTCAGGCTCTGAGTACCTGTGGGCCCTCTGGAATCTATGCAGATCATGTGACTGTAAGGTCATGTTGGGCATCCAGAATGCTGAGGACCATATCTGGGACCTGTATATGGACAGTATCCACTCTGGGTACATAAGTCAGAGACTCCTGAACAAAAGGTACTTGATCTACAAAGGATGGTTGAGATGACAGAGACACTGGAGGTGGCCTTCCAAAATTCAGACGATTACTTGGCTGCCTCTTGGTCGCCACGGGCACCACTATCCTGGGATGGGGGATTGTCCCATGCCATGAGCGACTGGTCATTCAAACCATCCCAATCCTTTAGTGACCAGACCTCAGCCATTGTTGCAGGTGATCACCCCAGTTGCTACTTCTGCGGGCAGGGTAAGCACCCAAGGGAATGCTACCTTGCCAAAGAGGCAGTATGTACTAGGTGTAGAATAAGGAGACATTATGCCAAAGTTTGCCAGTCCAAACCATCTGTAAAACCTAACAGCGCCATGTGCGGACAGTCACCATTTCCGGGCAGTGCGATCGGCACCATCTCCTCTATGAACCAACGATGCCATCTGCGAATCATTGGGGCTGCAATCTTGGACTGTGCAGCAAACGCCATCTTCTCAGGAATAACACCATGGGGGAACAGTGAGGGTGGCCATCTTGGGTTCATATTCACCCATCGGTCTCAGTTAGCGAGCCTATACTGGCCTCTATTACCATGAACCAAGAGGCACCACATGAACTTGCCAGGTTCATGATGGACAACCAGGTAAATGGGCGTGTTGCGAACTGTTTATTTGATAGCAGGGGTACAGAAGGTTTTATTCATCCTGATACTGCAAAGAGCCTATCCCTTAAAGTACTGCCCACCAAACACAAGGTAACACTCGCGTCCAAATCACATACGGCAGTCATCCAAGGGTCCCGTGTAGTGGCCCTGACCATTGGAGACATGGTTTACAAACATTTAAGGCTACTTGTCATACCATAACTCTATGCCTTGACTTCCAGTGCCAACTCCAGAAAGTAACATTGATATTCAATTGGGCCCTATCCCCCCCCCACCACTGTTTGCAATGAACAATTCACAGATGGCCCTATGTGTTACCTATTGACCCTCGATCTTCAAGGTTGAACCCCTCCCCCCACACTGTTCACCAACCTCACCCCCGATAGCAAGCTGGTGGCCAACATGAGTAGACAGAACTGTTCGGAAGACAAGGCATTCATTAAGTTGGAGGTTCAGCACTTGTTGGGCAGGCAAGGTGGATCATCGAGACCAGCGATAGCCCTTGAGGGCCCAGGTGGTAAAAAATGGGGAAAAGAATAGGATGGTCATAGATTATAACCAGACCATCAAACGTTACACACAGTTCAATGCATGCCCCCTTCCCCACATATCTAATATGGTCAACCTGATTGCACAATATCAGGTATTCTTAATGATCGACGAAGTCAGTGTATCACCAACTCCCGATCCGCCCAGAGAACTGCCAGTATACTGCATTTGAGGCAGATGGCGACCTCTGCCATTTCCTCTGGGTCCCTTTCAGCATTACAAATGGGGTTTCCATCTTCCAGCAAGAGATGGACAGCATGGTGGACCACTATAAGCTGCAGACCACCTTCCCATACTTGATAATGTGACCATCTGCGGTCACAATCTGCAAGATCATGAAGCAAATCTCTGTAAATTCCTCCAGACAGCAAAACTCTTGAACCTTACCTATAACAAAGACAAATGTGTGTTCCAGACAGCACAACTAGCCATCCTTGGCTAAGTGTTCAAGAACAGCGACGTTGGCCCTGACCCTGACTGCATGCGTCCTTTGCTGCAAAGCACTGAAGTGATGCCTTGGGTTCTTCTCATACTGTGCTCAAAGGGTTTCCAAATATGTGGACAAGATTTGCCCATTGGTCAAAGCCACCAAACTTCCCCTGGTGGCAGAGGCCCAAGCTACATTCAACTATATCAAAGATGACATCAATAAGACAACCATGCATGCCAGAGATGAGTACACACTGTTCCAAGTGGAGAACGATGCGTCTGACTTTGCCCTGGTCTCCCCACTCAACCAAGCGGGCAGACCCATCGCTTTTTTCTCATACACCCTTCAGGGCCCTGAAATCTGCCAGTCCTCGGTCGAGAAGGAGGACCAGGCCATCGTGGAGTCAGTATGCCACTGGAGACACTACCTCAGCAGAAAACGATTCACTCTCCTCACAGATTCACGAGCAGTCATGTTCATGTTTAATAATAAGCAGAGGGGCGAAATCGAGGATGATAAGATCCTCATGTGGAGAATCGAACTGTTAACTTACAACTACGACATCCTCTACCGGCCTGGCAAAATTAACGAGCCTCCGGATGCTTTATCCCATGGGACATGCCAGTGTCCAATTGGACAGACTGCAGACCCTCCAATAATAACCTTTGTCACCCCGGAGTTATTAGGTTTTTCCATTTTATTAAAGCTTGTAAACTACCATACCCTGTTGAGGATGTCCAGACAATGACTGAAAACTGCCAGGTCTGTGCCGAATGAAAACTGCATTCCACTGACCAGACAAGGCACACCTGATCAAAGCTACTCAGCCCTTCGAGCACCTAAGCATTGATTTCAAGGGGCCCCTCCCTTCCTCCAACTAGAATGTCTACTTCTTTACAATCATCAACGAATACTCCCATTTCCGCTTCACCATCCCAAGCTCGGACATGACCACAGCCACAGTTATCAAGGCTCTCTGTAATATCTTCATGTTCTTTGGACACTCCGGCTTCTTCTACAGTGACCAGAGGACCTCATTCATAAGTGATGAGCTGCAGCATTACCTGCTGACCAGTGGCATCGCCAGGAGCAGGATCTCCTAGAGGAAATGGGCAGGAGGAAAGGTAGAATGCCACTATCTGGAAAACCATCCTCATGGCACTGAGGTCATGTGGTCTCTTCATCTCCCAATGAAAGAAGTCCTCCCAGATGCACTCCATCCGGTCACTTTTATGTATGACCACTAACAATGTCTCATGAGTGTCAGGGTCTACACTGCCCGCCTGGCTGACCTCCCCTGGACTAGTCCTGCTTTGGAAGCATGCCAGGCAATCTAAGACTGACCCACTGGTTGAGAGGGTCTGCCTCATCCAAGTTAAACCTCAGTATGTCCACGTTGTCTTCTTTGATGGGCGCAAGGACACAGTTTTGATCTGGGATCTGGCATGACAGACACCAATAGACACTCACACCCACTGCTACCTTAGGGGTCCCTGAGCCTGCAGCTGACTACTCTCCAAACATGGTTATTGTTGTCACCCATGATGCACTAGTACCACACTCCCTTACCTGTTTCCCCCCCCCCCCCCACAAACTGTAACCGATGATGACAGGCCAAACCCATAAGCTGCGCAGGACGATATGGAAAAGGAGACCCCCTCACACACTTAATCTGGTATATATGTATAATTGTTTCACCTTTTTTTCTCACCCCGCAAGAATCTTTGTAAAAAGGAGGGTTGAATGTGGTAAACCACTGTTGTGCTTTGATTGGCTGCTGCTGTCTGGACACACCTCCAGAAACCAATCCTCCCCATAGCCCTTTGCCTGCACCCATTCCACTCTGCCTTGATCAGTCAATGAGGTTGATGGCTGTTCCAATCTAGAGTTAATAAAAGCCTATCAGTTTCATAACTTCTTGTGCATTAATTAATTACTGTGTTAATTTATCAAAGGACTGTGTACAAATATCCTCACATCTCTTCAATCTTGGATTGAGTTTGGGCAATTGAGTTCAACAGTTGAAGACAAAGGGGTTGAAAAAGGAGAGACTTAGCAGATAGCAGCTGATTGGGCAATTGAGTTCAACAGCAATTGAGGTCAGGTGACCCAAACATCACATGTGAAAAGGGACTGACTGTGTAGCATTGAGGGAGCAGTAATTGTAGGAGTGGATTGAGTTAGAATGGAAAGGATTTGGCTCAAGAGGCTTTGTGAAACGGGGCTGAGGTGGTGGTGCATGAGTTGAATTATTGCTCCTCATAAAACATTATCTTCAATTTTTCTGACAAAGTAACTAAGTGTTGGTACTTCTGTTAAATGCCATTTGATAGTCGATATGCACAATATCTATTGTAATATGGGTACATAAACATTTATTTCAAACCCTTAAGACCAGACACTTTTTGCATTTGGAATGTTTTGGATAACAGATTAACAGTAATGGTGGTACGTTAAGTAATTGCAGTCCAACTAGAAAGGTCTCAGGGGAGCTAGACCAGGGGGTGGGTGGTGCTTTAACAACTTCCCGCAGCTCGGCCAATCTTCTTCAGCTTGAAGCTGCGGCAAGGGCCGGACTGTTGGTTCCTTTTGCTTCACATGCATGAAAGGACTGAACGGATTCACAGCCGTGCGAACACTAATCCTTCTCACTGGAGGGCACTTTCAAATTGCGTGTGAGAATCAAGTGGATAGTGTGGTGTTGAGCTGCCTGCGGTGCCTTGTTTTGGCTGTGTGGCTGCTGCTTGCGCTCCATGGGCACCTGCAGCCACAGGCATGTGAGCGTACTGAGCCTTCGCCACCCTGCAGTGCTGGATACAAACGGCAAATATCACTTCAGGTGGAAGCACAGCAATCATCATCTTTGAGGTGGAAGTGGAAACCAAGGGCTACTTTGGACTTGAGATCTGTCCAACAGGAACATTGGAGGAGTTGCAAATGGGCTCTCTCATCTCAAGGTAAAGATGGACAGGTGCAGGCTCGATTGCGTCGATGAATCTTTTTCAGTAACCAAGATTTTTGTCTCAGCAGTTTCCCTTTAATTGAATAAGCTGCCATAAACCTGTGCTCACTGATAAATGCCTGTTGTTCTATGCTACCATGTGGCACTAGATGGGGCGTGGGTCACATCGGGTCATGTTTGGCACTAAATGCGAGCTTTGGTGTGTAGTTTTTAGAATTCCAGATAAAAGATTATATACCTGTATGTGTCTTTGCCGGTTTAAAGATGGATAGGTACCCAGAGTCAGAAAAGATGACTGCCAAGCTGGTGCAAGAAACCAGGGAGGATACTGTTGAGAATTTAGGTGAAACGTTCAATTTTTTCCTAGCACTGAAGCAGTGCCAGGGAATTACAGGCCCATGAGTCCCATATCAATGGTAGGAAATGATTGCAAAGGGACAGGATTAATCTGGACCTGGAGAGTGAGGGACTGGTGAAACTCAGCAGGTCACACAGAATCCATAGGAAGTAAAGTGTAATACCCATTTTGGGCCTGAGGCTTTCATTGGAATAAGGAAAAACAGGTAGACGCATGAATAAAAAGGTGGGGGAGAGTCATGGGTTGATCTGGGATTGTCAGCTTGGCTTTGTTAAAGCAGGGGGTGACGTTGGCTGTATTGGTAAGGGTAGTGATATTGATGTAATTTACTTGTGCTTCGGCAAGGCCTTTGCTAAGGTGCCATATTTTTCATATGGTCCCAAAACTGCAACTTCATAGGATCAAGTGCTGCAATTTAGCAAACAGACTGTGAAATTAGGATTGGTGATTGGAGCCAAGGGTGATACTGGAGGTTGTTTTTCTGATCATAATCCATGATCAGCTGTGTACTGAAGGAATCAGTATCTAGCTGTGCAAGTTTGTAGATGATGAAGATTGTGAATAGTGAGGTGGGCAATCTTCAAGCAACAGAATGATATTGATCAATCAATAAGATGTGCAGATGCAATTTAATTCTTAAACATATGAGGTTTGTTTTTGAGACGACTAATAAGAATAAATGCACAATGAATATACAGTAGAGTTCAAGGAAATACTGAGGGACAAAGGGATCTTGGTGTACTTGAAGGCAGGAGCACCTGTAGAAAAGATAGTTAAGAAGGCATGTGATATTTGTCTTTCTTAGGGCACAACGTATATATAAATCACAGAGATTATGGTACAACAATGTAAAAAAAAAAAAAAAAAAAAAAATTTGTTGGTCTAGAGCAGTGGTTCTCAACCTTTTTATTCCACTCACATACCATCTGAAGTAATTTCTTAGTGATCACCTATGGCATCCAGTGGTTGAGAATCACTGGTCTAGTGCTAGGGTACTCTGCATAGTTCTGGTTGCCAGACAATAAGAAGGTGCCGATTGCCCTTGAAATAGTACAGAGGAGGTTCATCAGGATATTGCCTTGGATAGAATATTTCAGCTATGAGGTGAGACAGGATGAATTGGCTTTGTGTTTTTTTTTCAAGTATAAAAAAAATTGAAGAATGATTTGATTAGGATAACAGCATAAGTGAGAAACTGTCACCCTTAGAAAAGATGACCATGACCAGTTCATATTGAAGGTTTAGAGGGGATTTAGGTAAGAATTTTTTTCATCTAGAGGGTGCCTGAAACTTGTAGAGGCAGATGAGAAACATTTAAATGAACACTTGAGATAAAAAGCACTGAGCCAAGTGCTGGGAATTCAGTTCCGTGTGGATAAGTTTTAATGACAGGATTGTTTACCATGGGCCAATGCATCTGTTTCTGTATTGAATGACTCATTGAATGAATGATTTACAGTGTGTAATATCTAGACAATCGACTGGAGTTATTCGCCCAGCAGTACATCCACTACTTCCACAACCAAAGGCAGAAGCACGAGAACCCACCGGTTTCTCACCAATCTGTCATCATCAATGTCATCAGGAACCTTTGAACATAAGGAACAGGAGCAGGAGTAAAATATCTGGTCCATTGAGCCTGCTCTGATGATAGGCACATCTCCACCAACCTGCCTTTTCCCAATATTCCTTAATCCCCCTACTATATAAAATGTATCCAATTTTGTCTTAAATATATTTACTAAGGTCGCCTCCACTATTTCAATGGGTTGTGAGTTCCACATATTCACCACCCTGGGAAATGCAGTTCTTCCTCATCCCTGTTCAAAATCTACAACCCTGAACCCTGAGGCTATGTCCCCTAGTTCTAGTCTCCCTCACCACTGGAAACATTTTGCCTTCCTCTATCTCATCTATACCTTTCATAATTTTGTATATTTCTTGAAGATCTCCTCTCATTCTTCTAAATTCCAGCAAGTACAGTCCCAGACGACTCGATCTCTCCTCATAGGCTAACTGGTTCATCCCTGGAATCAACCTGGTGAACATCCTCTGCACTACTTCCAAAGTCAGTACATCCTTCTTCAAGTAAGGAGACCAGAACTGCATGCAGTACTCCAGATGAGGCCTCAATCGTATTCCCCTTCCCCTGTATTCAATCCTTCAGGCAATGAAGGCTGATATTCCATTTGCAAATCCTAGAGCTTCCTTTTCAATGACACTATGGGTGTATATTCACCAGAAGCACTGCAACAGTCAAAAAAATATGCTCACCTTCACCTTCTCAAGGACAAATAAGGATGGATAAAAAATGTTGGCTGTATTGGCACCATCAGCTTTTAAACATTATATATAAAAGTAATGAACAAACTAACCTTTGAGGATCAAGATACTGATAGAAAACAATTAAATGTTATTCAATCATTCAAACAACTTGATTTATTATCACCAATTTTACAAAATAGCAATAGTACTAAATTGTGCACACATGGAGAAGTATATTTGACATTTAATGAGGACATTTATTTTGATTGGGTTTGAGCTGAGACTATATACCTTTAATATAAATTTTAAAAGTATCCATCCTAATAGTTACAGTAAATTATTGGAGAAAGATAGATTGCCAGTGAGAAGAGACAGTAAAATACATAACTCCAAAAACTGATGGAGCTCCACTGTAGGTTATAAGACATAATGTTACAATAGAGTCATTAAAGAACATCAGCCTGGGGAAATGAAAATCGTGGTCTCATAGCGAACACATACCATGGACATTGATCGAAAGTATGGTGATGATCTCCTGGGAAAAGAGATGGATAGCAATCTGGTTAAAAATATTTTTTAAAGTTATAGGGATAACTACATAAATTGAACACTAAATGCTTCATTGATGTTATCGTTTCCATGTAAATATCTTCAGGAATTAAACGTGTTGATAAATTTACTGTACCAAATGTGTCACAAATGATTGGGAAGAGTGGAAAGATGGTGAAGACATATTTCAAAGCTTGACCTGAGATTAATTAATTTGTTGTTCATGTTTAAAATGAGATTGGACCACTGAGTAGTAGACTAATTTCAGCACAGTGGTCCTTTAAAGAACAATTCAGCACGTAAGAGCAGTTACGCTATAGTTAGAGCAGAATCAAGTAATAGATTCTATAGCCTGACTTCAACATTTTACAATATTACTGAAACAATATTCAAGATTTAATTTATGGTCTAAGAAATAGGACAGAATTTATCATATGGACTGGGCACAATTTATTTGTTATTTATATAAACTTACCAGGACAGATGATGATATGAATAATTCATTCAAATAAGTTAATTTAGAAATTATTCTTAAGCACTTTAAAAACAGGTTTATTTGTGCTTTTTTTTTAGAAAATTTGATTTTGAGATATAGGGCCACCTACGGCTCCTAGAACGCTTCCACCAGCGTTGTCTCCGCTCCATCCTCAACATCCATTGGAGCGCTTACACCCCTAACGTCGAAGTACTCGAGATGGCAGAGGTCGACAGCATCGAGTCCACGCTGCTGAAGATCCAGCTGCGCTGGATGGGTCACGTCTCCAGAATGGAGGACCATCGCCTTCCCAAGATCGTGTTATATGGCGAGCTCTCCACTGGCCACCGTGACAGAGGTGCACCAAAGAAAAGGTACAAGGACTGCCTAAAGAAATCTCTTGGTGCCTGCCACATTGACCACCGCCAGTGGGCTGATAACGCCTCAAACCGTGCATCTTGGCGCCTCACAGTTTGGCGGGCAGCAACCTCCTTTGAAGAAGACCGCAGAGCCCACCTCACTGACAAAAGGCAAAGGAGGAAAAACCCAACACCCAACCCCAACCAACCAATTTTCCCTTGCAACCGCTGCAATCGTGTCTGCCTGTCCCGCATCGGACTTGTCAGCCACAAACGAGCCTGCAGCTGACGTGGACTTTTTACCCCCTCCATAAATCTTCGTCCGCGAAGCCAAGCCAAAGAAAAAAAAAAATATCCAATTGTTTGCAAAAGCAATCTTGAACTAAATGAGGTTAAGTTTTGTTTTTCAGAAACTTGAACAAAGTAACAACAAATTAATAATATTACCTGTAAGGTACTTTTTAAATTAAAGGGCATCTCATTTTTAATTTTTTTTTATGTTTCTGGTCTAAGCCCTATATTGGGAGAGTCAAAAATTAATATGATGTCTCAATAAAAAGGTAAGGGAGAGGGGTTGGGGGGTGGGGGGGTGGGGGGGGAGAGAAAACAGGGAGGAACACGTTAACAGTTAAGAGGTAACAGGGGGATACAAATGCAAAGGAAGAGAGAAAGCTGAGAATGATAGGGGAGAGGGCAGGTCTAAGAAAGTCTCAGGAGAAGGAAGGAAAGGGGATTGGGAACTAGAAACAGGGAAAGAGGAGAGTGGGGGAAGTGGTCTAGTTGGAGACTGCCGAGACGGAATATAAAGTGTTCCTCAAATTAGTGCATGTCCTCAATATGGCAGTATATGAGACCATGTCATTGAGTAATTGAAATGTTTGGCCACTGAGAGGTCCTTGCTGTTGCAGCAGACAGAGTGAGGTTGCTCATTGAAGTTATCTCCCAGTTAGTGTCCAGTCTGCCTGATGTAGAGGGGGCCACATTGGGAGCACCGGATGCAGTAAATTACCCCAAAAAATTCACAAATGACCCTGAATGGTGGAGAGAGTGTGGACAAAAGTATAGCACTTCTTGTGGTCACAGGGGGTGATTAGTAGGACGGGATGAGTGGACGATGGAGTCCAAAAGGAAGTGATCTGTACAGAATGTGAAGAGGGGAGGGGAAGAAGCATTGGGTGGTGGAATCCCATTGTAAGTGGTGGAAATTGAACAAAATAATATGCAGGGTGTGCAGGATAGTTGGGTAATAGATAGGGATGAGGGGAACATTGGCCTTGTTGTCTCTGTGAAGGGGAGAGGCCAGGGTGGATGTGTGTTGGAGATCTGGGTATTTTCAGAAGAGAGGAAGGCCTGTTTTCTGAAGAATGAGGATGTTCTGGAATGGAATACCTTATCCTGGAGAAAGATGCAGCAGAGAAAGAGGAATTGAGAGAAAGCAAGAGAATGCTTACAGGAGACAGGGTGGGAAGAGGTGGGATTGAGGTAACCTTGGGAGTTAGTGGCTTTATATAAAAAAAAATGTCTCTAGATAGTTTGTTTCCACAAATGGAGACAGAAAGATTAAGAAATAGGAGGGAGTTACAAAAGATGGACCAAGTGAATTTGAGGCTAGAGTAAAAGTTGGCAGCACGTGGATAAAGTTGATGAGCTCATCATGGGTGCAGGAGGCAAGACTAATGTCTGCATCCACTCTGTCCAGTCCTGCCAGAATTTTATATGTCTCTATGAGATCCCCTCTCAATCTTCTAAACTCCAGGGAGTACAATCCCAATTTGCGCAATCTTTCCTCATAAGTCATTCCTGCCATTCCAGGTATCAGCCTGGTGAATCGCCTCTGCACTCCCTCCATTGCAAGAACATTCTTCCTTAGATAAGGTGACCAAAATTGCACACAATACTCCAGGTGTGGTCTCACCAAGGCTCTGTACAGCTGCAGTAAGGTATCCTTGTTCCTATACTCAAACCCTCTTGATATGAAGGCCAACATACCATTTGCCTTTTTAACCGCCTGCTGTACCTGCATGCTCGCCTTCAGAGACTGATGTACAAGTACCCCTAGGTCTCTCTGCACTTTCCCATCTCTTAATCTATTGCCATTCAAATAGTAATCTGCCCTCCGGTTTGTATTACCAAAGTGGATAACCTCACATTTATCCACATTGTAGTGCATTTGCCATGTATCTGCCCAGTCCCTCAATTTATCCAAATCACACTGGAGCTTCCTGACCCCCTCTTCCGTGCACACAACCCCTCCTAGCTTAGTGTCCCAGGGCTGAAATGGTTGCCACAAGAGGACATGGGTTTAAGGTGCTGGGGAGTAGGTATAGAGGGTAAGTGGAATGGGCAGCTGTCAACGGCAGTGGAGGTGCATACATGAGGGTCCTTTAAGAGACTTTTGGATAGGTACATGGAGGTTAGAAAAATAGTGCTTTGGGAAAGCCTATTAATTTCTAAGGTAGGAACATGTTTGGCACGGCACAACTTTATGGGCTGAATGCCCTGTATTGTGAAGTAAGTTTTTTTTAAATGTTTCATGTTTTAATTAATCATATTGCAGACTATCTGGAGCTAACTACACCAGCGTGTAGCTAGAAAACTCTAAAGGTTTTCTCCCTTCTGTGTGAAGGGATTTCTTTTCCTTTCAATCACTTTTAAATTGTGAGGCCTGGTGCAATATGCTCCAATCAAGAGAAACATCAAAATGTATTGACAGCATGATAGAAGCTGATTCCAACCACCCATTGAAATCTGTACTGCCCACTTACACTCAATTTACCTGCCAATCCTGTCTAACCTGTGATTTGCTTGATAAAACTGGGTAAACATGGTGTAATACACAAAACTGCAGGAGAAACACAGCAGGTCACATAACATTCATAGAAATAAAAAGGAACCAATGTTTCTGAAATGTTGACTGTCTTTTACTTCCCATGGCTGGTGTGTGACTTGCTGAGTTTCTCCAACATTTATATTTATTGCATTTGACCTCAGCATCTGCAGATTTTCTCATTTAACTCTGTGGTTGTGTATGATACCAAATGGTACATCTTTGCCTGCTGCATTTTAAGGCTAAGCTTATCTGTGGACCCACAGACCCAATATCCTCCTCTGATGTGTACTGAATCTGAGGGCACTGCATCTAAACTGTCACAAATAGTCCAAATGTTGTGGTAGCTTCAAGAAAGATTTTTTGTGCATTAATATTTTAATTTATTACTTTGAAAATGACTGGAATGTGTTTCTTGCAATACTTATTTCCCTTTTTTAAATGAGAGCAATGAATTGTGACTAATAGACAATTTCAGGCCATGGTGGAAACAATTAGAGGAGTTTATCAGAGTGGCATTATCCATTAAATGATGCAAGGATGTTCTTTGTTCACTGGTATGATGAATGAAATTACAACGTGTTGAGAGTAATTACAATGGGAATAACATTGCTTTCTGAATGAAAGATTCACAAACCTTTTAATACCTTGTCAATGTCATAATTCTGCAACACAGCACAACTTAAAATATGCACTTTTTCAAAAGCTCTATCCATACAAAGTTGAGTCATTCTTTTTTTCTTTCTTTTACAGTGAAGAAGTCTGCTGTCAAATTATATCATAAAGCACAAAAATATAACTGCAATGCACTTGTCTGATATTCTTTCTGTGGTTTTACTACTGTTTACTTTAAAAGGTTTATTAAAGATATTTTAAAATGCAAGAAATGAATATCAGAGAATGACATACCAATAATTGTAATCTATAATTTTTATTTTGAACCGGGGAGAGGAAATGGTCTGACATCAAAGAGTCAGAATTTTCTTCCCTCTTCTGTCAGGCTTGCTGTTAACAAAGATCATCATCAACTAGTTCTTCAGAATAGGGCACCATCAAAGCTGAGAGGATTGAAAAGTGCACTACAATTTTGCTTCAGAATAGTCCAGGCTGAGGACTGATTGTTCTTTCCTTCTGAAGCAAGTGTGGTAGTCTATTTCAGACGTGGAAAACGATGGTCAGCATTCATTGTGGCGGTGGAAGATTTATTTTGTTCATCTTCAGTGTTTTCTGCTTCTCTTTTTGGTTTTTTTTTTAGCAGAGATCTAATGAAATTTCCTTTCCTGGCCACATCTGTTCTCGGTGACCCTGTCAGACTCCAACCTCCTTCCTGGGTTCCAGCTGAAATTCCACACTTCATATTTAAAACCTTCAAAAGATCATGCTCATCTCCAAGTTATTTGATATACTTCAAACCACTGCTCTTGCCAAATTCTGAAGTCCACACATACATGCACTTAGCCATTCTCTTCAAAGGTAATTAATTACTTACTTTATCTTCCAAAATGTAATCAATGAAAGTCTTCAGACACTATGATTTGAAGATAAAGCACAATGGAGAAATGGAGGCTTATCTGCCTTGGACCCCTCTGACCCTAGACTCAACAAAATCAGGATCTCCCTTGTCCTCACGTCCCACCCCACCAGCTTCCGCATCCAAAACATTATCCTCTGCAATTTCCGTCACCTATAACATGATCCCCTTACCAAACTCATCTTCCTCTCTCCTCCCCTCACCACCTTCTTTTTGGATGGCCCCTCTGTGACTCCCTTGTCCACTCATCCCTTCACACCAAGCACACCCTTGCCTTCTTCTACTGCAGCCACAGGAAATGCTATGGTTGTACTCACACCTCCTCCCTCATCACCATTTGGGGTCACAAATTGCTCTTGCAAGTGAAGCAACACTTCACTTGTGAATCTGCGGGAATCATCTACTGCATCCAGTGTTCCTGTTGTAGCCTCCTCTACTGGACTGGAGACTGGACACAGTCTGGGAAATCATTTCTCTGCGCATTTTTGCTGTATCTGCATCAATGACAGAGATTTCCCAGTGGCCAACTATTTCAATTCTGCACCCCACTCCCAAGCCAACATGTCTGTCCATGGCCTTGTACTGTCAAACAAAGACCACTAGTAAATTGGAAAAGCATCTTCCATCTGGGCACTCTCCAACTGGATGGCATTAACATCAACTTCTTTGCTAACACTACGCATTCTTCCTCTCTTCTCCACCTCTCTGTCTTTTCAGCTGTCCACTACCTTCCATCTCCATTCACAGAACCATATACTCACAAGATCACAAGACAAAGGAACAGAAGCAGGCCACTAGGCCCATCGAGTCTGTTCCATAAATCTAGTCTAAGCTCCCCTTGTTTGCTGTTGTGCCCTCCCTCCCTTATATACCTATTACCTCCTTCCTGTGGCCTGTGATCGTCCCTTTTCCCCTCCTCTCCATCATGACCTACATGTACAAGAGTGGGTAAAGGATAAACAGAGGACATCAGATTGGATATGATGATGGTTGAGGGAGACCCAGTACAGTGTTGGGTGAGGTTGAAATAGAGATGAAGGAGGAGTTGCTGGGGGGGACCCAATCAATGGTATTTGGTGATTGGATGAGTGAGAATCTATGGGGCTATCAAGGGAAGAGAAACAATGAGGATAAAGATATTAGGGAAAGGATACTACAGGTTAGACACATGGTGAGTGGTGAACTGGCCAAGAGAATATTTCTGCTGGAGGTGGGGTGGTGAATTGTGCAAGATTCTTAATGTGGATCTCCCTGTGAGAAGATAAATGGCTAAATGTCCAGGCTCTCAGATCATTTCAAAGTTCAAAATCCAAAGTTAAAATTTAGTGTCATGACACAACATGCAATCCTAAGATTCTTTTTCCTGTGGAACAGGCAGAATTTCTAATTTACCAGTAACTGTAAACTGTACTCAAGAAGAAAGAAATGTATGCAAAAGAAGGAATTGTAAACAAAGGAAAGAAAGGAAAACAGACTGTGTGCAAATACAGAAATATAACTTTTCAATACTAAAAATTAACCAAAGTACAACTCCTTAAATGAGTCTCTAGCTGTTTTCAGGTGGAATAGCTGGGAGAATGCGGCTCTGGAGTGTATGTGAAGTGTCATTCAGGTAGTAGCGTTGAAGGCACTGTTCTGGCACCTGAAAGGTCCGCAGCGGGGAGAGGCGCCTTGGAATGAACGCCGGCTCCTGTCAACTGTGGCCATAGTCCCACCCGCTGTCAGGGCTGGGGCAGCCGGTGGGGGACGTCAGGGCTGGGGCAGCCGGTGGGGGACGTCAGGGCTGGGGCAGTTGGCGGGAGATGTCAGGGCTGGGGCAACAGGTTGAGGGGTGCTGTCAGGAAGCGGGGAGGGGGGCTGTCAGGCACGGGGAGTTGGGCCGCTAGCTGATTGACATCAGCCCGCCCCCTAGCGGCCACTTTGAGGCTGCTGCTTTCAGATGCCTCGGGGACTGCTCGGATGTGGAGGTTATACCTCCCCGAGGAGGATTGGGTGAATACTCCTCAGAGCCAGGTTTTATGCTTTCAGATGGCCTCCCAACAGCCGCATTCAGGGAGAATATGTGGCTTTACATCGGGGTATTTTGGCCACATGAAAGCGGATTCTGATTGAGTCTGCTGTTTAGAAGACTGATGGTGGAGGGGTAGCAACTATTGCTGAACCTAGAGGTATAAGTCTTGTGGCACATTTACCTCCAACCTGATGGTAGAAGGATCCTTGATGGCAACGTTCCATGTAGATGTTCGTGGTGGTGGAAAGAATTTTGCTTGTGAGTTTTGTAGTAGGCTGTGTCCACTACCTTCTGAAGGTCTTTTCACTTAGAGGTATCGGTGACCCCATACCAGGCCATGATGCAACTGGTCAGCATACTACAACACATCTCCAGAGGTTTGGTAAGGTTTCTGATGACATACTGAACCACCGCAAACTCCTGAGGAAATAGAGGTGCTGACATGCTTCCTTCATGATGGCATTAATATGATGGGTCCAGAAAAGGTCCTCTGAGACTCAAAGGTAGTGACCTCTCAGGAATTTAAATTTGCTCACCCTCTCCACCTCTGATCCCTAATGATCACTGGATCATACACCTCTGGTTTGCCTCTCCTAATGTCTGCAATCAGCTCCTTGGACTTGGTGATGTTGGGTATATGATTGGTTGTTATTCATACACCATTCAGTTAAGTTTTAAATCTTGCTCCTGTATGCTGACTCATCAACCCCCCACCCCCCTGCCCCCCCCCCCCCCCCCGTTTATACAGCCCACTGTGGTGTAAATTTGTATATGGTGTTGTTGTTCTGAGTTGTTATAGGTGTAAAGTGAGTGGTTAAATACGCAGTCTTGTGGTGCTACGGTGCTGATGGAGATTGTGGAGGAAATGTTCTTACCAATTCACACTGACTGGGGTCTGGAAGTGAGGAAATCCAGGATCCAATTACACAGTGGGGAGTTGAGGCCCAGGTTTTGGAGTTTGCTGGTTATTTTTGAGTGGATAATGGTGTTGAATGCCATTCTGTAGTCAATAAAGAGCTTTCATAACTATTGCAGATACAGGCTCACATCACCACTGAAGGCCTGTTTCTATGTGAATTGTCTACCTTTGACAAGTCTTAGATTGCGCATACATTGTATACAAGTGACATTAAAGCATATAATGCTTTTTTTTTGATGTCACTGTTCAGTGCCTGCAGTCTCAGCATGTGTTTGCATCAGAGTTTAACACATTTTTGAAATTGTGCAAAGGACCTACTGTTTTTGATGACTGCATCCACATAAAATTCCTTCATAAGAATGAGACCATAAGAATTAGGCTATTAACCCATCAAGTCTGCTCCACCATTCCAGTCATGGCTGATACATTTTCCTCTCAATCACATTCTTCTACTTTCTCCACATAACCTTTGACACCCTTACTAGTCAAGAGCCTATCAATCTCCACTTTAAATATACGCAATGACTTGGCTTCTACAGCCGTCTGTGGCAACTTAATGCACAGAAATCTTACTTTCCAAAAGAATTTCTTTCCAATTGACCTGAAGTGCTATCTTTCTTCTCCAATGATTCTACCCAACTTGCTAAATAGTTTTGATATTTTCTATATATTTTCCTCTACAGACTTTACTACAGACAGTTAATCATTGATGATCCATTATGATCAACACTTCCATCATGGCAGGCTAGCAGATGTTCCAGACTATTGCATGTTATTCTTTATTAATACCCAACATGTTTTTCAATTTTTTTATGCCACACATTATTATAATGAATTTCTCATTGAACCAGTAGGTTTAAAGTGTGTATGGGATGGAAACCCTGATCAGTGTAAAGAGAATGGGGGAAAAAGTACCCAGTGAGACAGAAGGGAGTCCAGCAACCAGGGGTCCAGGCAAGGGGAAGAGAGGATGGCAAACCTTACCCATTGAGGCAAATGCTGTCTCATCAGATTCTGAATAGTCCGAAAGCAAAATGTTCCTGCTTTAATCATCTGGATCTAAAGAAATCAAATGATATTATTTGAAAATTAGTGCAATAGAACATTTTAGAATATAACAAATAGTGTATTGCACTTGACCCCAGCATCTGCAGGTTAACTACAATAGAACTTTACGTGGTTTTATTTTTTTTAAAATTTAGAAATACAGCATGGTAACAACCCACCAGTCCATGCTGCCCAATTTACACCCAATGAACCTACACACCAATATGTTTCCAGATCCTTCATTGAACTCTTACATTTGTCACAGCACATCAAAATTTAAATCCTTTTATGACATTTCTGCAAGTGACAAGGATTGCAAATTATGGTCTGATATGCTGCTGGCATTAATATGTAGATTATGACCTACTTACTAATGTTATCTTGGATTAACTGCCATCAGCCAGAACTAATGTTGTAACTTCAAAGTACATTTGAGAATGGTATTAGATAGATGGATAATAGAATGGCTCTATAAACTTTATGGAGTGAAACATGAAAGCCTGCAGTTGCTGTAATTGTACTAAAAACAGTGAAATGCTGGAGGACTCAACAGGTTTCATAGCATCAAAAGAAGGTAAGGATACCAAATCAATTATCCACTCTCCTCTCTCCTGTGTTTCTATCCATATCCAATTAACACCTTTTGTCTGTTGGTCTGTACTCCTCCCGCTGGCTTTTCTTTTCTTCCCAGCCTTTTAATTCAGGTGCCTGCCTGATTTTTATTCCTATCTCAAAGAAGGGCTCAGGCTCGAAACGTTGGTTATATATCTTTAACTCCTATTGTTACGAGCCCAGAGAACTCCAAAACCCAGCAGCAATAGATATTCACCAAGACAAATGGTTACTTAAACAAAAGTTGCTTTTAATTATCTTTAAACATGAAAATAGAATCAAACTTTAACTTATCTCTATTGACTTACTTAACCCCTTTCTAATTCTAAGCGCACGTGTATGTAATATGTTTGTGTGCAAGTTCAGAAAAGTTCTTTGGTTCACAGTCCAATCTCACTTCTCATTCCTCCAAGTTCACTGGTTCCAGGCGATTCTTATTCTGTGCACAGAATTTAACATTTATAAAGTTCACCAGTCTTTGGTGCTTGAAAGGTAAATGGTTATGCTCAAGAAGGTTCTTGTCGGTTTTCAGAGAAAGATTTGTTGTTCCAGAACATCTACAACTGACTTACTTACATCAGCCACTTCAGTGTTTTGCTGATGAAACCTGCCCCTTCAGATCATGACCTCTTTCTTTCAGGTCACCACAGAGTTCATCTTTGTTTCTTTTATTCCAAGTGAAACATTAGATAGCCAGTCCTCTCCTCTTGCATGAACCACAAAGGCTTTGACCAGGCCATCTTCCAAAATGGGGTATTCTACAAGTTTGTGAGCTTGTCCTGTTCCAGTCCCAACTGCTCTCTGCTGGCTGTAACATTGCAAAACTTGTATCTGTCCACACACACACACACACACACACACACACACACACACACACACACACACACACACACACACACACACACCCCCACACACACACAAGCCTGTTTGACTCTCTCTGCTTGCAACCACATGATCCTCTTAGAACAACAAATTCTCTTCCAGACCATCTGCAACTCCAGCAAGATCTTTCATCTCTTGCCTTTTATAAACAACAATCTATTAGTGAAGTCTCTTGAGCACTTTTCAAAGCTCTTGCAATAGCTCTTAGGCCCCAATATGTCTAGCATGGGGCAGAGCTCCATTATTTCAAATAAGATCTATTTTAAAGTGTTTATATGTAACCTACTCTAACATACCTTTCCCAGTTTATCTCCCAAAAACATATCTATATACTCTGTCACACTATGGATACTGCAAGACCTTCTGAGTTCCTCCAGCAATTTTGAGCTTTTATTCTAAACTTTATGGCTTCATTATTCAATAGTGGAGCTAAGTTAGGCATTGATGTAAAAACAATCACTTGACCTCTCTGGAGTATTCACCACACAAGCTGATAATTTATTGTCTGGTTAGAACATCTTTATCTCAATATTCACATAAGATTGAAGTCAGAATAATAAGAAAATGCATACTGTTTCATGTAAACATTAAAGTCCAGGGGTTGAATTGATGCATCCATAAAAAGAGTCTATCAAGGAAGCCGACATGGTTGACATAGCGGTTAGTGTAACGCCTTTACAGCGCCAATGATCGGGACTAGACCAGGGTTCAAATCCCGTGCTGTCTGTAAGGAGTTTGTACGTTATCTGCATGGGTTTTCTCCGGGGGCTCCAGTTTCCTCCCACCATTCAAAACATATCAGGGTTTATGGTAATGGGGCCTAAATTAGGCAGCATGGACTCGTGGGCTAAAATTGCCTGTTACCGTGCTGTATGTTTAACAAAAAACAAATTAAAAAGCATTTTTTTTAAATTAAAAAATCATCCTTAACCCGATCATCAGATCAGCCATGATTTAATTTAATGGCGGAGTAAGCTTGACGGGTCGGATGGCCTACTCCTGCTCCTATTTCTAATATAATGACTTACAGATATTATGGAGGTTGACTGCTATGCTAATCTATACAGGCAGTCCCCGGGTTACAAATTGGCTATTCCCAATTCTCATGTGCACATAAGGCGCATAATGTTACCCCGCGAACGCTAAATAAGAACTGTAAGTACCTGTTCTACCTCACGTGCAAATTCGGCTTATGAACAGACCCAGGTAACGGAACTTATTTGTAACCTTGGGACTGACTGTACATTCATATTGTGAAATATTACTGAAACCAATCATTTAGCCCTCTTATTCCACAGCAACAGTCAAGCGCTCAATGCGACTAATCTAATTTTAATCTGCCCCCCCCCCCCCCCACATCTATAAATGTCACACACAACTCTGAATTTATCACTTGCCTGCAAACTAGGCCATTTTATATTGTTGAATTAACCCATGAACCCACACATTGTTGGGAGTGGCATAAAACTTGAACTACAGAAGACTAAGTGATCAATAAAAACAAATCCAGATAGATAGCACCAGAGGTCAGCATTGAACAGAATCCCTCGAGTTGTGAACTGCCAGGCCACCCTTTATTCAAGTATAATAATCTAAAATCAAAATTTAAAAAGACATTAATATAATTTTCCTGTTTTAAAAAGCATCTTTTATTGTTCTCAATTCCTTGGTCCTCAAGAAAAGTGTGATCAATCTGGCAGAGGTATTTGCTAGGGCTACTCAGGATCCTTTAAACTAGAATGGTTGGGGGGAGGGAACAAAATAGTACAGAGCAGTAAGGAGAAGGTTAGAATGCAAACAAATAAAGTTTGTAGTAAGTATTTGAATATGGATGGGCAGGTGATAGAGAAGGGAAATGCTCTGGAAGAAGATGAAGGGCAATTGGCAGGAAAAGTAAATAATGTTGTTATTAAAGATGAGGGAAAACAGGGATTAAAAATTGAGAAATCTCTGAAATTCATATATTTTAATGCCAGGAGTATTGTAAAAAAGGTGGATGAGCTGAAGGTGTGGATTGATACTTGGAAGTATGATGTGGTAGCGATTAGTGAGACATGGTTGCAGGAGGGATGTGATTGGCAACTGAATATCCCTGGGTTTCGTTGTTTTAGGTGTGATAGAGTCGGAGGGGCAAGAGGAGGTGCGGTTGCATTGCTTGTCAGGGAAAATATTGCAGCGGTGCCTAGGAAGGATAGATTAGAGGGCACATCCACGGAGGCTATTTGGGTGGAACTGAGGAGTAGGAAAGGAGAGGTTACACTTGTAGGGGTGTATTATAGACCACCCGGAGGGGACCGAGACCTAGAGGAGCAAATCTGTAGGGAGATATAGATATTTGTGATAAGCACAGGGTTGTAATTATGGGAGATTTTAATTTTCCACATATAGATTGGGAAACACATTCTGTGAAAGGACTGGATGGGTTAGAGTTTGTGAAATGTGTGCAAGATAGTTTTTTACAACAATATGTAGAGGTGCCGACCAGAGAAGGAGCAGTGTTAGATCTACTGTTGGCAAATGGGATGGGTCAAGTGACGGAGGTTAGTGTTGGCGAGCACTTCGGGTCCAGTGATCATAATGCCATCAGCTTCAATGTCATTATGGAAAGAGAGAAATCAGGGCCAAGGGTTGAGGTTTTAAATTGGGGAAAAGCTAGATTTGAGGAGATGCGAAAGGACTTGCAGGGTGTGGATTGGGACAATTTGTTTTACGGGCAGGATGTAGTAGAGAGATGGAAGTCTTTTAAAGATCAGATTTTGAGAGTGCAAAAGCTTTATGTTCCTGTTAGGTTAAAAGGAGGGGCAAAAGGTTTGAGAGAGCCGTGGTTTTCAAGGAATATTGGAAACTTGGTTCGAAGAAAAAGGGAGGCATACATTAGATATAAGAAGCATGGAGTTAAGGAGATGTTTGAAAGATACATTGAATGTAAGAGGAATCTTAAGAGAGGAATTAGGAAAGCTAAAAGAAGGTACGAGGAAACTATGGCAAGCAGGGTGAAAACTAATCCAAAAGAGTTCTACAAATATGTTAATGGTGAGAGGAAAGCTAGAGACAAAATTGGTCCCTTAGAAAATCAGAGCAGAAAACTGTGTGTGGAGCCTAGAGAAATGGGGGAGATATTGAACAGTTTCTTTTCTTCGGTATTCACTAAGGAGAAGGATATTGGGAGATGTGAGATAAAAAAAGCAAATTGGGTAAATATGGGGAATATAGAGATTACAAAAGGTGTAGTTTTAAGGCTTTTGAAGAATATAAAGGTGGATAAGTCTCCGGGACCAGACGGGATCTTCCCCAGGACATTGAGAGAAGTGAAGGAGGAAATAGCAGAGGCTCTGGCGATAATTTTCCAAATGTCATTAGATATGGGGATAGTGCCGGAGGATTGGCGCATTGCGCATGTGGTTCCATTATTTAAAAAGGGTTCAAGGAGGAAGCCTGGCAACTATCGGCCTGTAAGTTTGACGTCTGTGGTAGGTAAATTAATGGAGAAAATTCTTAGAGATAGTACTTATAAACATCTGGATAGACAGGGTCTGATCAGGAGCACTCAACATGGATTTGTGGGAGGAAGGTCATGTTTGACCAATCTGATTGAATTTTTTGAAGAGGTGACTAGGAATGTGGATGAGGGTAGCGCAGTGGATGTTGTCTATATGGACTTCAGTAAGGCCTTCGATAAGGTACCACATGGAAGGTTAGTTAGGAAGGTGCAATCTTTAGGTATAAATTTTAAGATAGTCAAATGGATTGAACATTGGCTGAAAGGGAGAGGCCAGAGAGTGGTAGTGGATAATTGTCTGTCAGGTTGGAGGCTGGTGACCAGTGGTGTGCCTCAAGGATCTGTATTGGGCCCATTGTTGTTCGTTATATATATTAATGATCTAGATGATGGGGTGGTGAATTGGATTAGTAAATATGCAGACGATACTAAGATAGGTGGAATAATGGATAATGAAAAAGGTTTTCAAGGATTGCAGAGGGATTTGGGCTGCTTAGAAAAGTGGGCTGAAAAATGGCAGATGGAATTTAATGCTAATAAGTGTGAGGTGCTTCATTTTGGTAAGAAGAATCAGAATAGGACATACGTGGTAAATGGGAGAGCATTGAGGAATACAGAAGAGCAGAAAGATTTAGGAGTAACGGTACATCGTTCCCTGAAAGTAGAAACTCACGTGAATAGGGTGGTGAAGAAGGCTTTTAATATGCTGGCCTTTATCAATCATTGCATGGAATATAGGAGTTGGGAGGTGATGTTGAGATTGTATAAGACGTTGGTGCGGCCTAATTTGGAGTTCTGTGTGCAGTTCTGGTCGCCTAATTATGGGAAGGATATAAACAGAGTGGAGAGAGTGCAGAGAAGGTTTACCAGAATGTTACCTGGGTTTAAGCATCTAGAGTATAGGGAGAGATTGGACAGATTAGGTCTTTATTCTTTGGAGCGTAGAAGGTTGAGAGGGGATTTGATAGAAGTATTTAAGATTATGAAAGGGATAGACAGAGTGGATGTGGATAGACTATTTCCGTTAAGAGGAGGAAAGATTAAAACAAGAGGACATGAGTTAAGAATTAAGGGGCAGAGGTTTAGAGGTAACATGAGGGGGAACTTCTTTACTCAGAGAGTGGTAGCCGTGTGGAATGATCTTCCGGGAGTAATAGTGGCGGCGGAGTCAATTGTATTATTTAAGAAAAGGTTGGACAGGTATATGGATGAGAAGAAGATGGAGGGTTATGGGCATTGTGCAGGGAGGTGGGACTAGAAAGGGGTGTTTGGTTCGGTGCGGACTAGAAGGGCCTAATGGCCTGTTTCCGTGCTGTAATTGTTATGTTATATGTTATGTTAAGACAGAAACACAAGTGGTGTAACTCACCCTTTGGTAGTGAATAGTTAGACTGCAAGGGTCATTGCAGACAAATTGAAGTTTACACAGGTGCCCTGTGTCATGTTGCACGAGGCCACGGATGTTCCCATGCCTTGGATTTAAACCTATTAAATAACATGAAATCAAACTTGCTCGCATTTATACTTTAAAATGATCTATGGCAAGAGGGTCAGAACTCATAATTGCTGAGGTTAAAATAATTGGACAAAAAATTAGGTGGGGCTGGGGGAGGGATATTGTGGAGATTATGATTTCTTTGGCACACAAATTATCAAGTTATTCTAAGATCAAATGTGCTAGAAGCATATTGAAGCAGAGCTTTTCACAGGCAATTGAATATATTGTATTCTGTAAAAGGATGCATTCTCCAGGTTATAGGAAAAGAGCTGTGGAACTGGATTAATTCCTTCAAAGAGTTTCCACAGATACGATGGAGCAACTAATCACCATTTTTGCCTTAATATGATACTATGACATTGCAGTACTTGAGTACTAATTAAACAAAGACAGTTACACAGGACATAAGAGTCAGAGTTACAGAAGTCTACAGCACAGAAGCAGCTTGTCGACGACCGTCATGCTGGTCCCATTGCCTGCATATGCCAAATGACCCTTTAATTTATTTCTTACCCATGTATCTCTTGACATGGCTTTTAAACATGTCTTCATCTCTACCACTTTTCTGGCAGCCCATTTCATATACCAATCATTCCCCTCACATCTCCTGTTAAATATCATATTCGTGGCCCTGGGAGATGCATGTATTTATCAATGTTGCCCTTACACATAGGAGAAAGTTGAAATATAATTTTCCTTAATTTACAAATTTACATATCATGGGTGAAAATCAAAGCAGAATATGGAAGGCCGTTTCATCTGGTTGTATATATAGATTCCAATAAAAATAAACGTCGACTTGAAATTTGAAATAAAGCAAAAAGCATTCTAAACTCAACAGATCAGGCAACATTTGTGGAAGGAGAAATGGTTAACATTTCAGATCCAATACCCTTCAACAGCATTGGGAAAAAGAGCATAACTGTGGGGAGAATTTATAGTTGTGTTTGTAATAGACCATCTAACAAATCCCAACAGACGGCCTAGACTTTTTTTTTGCTGGACCCTGCCACATTTGGTAAGAATTTTTGTGAATTATCTGGTTCTTATGTTTGGCTTGTAAATGCAGCCTCACCTTTTCCTTTGCAGTCTCAGCGAGGACATGCAAACTCCACATAGATGGCATGAGGTTAGGATTGAACTGGCTCTTCTGTATTGTTAAATATCAGCTGTACTAGCTGTGTCATCGCGCTGCCCAAACTCTGCATTCTGTTCACCACTGTCAACTTTTTAACATGAATTTATGTTTCTCTGCCTTATCGTAAATCCAAGAACTCATCACTCTTTGAGAGAGAGAAGAAAAAAAAATTACCTTATCTGTGTGTTAAATGGTTGCTCTCTTATGTTTAAACATGGTTAGGAAAAGCAGAAAAAGAAGTATTTTCTAGTATGTTAGAAATAATTTATATGCCTAAAGAAATCTCTTGGTGCCTGCCACATTGACCACCGCCAGTGGGCTGATATCGCCTGAAACCGTGCATCTTGGCGCCTCACAGTTTGGCGGGCAGCAACCTCCTTTGAAGAAGACCGCAGAGCCCACCTCACTGACAAAAGACAAAGGAGGAAAAGCCCAACACCCAACCCCAACCAACCAATTTTCCCCTGCAGCCGCTGCAACCGTGTCTGCCTGTCCCGCGTCGGACTTGTCAGCCACAAACGAGCCTGCAGCTGACGTGGACTTTTACCCCCTCCATAAATCTTCGTCCGCGAAGCCAAGCCAAAGAATATAGCTTCTACAGAAGTTAAGTTAGGAACCTGATTCAGATTGGGGGGGTGGGGGGGGGGGGGGAGTTCTTAGGCATGGAACTTGCCTGTTTGTTGTCTATGGAGCAATAAATCGATAAATAACTAAGTTGTGCTAGAGACTTGAAAACTAGTTAATTAAATCTGTAACATGAGGAAAATGTGCAAAGGATAATACTCTTGAAAATTCAATATGAAGCAGGTTGAACTCATATCCTTAAAGAAAGAAAATCCACAAAGAATTCACATAGATTTGCATTACATTACTAACGTAATTTACAGTGAAGTAACTGAGTTATTGGTGTGCGATTGTATCTCCAGCAGAGCTCATCAATCCCTTAAGTAATTGCAAGTAATGCTTGAAGCATTGAAAGGGGGAAATTGCATTCAATTGTTTAGACAGCAGCTTATTCAGTGAAAGGTAATACACAGCAGCGGGCATGAGAGTGACCTGCTGAAAATGAAAATGATCAGTCCATTAATTGATTCTTCTACCCTTGACTCAAGCTTTGAAATAAGCAGTCTTTTGTGTGGAAATGGTTTATGAACTACAAGTTGAGTTCAAGATATCCCATCTGCGACAATGTATCTATTTACTTCTAAATCAGAACAAAATGGAAAAATCAACATTCTGATCATTTATAGCAAAATAAAATCTGCAGGAATAACAAGGAACTGAGTGAAATGTTGCTCCGTGACCCAATGAGCTGGAGTAGAAAGATTAAAGTGGTTCATCAGAAATGCTCACCAATAGGAGGTGCTTCATAATTGCATGGAATAGGAATCAAAATGTCTTATCATTCTGGAGAAGCAAATATTTAATTTCTTGAGATAATATTTGTGCTGCTTTGTCTTGGGTAAACTTGTACCTCTCACTTTGTTCGTTTTAGATTGGTCACAGTGTTCAAGCTACAAAAGAAAATTCTCTCTCTCTTTGGCTTGGCTTCGCGGACGAAGATTTATGGAGGGGGTAAAAAGTCCACGTCAGCTGCAGGCTCGTTTGTGGCTGACAAGTCCGATGTGGGACAGGCAGACACGGTTGCAGCGGTTGCAGGGGAAAATTGGTGGGTTGGGGTTGGGTGTTGGGTTTTTCCTCCTTTGCCTTTTGTCAGTGAGGTGGGCTCTGCGGTCTTCTTCAAAGGAGGTTGCTCCCCGCCAAACTGTGAGGCGCCAAGATGCACGGTTTGAGGCGTTATCAGCCCACTGGCGGTGGTCAATGTGGCAGGCACCAAGAGATTTCTTTAGGCAGTCCTTGTACCTTTTCTTTGGTGCACCTCTGTCACGGTGGCCAGTGGAGAGCTCGCCATATAACACAATCTTGGGAAGGCGATGGTCCTCCATTCTGGAGACGTGACCAAAACTGAGGTCCTCCATCAGCCAAAAGAAAATAGACACACACCGAGAGCAGTTCAGTTTATACAAGTCTTTATTACTAAATCTAAAGTTGAATTCACACTACAATATGCAAGCCCTTCCCAATTATACTTATCAATGCCTGGACTGGTCCCAACTGCCAAAGCGAGGCGATGACTGCACACTTGTAGTAGGTTGTCTGGGCGCCGGTAGCAGCTTCTCCACCTCCCCGGACTGGGACGTCGGTTTGGAATCTTGAAGTTCTTCTTGCTGAGAGATGTTGCCACCTCTTGGAGAGTCTCAAACTTCAGCAGTGGGACCATGGCTTATATTACCCAAAAGTTGTTTACTTCAGATCTTATCTCTTTGAACAAATGATTTAATTATCTTCAAGGTCTCCTGACAGTCTGCGACCAACAAAAGACAACTGCATCTCTGGGCCTCGTGGTGGAAGTTAGGTAATTTCTACTGATTCTACCGCAGAGCCCACCTCACTGACAAAAGACAAAGGAGGAAAAACCCAACACCCAACCCCAACCAACCAGTTTTCCCTTGCAACCGCTGCAACCGTGTCTGCCTGTCCCGCATCGGACTTGTCAGCCACAAACGAGCCTGCAGCTGACATGGACATTACCCTTCCATAAAATCTTCATCCGTGAAGCCAAGCCAAAGAAAAGATTGATTCATATGCATCCCTGGGCCCCATAGTGAAATTTAGATTATGTCTTCTGATGCAAATGCATCCCTTCTTGCATAAGCTGGTCTAAATCCTCCATTACATGCTCTTATTTATGCCTTCATGAGAATAGTCTATAAATCTGCATAAGGAGGGATATCTCCTATCTGGCCAACATGCTCAGCTGCCAAATGAAATGACTAAACTGTTCAAGGAAGATCCAAGACATGCTATAAGTGCGAGTTTAGCCCAGTGATGCTGATAATACTTCAATGAATCAATGAACAGAAAAAATCCTGCTTTTCCCATTTAGTCACTCCAGCAACGTGCATCATTCGAGATTTTCCTCCTTTTTCCCCTTTCTCTATGTTTATTTTTTAAATAGATATATAACTGACCATCATTTTCTGATGAAATGGCATCGATATGATACGTTAGTATTTTCTTTTTCCACGGAATCTGCCTGATGTGCTAAGAATTTCTCATTTTTTTTGTATCAAACTTCCAGTATCAATAGTATTTGATTGTTACTACTTACTCATTGCACCACAAAAGGGGAGCATTCAGCCTATCAGGCCTGATGCTAGTCAAGCAATCCCATCTAATTTTTCCATAGCCATTGAACATATTCTTGTGAACATGCTCCTTAACTCCCTTTTGGTTCTTTTTCTACTTGCTTGAATTGAGGGATAATTGACCCACAAGCACCTGATTTCAGATTTATTGCCAGAGTACTTACATGATATCATATACAAACCTGAGATTCTTTTACCTGCAGGCAAGTCAGAATTACTACTTATTGATAGAGCAAAAAAATGTAAACAAACTGACTGTGCAATACAGGGAAAAAAAATCAATAAAGTGCAAAAGTAAGATTCCTTAAATGAGTCCCTGATTGAGTTTGTGGTTGAGGAGCCTGATGATAGAGGGTAGCAGCTGTTCCTGATGGTGTGAGTCTTGTGACACCTATATCTATTTTCTGATGACAGCAGTGAGTAGAGAGCATGTGCTGGGCGATATGGATCCTTTATGATTGCTGCTGCTTTCAGATGGCAGCATTCCCTGTACAAGTTCTTGATAATAGCTAGGGTTTTGCCTGTGATATCCTGGGCTGTGTCCACTACTTTTTGCAGGGCTTTATGCTCAGGGGTATTGGTATTGCAGCTGGTCAGCAAACTTTACATCATACATCAGTAGAAATTTGTCAGGGTTTCTAATGCCACACCCAACTTCTGCAAACTCCTGAGGAAGTAGAGACACTGATGTGCTTTCTTCACAATGCCATTAGTGTGTTGGGTCTAAGAAAGATCTTCGGAGATAGTGACTCCCAAGAACTTAAATTTGCTCACCCTTTCCTCCTCTGGTCCCTCAATAATTACTGGATCGCACACCACTGGTTTTCCCTTCATGAAGTCAACAATTCGCTCATTGATTTTGGTGATATTCAGTGTGAGGTTGTTTTCGATGAACTGTTCAGGTAAGTTTTCAGTCTCTATCCTGTAAGCTGCCTTTTATATAATCCACTACTTTGGTGTCATCAGCGAATTTGTAGATGGTGTTATTGTCATACTGAGCCAAACAATTATAGGTTTATAGTGAGTGGAGCAGGAGGCTAAGAATGTAGCTCTGTGATGGTACAGTACTGATGGAGATTGTGGTGGAGATATTCATACCAGCTCTCACTGATTTGTAGTCAGAAGGTGAGAAAATCCAGGATCCAATTATACAGTGGGGTATTGAGTCCCAGGTCTTGGAGTTTACTGATCATTTGAGGAGATGATGGTGTTAAATGCCAAAGTGTAGACGATAAAGAGCATCTTTGCTGTCCACATGGTCCAGGGTTTTGTGTAGTGCCAGTGAGATAGTATCTGCCAGAGATATGTTGCTATGATAGGTGATTTGGAATGGTTTCATGTTGCTGCTCAGACTGGAGCTGATATACTTCAACATTGTTGATGTGAGTACCACTGGTTGATAACTCTTTGATATGTGAGAGGAAATCAGAGCCTCCAGTGGAAGCCTACATCACAAACTGTGTAAACTCCATACATTTAGCACCCATGGTCAGCACTGAAGACCGATCACTGAAGCTGTGAGCAGCAGAACCATCTGCTGCACCACTGTTCCACTCTCAGCTGTACCACCAAGCTGCCTAGCCAAAAATTATACCAACTGATTTTTTTTTAGCTAAATTAGATGCTTTGAGCTTTGTGAGTTTAGTTATTTTATTGCACAACCACTTCTCTTTCTTCCCTTGGTTGAAATAAAATTCTTTGCACTTACTCATTCAACCAGGCAAACATTATCCCTGAAAAAATGCTTAAACTCAAACTGATTCTTTTGCTCAGTCTCTCTCTGATGTCTGTCAACCTATTTTGTTTTCACAGCCATGTTAGAATCAGAGTCGTACAGCACAGAAATAGGCCCTTCAGCCCACCATCTATATGCTGATCTATGATAACTACCATTTAGCAGAATATTGTTGTTGACAGAGATCTTTTCAATTAAAGGAAGCTACCAGTGGAAGCATTTGATTTTACCCTTCAATGTGGATGAACATCAAAATTTGATTGTGAGATTTTTTTTCATTATTTAAGGCATTTGTGTAGCAGAATGGCAGGAAATGGTGATTAAATATAATGCTGAGTTTTAAGGAGAAAATGAGAAGACGCAGGGATTCATGACAACTAATAAAATAAATACTACATTGTGATTATAATATGTCCATGTGGTCCTGAAGTATACAAATGTGATGAAGAAACTCAACTTGGTGCACAGCATCCATAGGAAGTATAAGGTAACCAATGTTGTGGGCCTAAGTTTCTCATCAGGAACCATTCCTTTTGAAGGGCTCTGGCCCGAAATATTGATTACCTATTATTGTCTATGGATACCGTGTGACCTGCTGAGTTCCTCCAACACATTTGTGAATTGAACTTGACTTCAGCGTCTACAGATTTTGCTGTTTAACTCCATGTGGTCCAGAATGTACTTTGTTAGTCTCAGTCAATCATATAGTACAATACTGCAGAGTCAAAAGTGGCCACTTTAACTTTGGAGAGATTGGCAACTGATTGGCATCGATAGCTATTATACATTTCTTCAAAATTTTCTCCCAATTGAATTCAATGCTATTGGTATATCACTCTTAAGAACATTGAAAATTGTATCCAATATATGAGATCTGGTACTCTCTCACAAAACTCACAGAAGCATATGATTCCTTTGATTCTTTTAAAAAGGGTTAGACACGGGATGAAAGGCTTAAAGGGACAGGGAGGAAATGCATGCATTTTGGATTAAACATATCTTTTTCTTCAAAGAGCTAACTCAGGCATGTTTGGCTAAATAGCTCGTTTCTACAATGGAAGCTTGCCTGGCTCTTTCATTGAAGCACACTGCTGTGAGAGGCTGCAGACTCGGATCACTAAGATGTTAAGATGTGATGCATGTGGTTCACTGGAGAATGTGATCTCTTTGGCCGTCTTTGATCATAATAAACCTAGGAATGTTACCGGAGGTCATTATTGGCATCTGAAATACAATTGACAGCAAGCTGCCAACTTGATTCACACCACTGAAGGAAAGAATATTGGAAGAAGTATGAATCAATTCTGGATCTCTACAAATGATATTTGTCCAATATTAAAAAGGGAAACTAGCCCATGTCTGTCTGATTTAGATTTTAATCAATTTTGTTGTCTCAAATTTTATGAGCTTCTGAATCACCATCCCTTATGCATTCACGATTAAGATTTCTATTTTCAAAGGTATTGGGATCAACAATTGGCTCCCTGACCATCAACTGGATGAAGCTGGATAATTAGTTGTCTTTAAAGGGCAATTAAAAATTAGCCAATATTAAATCTCTCCAATACTGTTCCCTAGCCCCAATACAGGTTTTGAAGTTTATAAAAATTATAAGGTTATAATCACATCTCAAATCTTTCTCGTTCTCTCAAATCCCTCAGGCAATCCCTTCAATAATAGATATTCAATTAATTTTATCTTCATAACATTTTTGAAAATTTTCAGTTGCCTGTCCTAATCTTTTTTGTTGCAATGGGTTTCTTTCCCATCTGTGCCCCTTTACATTGCTGTTCCTCAGTGACCTATTCTTCATTTATTTCTGTATTATTTCACTTATTTGTTTTTTGGGAATTGGGTCTTATTAATAAGGGCAATATTCTCAGGTGAGCCACCTTCTTAACTGCTGCATTTCTTCTGGTGTATGTACTCCCACAGGGTTGTTAGAGAGTTCTAGGACTTGGGCATAGCAATGATGGAGGTCTTGGATATATTTCCAAGTCAGGTTGATGCATTACAAGTCTCCATGGCACTGAAGCCTTGTCATTTTGGCTAGTGGAGGTTGTGAATTGAAAGTGAAATTGGAGCAGCTAGGACTGCAGTGCAGTTGTATATGGCATGTTATTGCAGTCATTCTGCATGGGCGGTGAAGGGAATTAACACAGAGGATGGTGGATCAGATACTTGTCAAACAAGCTGATGTGTCTTGGATGGTATTGAGTTCTTTAAATATTGTTGAAACTCCATTCATCCAGGCAAGTGGAATCTGCTCCATTACACTTCTCACTTGTGCCTTCTAGATAATGGAAATGCTTGGGGTGTCATTCAGTGTAGGACCGCATATGTGATCTGCTGCTCCGATTGACCTTTTGGTCAATACTCACCTGAGAATGTTGATGGCAGGCGCTCAGGAATGGAAATGTGATAGAATGATGAGCAGGTGATTTTACGGATTTGGTCATTGCTTGGAACTTTTGTGCCCATGTTTAAATGTTGTCTTGCTGCAAATATAGAAACTCGTGACATTAAAAAATACTGGAGTGTCGTCAATCATTCTGACGTGTCTCAGAAAATCAGGCATGTTCCACACATCCCATAGAGTCGCTGCTTCTGAACTTGATGGGGACCTTTAAATAAAAATTTAAAGTAAGCATTGACTAAAGGAAGCATAAGTGATATTTCTATTGATATTGTGTAATGTGTAATTTGATTGTTCAAATTTATGGGAAATCTTTATGCTATTAATGAAAAGTTTTAAAATATCTATAAACATTTTGAGCAATTTGGAGATAAAGTGATATATTTCCAATATAAAATAGCACCTATTATGTAACACATTATTGTGACATACTGTATATAACATACAAAAGGTCAACTATAAGAGAAATATCCACTTATGATTTTCTGTGATACTTCAGCTGTATATACCTAACATAATATCCAATAAATGAGTCTTTTCTTTTAACTGATGCATTTTTCGCCCCATGTCCTACTAAAGTTTTGGGCAAGAATTCAGACAATATTCCATGGCCTCTATGCTCAATTTTCCTTCTACAATTTGGTTCCATTAAAGTTATTGGAACTGAATTTCAGAAGCAGAATTCAACACATATGTTTACTTCATCATGCACTCAATATACAGATGATGAACTCCTGCTCCTTAGTTTCTTGCCAGTATATACTTCCATCAACACTGTCACCCTTATCCAACTTTCTTAGCTCCTATTCAGTCTCTTTTTCCCTCTACCACTCAATGGGATCTTTGCCATTTATTCTGTATTTTGGATGCTTGTTCAACAGAGATAAATTCAATCTTGTTTTTGTTTTTACATAACAACAAGCTCTTTAAAGAGGTTATTTTGGAATGATCAGGGCAAACAAGTGGATTCAAAGATATTTTCCAATCTTCCCTGAAAAATTGCAACAGCTCCCCAAGTCTATGCCTGCACAAATCAGAGAAGGAGCATTCAAGATGGCATTAAGAAACTAGTCAACATATATGAATTGCGCGCAAACACAGTGAAAAGAATACACCACTCTACAAACTACTCACCCACCTTTTCCATCTGCAGTAGAGTTTGCAGTTACTACCTTGGCTTCTGAGTCCCCAGAACAGCAGTGGCACATGTCATCCTTAGTCCCAAAGATGAACAGCTTGACTGATCATTTGATTTAACTGTTCCATGCAAGGTTCTGGCATGAAATCTGCACCATCTGAATGGCTCTGAAACATGCTGAGGGATGCATTAGTCTGTTGCCAATAAACTGCAGAACCTGTTTAGTTGCAGAGAAAATACAACAGCACACCCAGCTTGTAAATCTCTGTAGCTTATGTCCATGCTAAAGATCCATGACATTTCCTAAAGATGAGGAGACAGTTCTCCCACTGCTCTAATGACAATATTAACAATATCACCAGACTAATGTGCATTCAGTTACTCTCCATCGGAGGGACTTTACTGTTCTCCTACTTGACCGTTAACTTTATGAAATGCTTTAAAAATATTATCAACACAATCTGGGCATACCTGCTTTTTCATAGCTGCCTTCCCTAATGAATGGGAGATTATTGGCACTGATATTCTGTTTGGGGACCTGTGTCTTTAATTATATGCTATGGCACTTTACAAAGATTTCAGTAAAATCAAGCAAATGGCTCACCATAAAGGACCATGTAAAGTGACCAAAACCCTTCTCCAAAACGATTTAAAGCAAATAGAAGATGTTTATATGATGCAAGCATCCGTATCCCTGAATCTGGGGTGCTATTGATCAGCTGGCAAAGCAATCAGCTGTTGCAAAGAAATTAATGTTGCAGGAAACAACTTTGTGTGCTACATTCTGACATCTTCCTGCAAAATGCTACCGCTTTCAAAGTTCTGCGCTGAAACCCATATCTGTATGGCCACTTATTTACGTAAGTCACCTGACTTAGAAAAATTCAACAGTGTCAACCTTGTACCTGACTCTGTCTGGCAGTCCCCAACTTTCATCTTTCCACAGTGACACTATTATTTTCTAGGAAACATGGTAATATTTCTATCAGTTTTATCAGCGTTCATTTTACCAGACATTTTTTCTTCTGATTATATGCAATTGATTGAAACAATTTTTCCAAATGACCCGTTTCTTCAATGGTTGAGTGCTTGATTTGCAGTTGGACTTGAATACTAAAATTTGCAGTCAATCAAAATCACATTGTATATCTCCATTTGACTCCTGAGCAGGGGGGGGAGGGCGGGGGGGGGGTGGGTGGGGGGTAGGAGAAATCTAGTTTTCGGTGGGTGGTGGTAGGAGGGAAGAACTGTTGGGAGAGTGGCAAAGATAGAATTGTGTGAATCCAAGAGAAGGAACTATATGGGGCAAGATATTTTTCCTTGAAGTTGAGAAAAATCTCCAATGGTATGATTGCTTTGAATGAGCTACATCCCTTTTGAGTTAACCATAGCTGGCTATTACTGTAGATTAAAATAATCTCTGCTGCAGAATGTGCTCTGCTATCCTGGCCTATAAATTAATAAGCTATAAGTTTCAACATACTCCTTTTTTTTTCTGGATCATTTATTAAATACCTATCAATGGGGCTTGGCTGCCAGATGGAGAGATAGGACATTGTTCCATCTCTCAGTTTTAATTCCATCCTCTCTGGACCTCATTCTTCTTCCTCTTGCTCCATCATTTTCTCTCAAAATTGCCCAAGAATTCTCAGCTTAAGAAAATAGTTCATTAGTGATCATTGAGAAAGAATTCTTTATTTTTGAGTTATGGGTCTTGCTTGTCAATGTGCACTGCTGAATTTAGAAAAAAAGCTGCTCTCACCACTCTCCACCACTCACTGAACTGCGCGCACTGTTGCTTAGCAACTCCCCAAAATAGCATCACCTACATTGAATGATTCAGACTGATTTTCAGAACTTGCCATCAGTGTGCAGAGATTGAAAGATAAATTCAATTTTTAGCAGACCAATATGCTGATGGAACAAATTGATGGAAGATTTCAGAATTCGACTTTGATGTTTTGAACTCAGCAAGCTTGGAGTTCAGAGACTTTCAGGTGAATTTTACATTGCTCCCACTGAAATTGCAAAGACTCCTGTTGCCCTGTGTAGTGATTCCTACACTGATTGCTTTTAACCAAGCACTGCATTGACCACCCTATAACTTGCTGAAATAAGAAGCCCTGCAGATACTGCAAGGTAGTAAAAACACAGAAATGCTAGAGAAACTCAGCCCATCTTGCAGCATCCATAGGAGGTAAAGATATATTACTGATGCTTCGGGCCTGATCCTTTCCTCAAAGTCAGAATAAAACCTGAAGAATGGGAGGGGGTGGAGTCCAGACCAAAAATTTGTTAATTGTGTACGCCTCCCATTCCCTTGCTGACGTGTCTCTCCATGGTCTTGTGCACTACCAGATTGAGACCATCCACAAAGTGGAGGAACAACACCTCATCTTCCACCTGGGCACCCTCCAACTGGGTGGCAATGACATGGACTTTTTCATTTTCTGTTCATCCTCCCTCCCCTTCTTCCCCGACTCTTTACCCCCACTCTCTCTCTCCTCTTTTTTCTCTATCTCTTTTCACAGAGCCAAAGTTAATTCTAACCTTTTCACATATTTTCCTCATATAATTGGAAAATTTAATAACAAATTAACAATTTTTGTGGTCTGGACCTTGAAGAAGGGCTCAGGCCTGAAATGTTGGCAATATATCTTTGCCTCCTATGGACACTGCGAGACCAATTGAGTGCCTTCAGAATTTCTGTGTTTTTATATGTTAATACTTGGTAAAGATCCTTAATGCATGAGAAGAAATAGCAGATGTCTCCCATATATTGCTCCAAAAAGGTTGGTTAAGTATGAAAAGAACATTCATGCGTATTTCCTTTCAGCGATGTATAAAATTTCCTTGTCTCAGTTTACCTCAGTCATACATAAACTATAATAAGACAAAATATAGAAGTTGTAGTACGCCTTAAGTAGACCTAAAAAGGAAAATATTTGGACTTCGTGGAAGTGTATACAGGTATTTCTCAATTTACAAATGTACTAACTGCAAACTTCTGCAATAATGCCTTTGAATTTTAAGATATGTTTTGATCTACTAATTTATATTTCACCAGAGTGAATAGCTTTTCTTTCTCCAACCAGAGAGAGCAGCGTGCCATAAACTTTTGCTTCATGAGACATTTTCTAGGAATTCATCCCATTTGAAAATAAAAAAAAATCAACCAGTTTCTACATGTGAAGGTGGGTATAAACACTGGCAAATATTTTAGGAAGTATTTAATGCTGAGAACAGAAGGTGTTATCAGTCTCTCGTTATGTGTTCGGTGTAAGGTTTCCAACACTGCAGAATTCAACATGAGGGATCTCAGGGGCCTTCTGAGGAGCATATCTTGCGGATTAAAACATTGAACCCAAAATGGAATTTACACTGTTATGATCTGAAAAATATATCCTATGCATTTGCTAATGGCCACTCTTTCCCTCCGAAAATAAATAAAAAACTGAAGCAAAAATATGTTGAATGTAGCATAATTGTATTGAGCAGACTGATTCCTAAGCTGACAGGAGATTGGTATATTTTCTTATGGGACATTGATACTTTGCATCATTTGGGAAGTGTGTGGGTTCTTAAAGAATCGCTACATGGTAGTTACAGTTCAGTGGCTCAAAGGTTGAGAGAGAACGTGTGAGAGTGGGACATAGCACTGGAGATCCATACATCAATGTGTTGTACAGGACTGATTAACTCCCATGAGGCATAGGTTTATTGAAGAACTAGTTAGCCAAAAGTGATTGAGGTGAAAGATGAAAGTCCCCAGATGCTGTGATTGTAGTAAAAACACAGAAATGCAGGAGGAACTCAGCTGGTCTCATAGCGTCCATAGGAGGTAAAATTATATTACATACAGTTTTTAATAGCCTGGAAAAAGGGAAGCAGGGGAGACAAAGGTATTAATGGGATATGATGAGGACAGGAGAGAGGAAAAATGAGAATTGATTGGGGAGGGGGGTTGTATTTGGTTCTGTGAATGGAGAGAGAAAAGGAAACAAAGGGAAAAATGGAGGGGGAGAGGTTTAACAGAAATTAGAGAAGTTGATGTTAATGCAATCGAAAGTGCCCAGATTGAAGATGAGGTGATGTTCCTCCAATTTGTGGATGGTTTCAGTCTGGGAGTGCATGGAGACCAAGGACAGACATTTCAGCAAAGTAATGGGGTAGAGAATTGAAATGGGTGGCCATTAGGAAATCAATGTGATTGAAGAAGACAGAGCCAAGATGCTTAATGAAGTGATCTCCCAGTCTCTTTCCAGTCTCTCTGATATAGATGAGACCACAATGGGAGCATCGGATGCAGTAGATGACCCCTGCAGATTAACAAGTGGTGTTGCTTCACTTGGAAGGACTGTTTGGAGTCCTGAATGGTATTGAGGGAAGAGGTGTTGATGCAATTGGTACATCTCCTGCAGTCACAGATGTAGGTGCCAAGGGTGGATTGGTAGGAAGGGAAGAGTGGACAAGGGTGTCATGGTTGGGGCAGTCCCTGTGGAAAGCAGACAGGGGAGGAGAGGGAAATAAGTATGTGGTTGTGGAATCACATAGGAAATGGCAGAGGATAATATTGTTAGATGCTGAGGCTGGTGGTGTGGTAGATGAAGACAAGGTGAATCCTGTTCTTGTTGTGCTTGGAGGTGGAGGGGGCCAGGGCAAGTGTGCGGGTAATGGAAGATATGAGGGTGAGGGCCAAGTTGATGGTGAGAGAGGGGAAGACACAATATTTGAAGAAGGAGGACATGGATTTGGCATGGAAGGCCTCATCCTTGGGCAAATGCAATGAAGACAAAGGAATTGAGGGAAAAAAAAAGAATAATTGCAGGGGATTGGTATGAAGAGGTGTAGTTGAGGTAGCTGTGGGAGTTGGTGGTTTTATAGATGTCTGCTGAGAGTTTGTCTCCTCAGATGAAAACAGAGATTGAGAAAAGGGAGAGTTTGCTTGAGATGGACCAAGTGAGTTTGAGGTTGGGGTGGAAGATGGCAGAAAAGTGGGTGCATGAGGCAGCACCAAAGTAGTAATGGATGTAGGGAGGAAGAGTTGAGGAGCCTTGCCTATGTAGGCTCATAGCATGGATTGTACCACGTAGCCAACAAAATGGCAGGCATAGCTGGGGCACATGCAGGAATCTATGGCTACCCCCTTGATCTGGAGAAAGTGGGATGAATCAAAGGAGATGTTATTGAGGGTGAGAACAAATTCTGCTAGCCAACAGTTAATAGTGGAGGGAGACAGGTTGGGTCTTTTGTTGAGAAAGAAACAAAGGCCTTTGGTAAGGGGGATAGAAGTGTGTAGTGATGGGATGTCCATGGTAAAAATGAGGTGGTTGAGTTCAGGGAACTGGAAGTTGTTGAAATGCTGGATGGTGTGTGAAATTTTGTAGATGTGGGTGGGGAGGGACTGAACCAGGAGTGACAAATTAGAGTCAAGTTAAGCAGAGGGGGCAGGAGAACATGGGAATGATGAGTCTGTGGGGATAATTGAGTTTGTGAATCTTGGGTGCAAGGTAGAAATGGGCTATGTGGGGTTGGGAAACAATACAATCGGAGTCCATGTGAGGGAGATGACCAGAAATGGTAAGTTCCGCGATGATGCGTAATAGAGTGGTTTGGTGAGTTTGGATGGGTCCTGTTGGAGGGATATGTAAGAGGTCTAAGAGTTGTCATCTGGCTTTGGCCAGATAGAAGTCAGTGCTCTAGATGACACCAGCATCACCCTTGTCTGCGAGTTTTATGGTGGGGTTGGGATTAGTGTGGAAAGAGTGGAGTGTCAGGCATTCTGAGGGGGTGAAATAGGAATGAATAAGTGGAGTGGTGAAGTCAAGGTGCATGAGTATCCATGGCATTTGGAAATATAATGGTTAAGATCATGCATAAGGCCGGAACAAGATGTACAGGAGGAGGAAGAAGGCTTAAAGCTGTAGAAGGGGTCTGTACTGGAGGATGGAAAATCCTGGATGTTGAAGTGGACATGGGGGCAGAGCTGTCAGAAGAAGAGTTCAGCATCATAGTGTGTGGAATTCATTGAGGTGTAAGCAAAGAGGGACAAAGGAGAGGCCTTAACTGAGGACAGAGTGTTCTGTCTCCGAGAGGGGAAGGTGAAGACCAGGCAGGGGTTGGGGGGAGGGGAATGTCAAAGGGGTAGATCAGTGTAGGGAGTTGGGGAGGGGAGATAGGTTAAGGGGGCAAGAAAGTGAGTTCATGACAGAGGCTCAGTTTTGTTGGCTGCTGGGGCCAGGTTGAGAATTTGCATCAGAGGCTTAGTTCTGTAGTCGCCGAGATCAGGGTGACACTTCATGCCTGATGCTTGGTCCTATAAGGTGCCATGGCGAGAGTTTGTGACAGATCTCCATCCACTAGGCTACTGGGTTCCAGCTGGAGACTTGCATTAGAGGCTTGGTGCTCTAGGCCACCGGAGCCAGGGTAGGAATTCACAATGGCGACTCTGTCCTGTAGGCCCCTGAGGTTGAAATGGGACCCACAGCAGAGGCTCGGACCTGCAGGTCACCAGGACAGAGGTGGTAATTCGCAATGGAGGCTCAGTCCTATAGTCCGCAGGGGCTGAGATGTAAACCTGCATCTGAAGCTCGGTCCTGTGGGTTGTCAGGTTCAGTGCAGGAGTTTACGTTAGTGGATCAGACCTATAGGTCACCTGGATAAAGTGGGAGATCACAACAAATGTTTGGTCCTGTATGACAGGGTGGAGACCCACGTGGGAGATCTCAGAGGCAGATGTCTCCAGCTAGGCAAGCTTCTGATCCTTGATGGACACGTAAGCCTGGTGGTTGAATGTGTGGATCGGGTAAAGGATGAAGTGTTGGAGAGGTCTGTGGCAGGTCGTGAAATACGGAGCTGTAAGCGCGAGAGCAAGGGTCCGCTGGTATCTGCGCATCTAGGTAATGGTGGTCCATAGGATATGATGAAAGAAGTAAAAAGAGCAGGAGTCAATGCAGCACAGGTATCTGAGATCCTGGTGGGGCCCAAACTAGGAGGCCTGGAATCAAACCTGGAATCCACAGGTCACCAGATGGCAGTGGAGACAAGTAGCCAGGAAGAACATGTGGCTGTGGAAGCGAGTCAGTGTGTGTGTACATGGTTACATGGTTGAAGAGCTTAAGAGCAGCAGGGAGTGGAGATGGGGTGCATGAGAGAGAATCTTCCAGAATTCCTTTTGAAAAGAGGAGGTGAATTTCAAGGTAGGTATCCCTCAAAGAGTTTTTGCAGTGGAGAAACTGAATGGAGTGAAACACAAAAGTCTGCAAACAGAATGAATGTAGTAAAAGCACAGAGGAACTCAATAGGTTTTGCATTGTCCATAGGAAGTAAAGATGCATTACCGACATTTTGGACCTGAGCCCTTCAAGGAATGAGTGAAAAACATATAGAAGTCTCTTTTAAGAGTCTGGGGAAAAAAAAATGAAGAATGGGAGACAAAGGAGTACAGACCAATGGACAAAACGTGTATATTGAATATGATCAGTGGACAGGAGAGAGGAAAGGTGGGTGAGTTATTATGCGTGTAGAATAAAGAACTACATTTCCCAGTGGCAATACGTGCAGTTGGCGCGGGAACAAAAAGTAGATTTCGACAGAAGTCGAGCGCATTGTTGGCTTAAGCATGTCAAAAAATAATATTTAATTGCTAAAACTACTCAAGGTTGTTCTTCTTCAAAGAACAAACATAATGTGGTGTCAGAAGTGTGTGAGTAAGTAAGTAAAGACACTAATTCCCATCATGGATAAGTTAAGTCCTCCCACACTGATGCAGTTTACTGTCAATCTAACCAATAATTGGAAATGCCTCAAACAGCGATTCAACATTTATTTAGAGACTTGATGAGTGGGAGAGACTGATGAAAAACGGAAAATGTCGATATTTCTACACGTGATGGTTGAAGATGCCTTAGATATCTATAACAGTTTTCAAATTGATGAGACAGTTTTCAAGTTGGACACTCTGATGACAAAATTTAAGGAATATTTTGTTCCAAGTCATGTTTGAGAGATTCAAGTTTTTCTTCTGGGACCAGAAACAAGGTACGAGCTGTCTTGGGTAAACTTGTACCTCTCACTTTGTTCGTTTTAGATTGGTCACAGTGTTTGAGCTACCGAAAGAAAATAGACAGACACACCGAGAGCAGTTCAGATTGTACAAATGTTTATTACAAATTCAAAAGCTGATTTCAAACTATAATATGCAAGTCCTTCCCAACTATATTTATCAACGCCTGGACTGGTCCCAACTGCCGAAGCGAGGCAACGACTGCACACTTGTAGTAGGTTGTCAGGGCGCCGGTAGCAGCTTCTCCACCTCCCCCGACTGGGACGTTGGCTGGACTCAGAAGTTCTTCTTCTTGCTGAGAGATGTTGCCACCTCTCGGAGAGTCTCAAACTTCAGCAGCGGGACCATGGCTTATATTACCCAAAAACTGCTTACCCAAGCACCTATTTCCAGCACAGTAAGAAAGATAAGCGAGCAAGCTAGCATGCTAGGCTTCTATCGAATAATGTAATTTTCAGCTTATCACTTTGAACACAATGGTTTATTTTGCATCAAGGCTAGGCCTCTGACAGTCTGTGACCAAAACAAGCAGGAAGATTAAATGTTCTTGGTACACAGATGTCCTTTCTTCAGATAATCTCTGGCCCCTTGGTGGAATTTAGCTTATGTCTGCTGATTCTAAAAACAAGCAGATTCTCAGCCTTGCAGAAGCAAAGGCTGCAAAAGTAAAAAACACGGTTTAAATCTTCCATTACACGAGCTCTGACCAATACTTAGCTGAACTTCTCTGAGTAAGTTCTGTGAATTTGGAAATTTGAAAAACTCACTCATTAGAGACAAAATAGTTTGCGGAATCCAAAATAATGGTCTTAGAGAAAGACTGTTGTGTGAAAAAGAATTGAAAGTGGATAAGGCTGTGAATATGTATAGGGCGTCAGAGACCACTCGAGCACAAACTAAGGAGCTACACAGGATAGACGCAACAGTGCATGTAGTGAAAACAGAGAAGCAGAGCACCAGGAGTTCCCCAAAGCGAAGCAAATGCAGCAGGTGCAGAGGTAGACATAGTCCAAAGATGTGTCCTGCCAATGGAAAGTCCTGCAATAAGCATGGGAAGAAAAATCAATTTGCAAAGTGCTGCAAAGCAGGGGCTACCAAGAGAAAGATGCACACAGTGCACAAAGAACTGGAGGAGACTACTGCTGGTGGTAAAATGGAATGGATCATTTCAGTGATTGTGAATGAGACAGTAATTTCATTTAAGCTTGACATCGGAGCTCAGGTGAATCTGTTATGTATGGATGATTACAAGACTCTCACCTTAAAAACCAAGATTTATCTAGTGAAATTAAAAGGCTACACTTGAGAGAACGTTCCAGTAAAATGGGGCAGTATGGTGATCTTCAAACACAAAGGGCGGCATCTAAAATTACAGCTACTGATTGTAGAGAGTACAGCCAATATTAGATCTGAGTACTTGTGAAGAGCTCAACCTGGTGAAAAGAGTTTTTATAGTGGCTTCACAGACCGAAGATGAGCACACAACACTTATGGAAGAGTACACATATGTCTTTGAGGGGTTTGGATGTTTACCTGGTGTCCAAGATCCACATAGATGAGATGGTGGTTCCTCTTGTCCATGCATTCGAGAAAGTTCCATTTCCACTTGGAGACAAATTTAATCAAGAACTAGCACACATACAATGGATGAAAGTCCTACAGAAAATTGAAGAACCTACAGATTGGGTCAGCTCACAGGTCATTGTGCAAAAGGAAAATAGAACATTACTATATGTCTGGACCCAAGAAATCTCAACAAAGCCATCAAGAGAGATAATTTTAAATCGCCAACACGGGTGGAAATCATGTCTTGGTTTGCAGGTGCCAAGTGGTTTAGCAAGCTTGGCGTTTCATCGGGGTATTGGCAGATGAAGCTTGATGAGGTAAGTTTGAGACTAGGTACTTTCAATACTCCACAAGGAAGATGCTGCTTTCTTCGCCTATCATATGGGATCTTGTCTGCACTGGAAGTCTCCTATAAACCATCCATATGATCTTTGAAAGTATATCTAGATTTGAGACCACGATTGATCATCATTATATGGGGGTCCACCAAGAATGAACATGATACGCGGCTAAGGCAGGAGCTTGAATTGACATGGAATGTCAATTTGAAATTAAATAAAGAGTAATGTGAGTTTGGCGTAAAGATACTGACCTTCATAAGATATGTTATATCTGAACAGGGAGTGAAACCTGATCCAAGAAAGTCATTAGTGATTGGGAATTTTGTGAGACCCCAAAACAAAGAGAAGGTGAGACATTTCTTGGAGATGGTGACTTACCTGGCTAAGTTCATCCCCTGTCTGTTGACTGTGTCAGCACCACTTGGGTCACTCCTTGAGCAGAAAAATGAGTGAATACGGTTGCATGAGCAAGAAAAGTACTTCCAAGCTCTCAAAAAATGTCCTAATAGAAGAGCCTATACTAAAATTTTATGATCTGGATAGGCACACCAGGATCGTGGCTGATGCATCCCGACATGGCCTTAGAGCAGTACTACTGCAGCAACATGAGGACACATGGCAAACTGTGGCCTATGCATCAAGGCTTTTAACAAGTGCAGAAGCCAACTATGTACAGATAGAAAAAGAGCTTCTTGCCAGCATATATGCATGCGAAAGAATCCATTCATTCATTTATGGACAAACTTTTGAAATGGAGACACTGGTCTCAATTATGTCCAAACCACCTACTGACTGTTCCATGAGAGTACAGTGCATGTCAATAAGGCTGCAGAAATATGATGTGAAAATTATCTATGCTGCACGAAGCTACATGTTTGCAGCTGATGCACTATTTTGAGCTGTTCACAAAAAAGAAAAGAGCGACCAAGCGGCTAATGTGAAGATACAGGCCTATGTTGACATGATTATCACCTCATTTCCAGTATCTTGGGATAGAACAGAGCAAATCAGGAAAGCTCAAAGAAACAAAACAGAAAGTTTGCCCAGCACCTACAAATGACTGTCCAATGGGTATTCGGGATTATTGGGCATGCAAAGATGAACTGTCAATTGTGAAAGGTATATACTCTTCAAAGGGAACATGTTTGTGATTCCAGTGTTGTTACACAAGGAAATGCTCCAGAAGATACACAAAAGACATCTTGGTGAGGAAAAATACAAACGTAAAGCTCAAGAGGTGATGTACTGTTGAAGAATGAACCAAGACTTAAGCTAGACCATTAGTTCATTTGAAATATGCCTTACCTATAGACCAAAGCAGCAAACAGAACCGCTTACACCACACCCTGTACCAGATAGGGCATACTTCAAAGTTGGAGTAAATTTGTTTGACTGTAACAGGAAGAGTCATATAGTAGTAACAGACTATTTTCCCAATTACCCAGAGGTAGAAACACTGCAGTCAACATCAGCAAAGGAGTTGTTGCTTTCGTGAAAAATGTGTTTGTGAGGTATGGAGTTCCTTGTAAAGTAGAATCAGACAATGGTCCACAATATTTGAGCAATGAATTTGAGTCCTTTGCCAATAATTGGTGGTTTCGACATATAACTTCAAGCCCACATCACCCAAAGTCAAATGGCCCAGCAGAGAGTTCTGTGAAGGTGGTGAAGAGCCTCATGAAGAAAGTGCATGATAAACAGGAGGATTTCCACAGAAATTTAATTATTCACAGAAGTGCACCACTATAGAATGGCCTTTCTTCTGCCCAAATGCTGATGGGTGGACGTGTACGCACCACCTTCCAATGCGTGAAAATCTGTTGACACCTGAAGGAGCACAAGATGAAACAGGCTAAAATGGAAGGGAAATTAAAACAGAAACTGTATCATGATAAATCTGCGAAAAGCCTCCCAGACCTGAAGCCTGGAGTTCCAGTGCGAATCCGAGATCACAATTCTGGCACATGGTCCATGCAAGGATATGTCCAAGAGGAAATAGATCCACATTCCTACCAGATCCAGATAGAGGGTGGTACGATCACAAGCTCCAAACCATTGTCGTGACCCATCACATCTCAGTACACAAAAGGGAACAGCACATGTAGAAAAGGAACATGTTGTTCAAAGTTCACAGAAAGACACAAATACTAACACAGCAAAGTCAATCAATACACTGGTGGAAACACATACCAGATCAAAAAGGACTGTTAAACTACCTAAGAGACAGATAGGAAAGCTGTTGAGTGGAAAGAGACTGGCTATGGAATGTAGACATAGCATTGATTTTGTAGGTTTTTTCTTTTTTTAAAAAAAGAGGAAAAATGTGTTATTATGCATGTATAATAAAGAACTACATTTCCCATTTGGTGTGGGAACAAAAATTAGATCACGACAGACATTGAGCGCATTGTTGGTTCAAGCAGCTTGAAAAATAAAGTTGTTTAAGCATTAAGATAGTGCAAGGTTGTTCTTGTTCAGGAACAAACAGAACAGTTGAGGTTGTTTTTAGTTTTGTGAAAGGAGACAGAGGGAAAAGGGAAGGGTTAGAGATAGAGAGAGAACTAGAGGAAAGGAGACATATAACCATATAACAGTTTATGGCATGGAAACAGACCATCTCGGCCCTTCAAGTCCACGCAGGTTCAAACAACTCCACTAGATCCCCACCTGTCTATTCTCCGCACATAACCCTCCAACCCTCTCTTATCCATGTATATATCCAGCCTCCTCTTAAATGAAAGAATTGACTCTGCATCAACTATTTCCTCCAGAAGATGATTCCATTCAGCCACCACTCTCTGAGTGAAGAAGCAACCTCGAATGTTTCTCCTAAAAATTTTGCCCCCTTACCCTCAACTTGTGTCCTCTTGTTTCAACCTCCCCTGCTCTCAAGGGGAAGAGTCTATTTGCATCTAGTCTATCTATTCCCTTCATAATTTTAAACACCTCTATCAAATCCCCTCTCAACTTTCTACGTTCCAGTGAATAAAGTCCTAACCTCTTCAATTTTTCTCTGTACTCTAGGTATTTTAAGCCAGGCAACATCCTGGTAAATCTTCTCTGCACCCTCTCCACCTTATCTATATCCTTCCTATAATTTGGAGACCAGAACTGAACACAATACTCTAAACTTGGCCTCACCAATGCCTTAAACAGTCGCAGCATCACTTCCCAGCTCCTATACTCTATGCTATGATTTATGAAGGCTAACATACCAAATGCCTTTTAACCACCCTGTCAACGTGGGAATCCACCTTCAAGGAATGATGCACCATAACTCCAAGATCTCTTTGTTCTTGTGCATTCCCCAGTGTCCTCCCCTTTACTACATATTTTCTATTTTGATTATTTTTTCTGAAATGAAGCACCTCACCCTTCTCTACATTAAATTCCATCTGCCATCTTTCAGCCCAATTTTCCAGACAAACCAAATCCCTCTATAATCCCTGAAAATCTTCCTTGCTATCCACCACTCCCCCTATTTTCTTATCATCTGCGTATTTACTTACCCAGTTAACCACCCCATCATCCAAATCATTAATATAAATTATGAACAACAGGGGACCTAGCACCGATCCTTGAGGCACTCCGCTTGTCACAGGCTTCCATCCTGACAGACAGTTGTCCACCATGACCCTCTGCTGTTTCCCCTCCAGCCACCTCTGAACCCATCTTACTATTTCTCTATTAATCCCTAGTTACTGAACCTTCTTTACTAACCTTTCATGTGGAACCTTATCAAAAGCTTTGCTGAAATCCAGATAGACTACATCAACTGCCATACCTTCATCTACCTTTCTTGTCACTTCTTTGAAAAACTCAACAAGGTTCATCAAACATGATTTCCCCTTCACAAACCCATGCTGGGTGCTACTGATCAATCCCTGCTTATCTAGATATTTATACATACCATCTCTAAGAATACCCTCCATAACTTTCCCTACTACCGAAGTCAAACTTACAGGCCTATAATTACTTGGCCAACACCTCGTGCCTTTTTTAAACAACAGAACTACATTAGCAACCCTCCAATCCTGTGGCACCACACCCTCCTCCAGTGATCATTGAAAAATCACTGACAGTGCCTCCACTATTTGCTCCCTGATCTCCCTTAACGTCCTGGGGAAAATCCCATCAGGACAAGGAGACTTATCCACTTTTACTGACCCAGGCAGCTCCAAAACCCTCTCTTTACTAATCCCTATCTTTTCCATAACTTAGCCATTTGCCTCACTTATCTCACATAGTCCAATGTCCTTTTCCTTCATGAACACAGATGAGAAAAAAATTGTTTAATATTTCTCCCATCTGATACGGTTCCTCGCACAGTTCACCCCTCCCATTTTCCAGCAGTCCTATTCTATCCTTAACCCTCCTTTTACTATTCACATATCTGTAAAAACCCTTAGAATTCACTTTTACCTTATGAGCTATTGACACCTCATATCTTTTTGCCTTTCTAATTTCCTTCTTAAGGTTTTTTCTGCAATCTATGTAATAATCATATATCTTATCCATTTTTTGCTTCTTAAATTTAGTAAAGATGAGGTGCGGGGATCCAACGGAAACGGGAGAATTCTATGTTAATGCCATCCGAGCTGGAGATGGATAATAAATATTTATTATTTTATGTATACTTCAGTGAATTGAAATGCCACTTTTAGATTGGACATGTATAAATTTTATTTGGCACTTTATCAAAAATGTTGTAAATAGCTTATTTTACTCTCTGTTTCAAAGGTTGTTTATGCACATATTTGAAGCCCAGCAAGGTCTCCAATTGCATACAAAAATAAATAGTTCCAATGGGATTGAAGTCGGGCCCAGTTGTCAGGATTCATGCCTAATTTCCATGTAAACCTTACACTTCTGTCTTCTTGTTTCAAAGGCCAACTTTAATCAGTATTAGTTGAGAAATAATAGTTTGCCTCCTGTTATTTATCTATCAGGAATTTATTCTTGCATGCAGTTTCACTGAGGGTTACTCCTTTCAACTGATTATAATCATCCTGTATTCAGACATCAGACAGAATTCGTTGTCATCCATGATCCTTCTTCACTTTTGTCAATTACAAGTTAATGAAGACAAATAGCAATTTCTTACCTAATGAAACAGAAATTTAACAATTTAGTTAATCCGGAGCTGGGTCACAGTAAAATGACTAATTCTGCACGTGATAGAACACTGCTAAATCCAGCACCCTCAGGAATTTAGGTCTTTCCAGATTATATTGCTCCTATTGTTATCCCAATACATTTTTGAATGTTTTTTGCAAAGATATTATTCAGTTCTATAAGAAAATTTGTGCAAAAGCATTTAACGGGAGCATAGGAAACAGGGATTCAGTGAGTTTAAAGGGTGCACAGGAAACAGGTCTATGGTGAATTTAAAGGGAGTTTGGGAAATGGAACCCTGTGTATTTATAATAAGCTACATAACAGGGCTTGGGTGAGTTTATAAGGATGGGAATAAGTGAATTTATAAGGTGCCTGGTAACAGGGCCTTGTGAATGTATAGGAACCACCACAAATAGTTTCCCATGAGTTTATAAGGTGTAGGGAACGGGCCCTGGTAAGCTTCAAAGTAAAAGGGGAACAGGTCACTGGTACATGCCAAAGGAATATGGGAAAAGGGCCTTGATGAGTTTAATAGAAGCACGAGTATGGGTCCAGGGTGAGTTTATAAGGAGCTTAACAGGAGTGTGGATACTGAACCAGGTGAGCAAGGTCCTTGATTATCAGTTTTACTTCATGATTTCCCAGATATTGTTTTTCAAAACTATGTCAAAGTACAGATCAGTCTAACAAGAAAAAGCTCAACTTCTGACAGAGTCACAGTCACAAGACATTGACTGCTTTTCTTTCCACAGATGATGTCAGACTTGCTAAGTTATGCTGGAATTTTCTGCTCTTGATTACCATTTCATTACAACTCTCTAGTCACAAAACAGCTGACAAATATATCTCAAGTGACGTCACTGACAAGGTGCCGAAACAAAGAAGTAAATCTGTGCATGGCCAGCCCTCACAAGCATCAAATAAACCCATAATTGATAGATTGCTTGCTCCTTTTCCAAAATAGTGCAGTTTGAAGTTTTAAGAGAGGATCTGATTCAAGAAAATGGGTACTTAACCATGAATGAAAGTCTCCATTAATAGTGCACTAGGGATTAATAGAGAAATAGTGACTACAGCTTTACCTTTTTGGTCTTATGTTTAATTTAGGTTTATTTGTCACATTGTCCCTGGTTTAATAAAAAGGGATTTTCTAAAAGCAGTCTCAAGGTCAACTGCAACATACATAGAACTGTGTAATGTAGTCAAGTTTTTTGTTGTCTGATTGCACAAGTTCTTTCTTCTTTGGCTTGGCTTCGCGGACGAAGATTTATGGAGGGGTAAATGTCCACATCAGCTGCAGGCTCGTTTGTGGCTGACAAGTCCGATGCGGGACAGGCAGACACGGTTGCAGCGGTTGCAGGGGAAAATTTGTTGGTTGGGGTTGGGTGTTGGGTTTTTTCTCCTTTGTCTTTTGTCAGTGAGGTGGGCTCTGCGGTCTTCTTCAAAGGAGGTTGCTGCCCGCCGAACTGTGAGGCGCCAAGATGCATGGTTTGAGGCGATATCAGCATGATATGATGAAACAACATTCTCTGATCCTTGGTGCAAAACATGCAGAATCACAATCAGACGTAAGGCACATACAGACAAACAATACATATATGCAGGGCAAGTACTCCTTTTCACTAGTGATTTTCAAACTTTTTCTTTCTACTCACATATCTCTTTAAGTAATCCTTATGCCGTAGGTGCTCTGTGATGAGCAGGAATTACTTAAATTGGAATGTGAGTGGGAAGAAAAAGTTTGAAGACCACTGCTCTCTACAAATAAATAAATATTGTTTAGTAAATGTTGGAGTCTCAGACGGTTAGTTTGAGCAAGAGCACAATTACAGAAGATAGAGTTGAAATGAAAAAGAAAATTGATTCGTACAAAGCAGCTGCATCATGTGAGCACTGTTGTGGGGCTCGTTGAAGGCAATAGTTTTCAAACTGGCCCCTAAACTCACATTCCAACTTAAGTAATCCCTATGCCATAAGTGCTTCATGATTAGTAAGGGATTGCTTAAGCAGGTATGTTAATGGGGGAAAAAAAAAATCGTTGCTCTAGACCAAATTGTTACTGAAATACTTTGCTTGAGAAAAATCGTCATTGGCCCATTTCCTTTGGAGTTATGAAACAGTGCACATAACGAGTCAATTAGGTACAATTAAAACAGTGGTTTTCAAACGTTTTCTTTTCACTCACATACCACCTTAAGAAATCCCTTACCAATTGTGAACTACTTAAAGTGGAATATGAGTTTAGGGGGGCAGTTTGAAAACCACTGGTTTAATGGCCTAATAGCTGTGGGGATGTCTTTAAGTCTGAAGATGTGCATTCTCATGCTTTTGAGCATTCTCATTCATGGGAGAGAGGAAAATGCAATGTGTCTGGGTATGATGGGCCTTTCATTATGCTGACTGCCTTTCCTAGAAAGCATGAGATGTAGATGGATCCAGTGGAGGATGGGGGAAGTTTGGGTTATATTTAGAGGTGCATTCACTATCTTCTGTGGCTTCCTCTTATTTTGAGCAGAGCAGCTTTCATACCACAGGTGACAAATCCAGAACCTATGCTTTTGATGCTACATATAAAGAAGTTGATGAGAGATATGGAGGTCATCCCTGGCTTCCTTAGTTTAAGAAAGTAGAGACACTGGAATACATTCTTGACCATTACGTCAGTGTGGTTGGTCCAGGTCAGGTCATTGAAAATGTTTATCTCTAATAATGTGAACTTGTCCAATTTCTCCACTTCAGTGCTATTGTGTAGGGGTGTGGCTTCTACTCCCTCTCCTGACATCAATGATTATCTCCTTCATCTTATTGATATTGAGAGGAAGGTTGAAATTTTTGCACCATTCCCAAGACTATCAGTCTCCTTTCTTTATTTTGTTTCATTATTATTTGCTACCCAGCCTACAACTGTGGTGTTGTCAACAAATTTTGAAGTTTGATTTGGAATGGTATTGGGCTGCACAGTAATAGGCATAGAGGAAGGATAGTAGAGGACTGAGTACACATCCTTGAGTAGTGCTGGTGTTGAGTGTGATAATGGAGGAGTTGTTACCAATCTTCATGTTTAAACCACAATTTACTCCCAGCACCAGCACAGTTAATGACATGATGCATGAGGAATATTTGCTATTTGGTCAATGACATTTTGTTCCTGGCCTTGGATGTTACATTGTTATTTATGACTTTGTTCCAGGCCCATTCAATTTAACTAACTTAAGTCCAAAGACGTTGCTCACAGATAGAATGAACTGTATTATGTAAACACATATACTCAGATGATGGAAGGTTTACAATTTTGGCGAATTTCAACAGAACAAAGAAATGTAAAATTTGTATGGAGAAGTGACATAAGCAATTGAATTTGTGTCACTCCTATTTTTATGTGTAAACTGTGAGGTCAAACATGCACAGTAAAATAAATAGTTATGGAATGTGAATGAGAAACAATAATGAAAGTGGTGAATTCCAGAACCAATTAAAATGTTGCATTTGCAGGGATGCAGTCCCTTATTCAGACTGAATTTTGACTTGTAACCTGCTTTGTGACATGGCAAATTTTAAAGGGCAAGGTTAACTTTCATGAAGTGTGTTTAGCAGCTTTTCAAAAATTCTCGTCTGTGGAGCAATGCTGATAAAGAATTGTGCCAAAGACGAATAACTCTCACAACAGTTACATGAGGCATTAGTTGTTTCAACAGAATACTACAGTTCAAGAGGTGGTTCCTTCTCAAAAATATTGATGTTTAGGTGATGGATGATGAGAGAGAATTAAAAATGTTAATTTATTTAACCGTGAAATTCAATTAAAATGGTCAGATGCTCAGTATTTTTTTATTTCTCTGCAGGACCACACCTTTAACGTGGTTGTTAGTGCATCACACTTGCAGGGTCAGCGACCTGGGTTTGAATTCAACATTGTCTCCAAGCAGTTTACACGTTCTCCTCATGAACTGCTCTGGTTTTATCCTACCCTCCATAAATGTACGGGGATTATAGATTCTGTTGTAAATGAGGCTGTGGATTAAAATCTCTGATGTTTCTATGGTTTGAGAAACCATGGGCAGTCCTCTCAGCTAATTGTGCACCCAAAACTTGGATTTAGTTACAATCAGTCACAGAGGAGCAGTTCCCCAATTATAATTCTAGTGGAAGGTTCTGAAAGATTTGTTGTAGCACCATTTGTTAACAAGAGATGGCAGCTGTATACTCTGACTTCCATCAACAGTGTTGGCTGCATTGCAGTTTTGGCACAATCGGAGTGAACCTTGCACAAGTGATAGGAATGAGGTTTCATGTGTTTATTTCTTGTAGTGTATTGCTGTGCTGCAGGCAAAACGTGGAAATATGAAAGTGCCAAACTAAAATGATTTTCTCTCTTGCTTTGGTGACATCGCTCAAGTATGAAGCCATCATCTCTCTTCTAGTGTTCTAAAAAAAGGATTTTTGACCTAAAATGTTGACTCTGCTATTAACAATTTCAGGAACAAGAAGTATGAGGAATTAAGGGTTTAAAGAGAGTAGCCTGGACTATTACCTCGGTTCAGAATTGAAAAATAATTGGCACTATGGGTTAAAGACTACTCCTATATGAGGAGATGATGTCTTTCAACCAGGATTAAACTGAAGTCCTGCTTGACCTATTGACAATGGCATATAAACTCCCATGGGACTATTTGAAAATTGACCACTTCAAAGATGTGCAGAGTAGATTTCCAGCCTTCTGTTTTTTTTAAAAAAAACAAGGAAATATAAAGCAAATATGTTGGAATATAATGACCATAGCTTATCCCTTGTCGAAGTCCAATCTTGTAGATCTTATTGTATTTCAATACTTGTTTTCTTGGCAATGTGTTTTTATCTGGTAAATGACGTTGTCCAAGATACCATAATACTTCACAAAGTCATAAATGGCAGTGATGGACTTTAACGTCAAGGCCCACAAATGCAAGTGTAGCAAACTCTGTAAAGCAAAAAGAAAGCTCAGTTTTTGAATCTATTAAAAAACAGGAAACTTAAGTTTGTGCAGCAGACTCAAGACATTGCAGGAATTTGTTGCCAATAAAGTGACATTTTAGTGTGGGAACTATGACTCCAAACTTGTACTTTTTGATTTCCCACAATGTGATCAGACCAGATGATTTGTTTCAAGTGATATTCAATGAGGATAGATTTTGTTTTTATTTTTATTTTAGATCTCTTCTTATTTTAGTTTTTAATTGCATAATTGGCCCTGGTTATTAAGCCAACATCTACATAGTAAGATTTTGCAGCTAATTGTTGTCATTTTTACCCATGGAACTGAAAATGCTTTAAAGAGGAATGAGACCAGAACATTAAATCCCTCAAAATGATCTCTAATGTTCCCTAATTTTGTTTCCTTTCTATCATGGTTCTAATTTTAATGTTTTGATTCCTTGATTGGGAAATGAAAGTCAAGAATGGAGATGAACAGTCAGTGCTTACTGGATGGAACATTTCAAAGGGCTTCTCAATTGGATCTCTGTCCATGATGTGAGTACTTTTAACACTATTCCACAGAAAGCAATGCAGACCTGTCTTGCTAGGACTCTGACTGAGAAGAATGTGAAAAGGTCATAGCTCAATCAAAAGAAAAGCAAAGTCTCTATATGCATTTATTGTCATGTGTATTGAGATGCAGTAAGAAAATTTCTACTACTGAGTCCCATTCAAAATCGAGCAGAGAGTTGTCACTCTATGCTGTGATTTTGTAATAAAAGAAAGAAGAAAGGAAGACCAAGAATGAACATTGGCCACTACACATCAACAGTTGTGTAGTGGAGAGAATGGAGAGCAGCACATTCTTTGGAATGCACTTAACTAGTGACTTTTCATGTACCCTCAACATCTCCTCACTTGTCTGGAAGGTGCAAAGTGACTGTATTTCCTGAGAAGACTAGAGCAGGGAAGGCTACTGGCCACCGTACAGGAGCTCTATCGAGTGCGTCCTGGCCAGCTGCATCATAGTGTAGTATGGTTGCTGCAGATAAATGGATCAGAGGTCAATCCACAGAACCATATGAATGGTAGAGAGGATCACTGGAGTCTCCATCCCTCCCTATCGACGTGATCTACCAGGATAATTGACTGCAAGGCATGCAAAATTATTGAGGACCCCTTCCACCCTGCACACAGCATCTTTCAGCTACTCCTATTGGGGAAGAGATACAGAAGTATCAGAGCCAGGACCACCAGGCTGAGGAACTGCTTCTTTCCATGGGCAGTGAGAATACTGAACGACCAAAGGAACTGCTCACATTAACCATTCGAGAATCTCTCATATTAATGAAAAAATATATATTTTGTTATTTGTATGCATGAAATACTTGTTCTGCACATATATTGTTTATCTGTATGTATGTTTTGTCTGGTTATATGTCTGTGTGTTTTGCACCGAGGACTAGAGAACGCTTTTTCATCAGGTTTTACTTGCATAATCAGATGATAATAATCTTGGCTTGATTTAGCTTGAAAAATGAAGACAAATAAAGAAAGTCCTTTTAGAGTTAAACTTAAATGTGCTGAAGAAAGTTAGCATGTCATGGAGCATCTATAAGAAGTAAAGGGTAACCAATGTTTCGGGCTGGGCCTTTGTCAGGTATGTTTATATATTGCACTCAACCGCAGCATCTGCAGATTTTCTTGGGGTGGCTACTTTTTACAATTTATATTAATGATTTGGATTATGGACTAAATGGTTTTGTAGCCAAATTTGTGGATGACACCAAGATAGGTGGAGGAGCAGGAACTGTTGAAGAAATTGTAAAACTACAGAGGGATATAGACAGATTGGGAGACTGGGAAAATATATGGCAGATGAAGTACAATATTGGTAGTGGAAATAAACAGGCAGAGAAGTATCTGGATTGGGAGAAAATTCAATCCTCGGAGGTGCAAAGAGACCTGGGTGTCCTTGTGCAGTGTAATCTAAAAGTTAATGCCCAGGTAGGATTGGTAGTGAAGAAGGCAAATGCTATGCTAGCATTCATTTTGAGAGGTATAGTGTTTAAGAGTAAAGAGGTGTTAATGAGGCTCTATGGGGCACTGGTGAGACCCATTTGGAGAACTGTATACAGTTTTGGGCCCCCTATCTTAGAAAAGAAGTGATGTTGCTGGAAAGGGTGCAGAGAATTTAACAGGATAATTTACCAGGATAATTCCTGGAATGCAGGGGCTGGAGTGTGGTGAACATTTAGCAGCCCTTGGATTGTACTCATTAAAGTATAGGAGAGTGAGGGGGGGAACTTTAATTGGCCTTGATGGGCGAGTTGAGGATAAGGGGTCATAGTCTTAAAATTAGAAGTTATCCAATCAAAACAGAGAGGACGAAGAACTTATATAGTCAGAGGGTCGTGGATTTGTGCCGCTCAGAGCAGTGGAGGTCAAATCACTGGGAGTATTTAAACAGAAAATAGATAAGTATCTCATTAGTAAGGGTATCAAAGGATATGGAGAAAAGGCTGGTAATTGGAACTAGGTGCGAGTTTAGTTTAACTTCAAGCATAGTCATGGTACAGACCTGATTGGCCTTGTGGCCTGCTTCTGTTCCTTTATCTTGTCATCTTGTGAACTCCCTTCAGAAGCAGCAACCGGTTGAGGAGCACACTACTCTTCTGATGTCACCACCTCCCAGTATACAGGTGCCTCCTCCCCAATGCATCTCTAGTCCACATTGCTCAAAGCTTACTGTGGAGCCGATGGTAACATTGCTGAGGTTTGAAGAATTTGCTGTGAGGAATATCAGTAATAAATCCACAACCTCATTATCCACATTGAGTGAGAGAGAATCATGACCATCTTCAAGAAGAGAAACAAACGCAGACAGTCTATCACAGGGAAAGTCATCACCTAGTTCTCCTCAACTGGTTCATTCCACTGGCCCAAGAGCTGCTCCCTTTCTCAAAACATGGACATAGTTTTCATGGTGTAATGACTCAAAGGGTATTGCAACGAGCAGTAGCAGCCATTAAGCATGATCAGTTTCAATCTCATTAAAGACTTTGTCTCATCAGGTGCAGGTACTGTGGAAGAACCCCCAAATTCAGGCGTACCTATCCATTTAAAACTTTTTTTGTTATACCCCAAGTCATGGATCTACAATAGATCTAATTTTAGCACAGATCAGAATCAAGCATTAACTTCAATTTGTTCAGTCTTTCTTTTTGTGATGCTCAATCTCATTTCTAACAACCTTCCTGCAGGATTGATGGATAAATGTTCAGTCCATACCCTCCTCTCAAGAACAAAGGTTTTTCCAGTCTTGGAAGTTGTTACAGTACACAAGCTTACTGCATTTGGGTGCATTCAGAGATTGAACTTCAAGTCATTGTAAACTGTGGTATGCAAGATTTAATTTCATTTAATTTAGAGATGGTTTGCAGATTAATTGGTGTATTTGGGCAGCATGGACTCATGGGCCAGAAAGGCCTATTTCTGTGCTGTAATTCTAAATTAAATGAAATTAAATCTAAATTAAAGAAGATACCAAAAGTATGATGAAGGGCTCAAACCTGAAACATTGGTTATGTATTTTTATCTTTACTACATAAAAAAGTCTCTTTAGCCTGCTGAGTTTCTCCAACATTGTGTTTTGATGATGAAATTCACTACTGCCTTTCATGCATCTTTGATTGACCGAAAATCAGGTGTCTGAAGATCAAACCTTGAAGTGGCAGAATACTTGTTTTTCAATTTGTCAGTTGTACTTGAGTCCCATACAGTCGGGAGCCTCATGTCATGTCCCTCCAAAATTGTTCAAATCTACTGAGAGAATAAGCAGCAGATGAACAGCAATATCATTTTAGGGCAATAAACACAAGAGGGCCTAGTACACTTAGTCAGATCTGTTGAGTAGGCTCTGCCATCTGCATATGACAGTAGATTCCTGAAACAAACACTGTATTCTGAACACCGTAACAAGAACAGGTTATCAGGTGGACAAAGAATATAATACTAACCATATTCTCAAAACCTCTCTGAGAAAGCATCCTCACTTACTCCCAGGAACTCCAGGCTCATATTGCTCAGTATGACCTTGAGAACCTCAGCGTCATGCTTTGGTTGGAGACAAACTCTGTGGAAACATCAAAAAAGTTACACTACCTTACAAGCTACCACCCCCGCCCATCTCACCTTATCCTCAACTGTTTCATTAGGGTCCTTCTGCCCATATATGGTTCCTATATTGGCCTAATATGTCACCTTGTAACCCACAGAATCAGAGTGGAAGCAAATCATTATTGATCCTGAAGGATCAGATGAAGGTGATTTAAAAAATAGTCCCCCACCATAGGAATTTATCAACTCTTCAATTATTCTAGATTTCGATTTATTGTCAGAGTACATACATGACATCACATACAACCCTGACATTCCTTATCCTGTGGGCAAGGCAGAATTACCACTTATTGGTGAAGCAAAAAAAAACTGTACACAACATGCATGTTAACAATTAAAGAAATGTAAACAGATAAAGAAATGTAAACAAACTGCAATACAGAGAGAATAAAAAAAAATCAATAAAGTGCAAAAGTAAGAGTCCTTAAATGAGTCCCTGATTGAGTTAGTTGTTGAGGAGTCTGATGGTGGAGGGGTAGCTGTTGTTCCTGAACCTGGTGGTGCGAGTCTTGTGGCATTGGATCCTGTTAGATCTGGCTTGACCTAAACAGTCTGTATTCAAAGAAGTAAAATTATTGTTGATATAATTTTCCCTCAGAATTTAAGAAATCAAGAAATAGGATCAGGAGTTGGCCCTTTGGGCTTTTCAACTGGTTTGGCTCTGCTTTTGAATAAGATCACAGATGGTCTAGTTTTGTTCTCAGTTCTACTATCCTTCTTGTTGTCCATAATAAATGGCTACCCAGTAGTCCAGAAGGCTATCTATCTTCTCCATAATGCTGTAAGCCAACAAATTGATCCATGAATCCTTCTCTTCCCCCTTTCTGAAGCATGTATAAATTGTCAAAGAAAATCTGTTGCAATAACATCGTGGGGGTTATGCAGTTAACATTTTTCTTCAAAACATCTGGCTCAACCACTGAGATTCAAGGGAAGTTTAGAGAAGATCTTTGTTTATCTCAAATCATACTTGCTCTGTAATCCAACTTGAGCATTTTTATGCATTTTTAATGTTTATTGCTTGCTTTTCATCACTTCCCACAGATTTTTCCAACTGTTTTTCAGATGGTGTTGTCATCCCTTGATGGCGCTCTCCCCTTGACAATGTATGTTTCCTTTGGGTGCTTCAGTTTCAGACCACCCTTCAAAAACATGTTGGTTTGTAGGTTAATTGGTGTATTTGGGCAACAGAGGTTCATGGGCTGGAAGGGCCCAAGTCAACATGCTGTATGTCTAAATTTAAATTTAAGTCTCTGATCATTATCAAGATTTCTATGCTGTGTTTTTGTCAGTGTAAACCTGTTTGTGGCCAGGGCCTTGGATCTCACTGCCTGTGGCCTGGTTACTGTTAATGGCTAATGTGCCTGCGCAACAAGCAAATCTTATCAGGGGCATGGTGACACAGATTTATGGTGGGCGCAGGGCAAGTGTGGGTGGGTACCATGATATATATGAGTTGTGATCAGTGCAGTGCTGCCCATTATTTTATTCTATGGAGATAATTTTTTTAATTGCTGTAATGCAGATGATTTTCTTGGCCTTATCTGATAAATCTCCCATGTATTAACATCTTAGTAGACTGCCCTGAAGGAGTCCTGTTTTTTTGTGAATGATCCATTCATCAATGGTGAAATCTTAACTGTATTGATTTTTAAAGTAATTTAATTAAAAATAATTAATTTTTTTAATGCTAATCTACTTTTAGGTTATTTGATTAGATTGGGAACTAAGGCAATGTATGTATAAAAGGGAAATATTTCTTTATATTCCTCTACTATTTTATGTACTTTGTGAATTATTTGACTTTGAAGTACTCCTTTATCAACATCAGAAATAACTATTCAGACAAAAGGAATCTAATGACTGGAAAACGTGCCAATCCATTTGTAAAAATTGTATTCAATGAGCCATAAAATAAACCCCACAGCATGTAAGGAAATGCTCCTTGTGATGGAAAAATCATGCCTTCCATATCTTCCAGCATAGATTGCTGAGATTTAAAACGTTTTTTTTCCTGGCAGGATGGTTACAGGATGGGTTCACAGTCTTTTCTGAACAAATAAATAGCTGAGGGATGTGTAAGCTCAGGTAGTCGGTCACAGCCTCAAGCTGACTGGGATAAAGTGTAAAGCTATTGCCACCAGTTGGGAGATGGGGCCCTTGTCACCTTGTTAGGGGGATAAGGGGAAGCGCCCTGCTAATTGATTACTGCTTGGGGCACGATGTAATGCCTCCTTTGTCCTTTGCCTTCAACTGTTTTATCTTTTGTTTTCTGATTATGTTTTACTCAGGTAGAAGGCTCTTTCAGGTGGCCAGAATACCCCGATGTAAAGCCACATATTCTACCCCCTGCGGCAGTCGGGAGCTTTACAAACCCTCCTCCGAGAGGGATAATCACCGGAGCACTGAATTCCCCCTAGGCACTTGAATGAGGCGAGCTGATGACAATCAGCTGGCGACCCAACGCGTCTGACAGCCCCCCTCCTCACTGCCTGACAGTCCCGCTCCCCACGCAGGACATCAGAGCAGTGGCAGCCAGTGCGGGGCGTCAGGGCTGGGGCAGCCAGCGCGGAACTACAGGGCTGGGGCGGCTGGTGCGGAACTTCGGGGCAGGGGCTACAGGCGTGGGACGTCAGGGTTGGGGCGGCTGGCGCGGGACTACGGGGCAAGGGTGGCCGGCGCGGGACGTCAGGGTAGGGGCGGCCGGCATGGGACTTCGGGGCAGACCACCCCTGCCCTGATGCCCCGCACCGGCCACCCCTGCCCCGACGTCCCGACAGGACAGGGTCTGGAGTTCGCTCCGAGGCGCCTCGCCTTCAGTTGTCCCTTTTAGGTGGACAGCCAGCGCTTTCAGGGCTGTCACCTGAAGGACCATTCAACAGGTCTGTATCCGCTTCTGCAGGTGCATTCTTCGTGGAGAATCGACCTGAAAGAGGCTATAGAGTCAGAGCTCAGCTTTTAGGAGACAGACTCGGAGGAATCACGTTTTAAAATAAAGCATTTCTGTAAGTAGCATTCCTCTGTGTCCGAGATTTTTTTCCACAATACGCCTTAATATTTTGCTTAGTCACACAAAAATTTAAGGGTAGAATTTCTCGCACAAAATTGCATTGGGCCATGGTAGTAAAAATAATAATTAAAATTGGCTAGAAAAATCTCCTGAAATAAAATTCTGCTCTACACAATCAAACTTATTATATTAAATGGTCAAATGAGTTTGATATAAGTCAGTTAGAATGTTTGTTAGTAACACAATACTGGATCTCTCTGTGGCCAACCATTGCAATTCTGTGCCCCACTCCCATACTGACATGTCTGTCCATGGCCTCCTGTACTGTCAAACCAAGACTACCTGTAAATTGGAAGGGCAACACCAAATTTTCCATCTGGGCACTCTCCAATTGGATGCCATTAACATTAACTTCTCCAGTTTCTGCTGGTCTCTTCCCTGTTCTTCCTTTTCCCCATCCCTCTGTCTTCTTTCCTCCAGCTCTCTACCCCCTTCCTTCTGCATTCACAGCACCATCCCCCTCCCCTTGTTTCCTTATGTGCCCTCCCTCCCTTATTTACCTCCTACCTACTTCCCCTTCCTCTCCACCCCCCACCATTTTGTTCAGGCCTATGTTTTGCTCATACCTTGATGAAGGGCTCAAGCCCAAAACAGTAGTCATGTATCTTTATCTTTGCCTTATAAAGTACACTGTTTGATCAGCTGAGATTCTCCAGCATTGTGTTTTTGCTCTTTTACAACACAAGCAGATTTCTATATACTTTTACTGTTTTATTTAGCTTCATGTGTCCAATCATGAATTCATTAGAGTCCCAGTCAAATAATATTTTCTCAAAAAAAGCTTTG